>NC_064635.1:96661019-96982167 GCF_023864275.1 Schistocerca cancellata | reverse complement strand
GGGTTAATTTCTACGATATTACAAAAAAGAGGTTAAAACGAAAATTTTTTTATGAACATGTGAAATTGGTCTAATTTTGAAGAACACTAGTATGGAAACGGGTGGTCCAAGAAATATACGGATGGTCTCGTTCAATGCAGAACTTCATGCCCTACAATTTTTAATTGCGCTATGTTTTCGATTTGTGAGTCATTTAAGAGATATAATCTCGAAACCGAAAAATACCCCTCTTTCGGGAACATTTTTGCCCCCCAGCACTTTTCCACAACTCCGCCGTGGGGGAAAACGTAGGATAGTCATACTGGGACACAAACGAAGCCATTAAAACAATAAAATTTTTGTAGCAATTATTTCCGATTTGAATGCTAATTCTACTGGACTAATCGTAAATACTGTTTGTTAGGGCACTGCGCCGTTGCCACACTCACCCTATCACGCGAATGAACGCCACAACAGATAACAAAATATGCACTAACCGTCGCATGCAGATTGCCGACATCGTAACCAAAGTATTGGACATCGAGTTACTCCAGGGTATGGCTGCTCTCGGAACAGAATTCATAGGTTGCAATCACATTCTAGGAAACTGTCGCTGAATAACAATGACAGAAATAATGGACGCAGTATATCGGGACAAAACACGGGGCCTGCGCCTAACTGGACTCCACCCCCGCAAAATCCTACCGTGAGCACTTTAGAGGTGTCGCAGGAATGGTCCTCTAGTAACGCCGGCGGGTCATACTAAAACCGCCCCCATCGTACTCACTGCGACCGTCAGAAAGGGGGGGGGGGAGTGGAAGTGACAGACGGCATGAAGAGCAATGGCAGCTGTTGGGTAAGAGCACAAGAGCACGTGAACACCGTAACTTTTGACACCTTGCTGATTTATTAGTTATTTCTCTTTGAACGCTTTAAACATAATGTAGATGGGGTAACCCTAAATAAATGGCACCTACTGCGCTGCGCTACATTGTTCCCCGACTCAGTGAAACTGAAACTTGGGATCACGATCACGGGCGCACATTCACGGGCCAAATACATACGGATTTGATGAGCAATGTGCACGGTTCACAGCACTCAACTAAAAGTTTACATCAATACCACCAGGTGATAGCGCACTGCAGCAGTCGTTTGCGTGGCATAAATCCCACGAGGCAGTTAGCACACTGCGCAGATACACCAATTCACTCGCTATATGGTAACATTAGATCGGACGTTAGTATATTTTATACTGACAAAAACACCTATTTTATGAGATTCTGAATGAGATGTAGTACAATAAGTTTTGGATTTTAACCAACAGTAATCCATTTGAGGCACTCAAAACCATAAAGCACATGATTGTCAATTGTGAGAGTGGAGCATTTATTCAATGCTTCTGAAGTCTGTTGAGCTTACGGTGGGTCAGGTATATCTGCACTGTGGGCCCACATTACATGTATATCTGAACATCCAAGAAAAGCTGTCTCACTGGTTTCTCTGATATTCACTTAAATTTGGGGGTCAAGGACAGTGTGCTTTTGGCCCTCGTGGCTCTCAGCGCCTCATTTGTATTCTGGTCAAGTGACCTCGTTGGTAGATAGCACTATTTGAATTTAATAATTTCCATGAAAGGTAGTGTGTGTTTGGAGTTCGCTGTTTACTGCGCAGGAATCGGCTTTCTTGTGCAGTGTCAACATCATCTCTGTTGAACCTGTCTTAATGAGCGTACAGCATTGTGAGCCGGGAGTCTCCCATTTGGGGAAGTTCGGCAGCCGAGGGCAAGTACTTACTGCATTCGACGCCACATTGGGCGACTTGCGCGTCGGAGATGGGGATGAAATGAAAACACAATACCCAGTCCCTAAAGGAAAAAAAATTTCTGCTCGAGCTGGGAATCCAACCTGGGCCCCTTGCACCTGTATTAAACGCTAACAGAAAACAGAATCACCAGGAAAAGGAAGCAGGGCCTCTCAGACGACATTCGTTGTCTGAGAAAGTGAGGAAATCAAATAAGCGTGACTAGAAGCGAACATCCAACAAAGTGTATAATACGCGTAAGCTATGTGGGTGCATCGTAATAATTCCCGATTATCGGCCAGGAAATCAATTCCTTAACTAATACATGAATTGTACAAACATGATCTTGTACATTTTTCCGAAAAACTAAAAAAGGCGCGAAAACTGCCACTTACATAAAAATGTGAAATGGAGAGTAGTGAAAGCCTAAACATTGTTTCATTCTTGCCATCAATTATTATTATTATTATTATTATGTTGTGGCGGAAGTTGTACAAATATCTTGATAGGCATAACTGTTTTACAATAGATGCTATTAATTTCACACTGACGTATTTACCTGCATTCAAAAATTTGTGAACACCCAGAATATAAACCTATGAGCAAACCTGATGAAAAGATTCATATGCTACGATATAAAGAGGATACAGATATTCGAGAAGAACTGTGAGGAGATTTTAAATCGTGCATGAAACTTAAAGAAGAACTAGTTCAGGCAACCGTGAATTCTGTAGTGGACAGCATACCCACGGCAGTTGTACTGGACAGAGGAGCAGGTATTAACTTCCGTGACGTGAAATTTTCAAAAGTGTAACTAGTAAAACTCGTCTACCGATAATGCCATTCCAAAACTGTGTAGTCTCCGGTGCTACTGGCGTCAAGGGACAATTAGTTAGGTGAGTGTGGAATGAGAGGTCCGAACAGTAGTATCATCTACATGATAATGTGTGCACATAATTTCCTTAATAGTCATAGTTGCATATTTGCACGAGTTTCAAAAAAGTTTGCATTTCACATTTTTATGTAAGTGGCAGTTTTCGTGCTTTTAGTTTTTCGGAAAAATGTAGATCATGTATGTACAATTCATGTATTAGTTAATGAATTGATTTCCAGGCCGATAATCGGGAATTATTACGATGCACCCACACAGCTTACGCGTATTATACACTTCTTTGTTGAAAAACACGAATCGGTGCATACTACATTATATTATAGCGGTGTATTAAATTTAGCTAACATACTGAATTTTTCTTTAGACTTGGGACTTGGTGTCTGTCATCGATCTCGAAAAAACTGCTCTGACGAATCAATGAAGCCACAGTGTAATATCTACATCATCTCTTATATTTCCTCAACTGTTTGAGATATCGAAATGAGATTTTGGCAAATGATAAAACGCAAAGAGACTACTTTTCCTTATGTTTATTATGCAGAACGTCTTCATTTACAGTGTTATTCCACGAACTACAGAATTTTTCGAAGAAAGCACATGCTATAGGTTTCAGAACAACATAAGTGAAGATATTACACGCTTATTTTTGTACCGCGGATGTGCTTTTCCATAAGCTACCGATCTTACTTTCCTTCAGTTCCTTACTTAAACTTCATAAGCCACAGTTTCGGAATTGTCTCTGCACAACATGTTTGTGAGGTGAAACTGTAAACTCTGCTGTGCTCTGGCAAAAGAAGCAAGTTTTAACAGGGCAACAAGTTAAAAGTACAGGTTTTATTAAAATTCGGCACTCATGATGCTTCTCTGAAAATTACAAATGGTTAATAAACCAGACGAAATCCAATTCAGCGAAATTCTTTTTTGATATTAACGAAAGCAGAGGTGGCACAGCTTTTCGAATGGTCACCATAAAAGTGAGGGCTCCACTTAATACTAAACGAAAATTTTGAGCGTACGCTTCAGTTTAGAACGCACTATACCTCCAGCGCTCTAAAGTTCCTCTACAGTGCGTGCCCGTAACCCCCACCACCACCACTCTCCCCAAACGTGCCCAGCCGTTCGCGCAGCGTTATTCGGCCCGGGCTCAACGTTTCTCACTGTCAAGAATTTGTCTGTTTCCTGTCTGGTAGGCATGGGATTTCTGTGAAGAGGGGACGCAAAGATCGACCTTCTGAACGGAACAAGTTATAAGTTTCTTAAGGAAAACATCATGTCATGGTAGGTATTGCGAAAAAGTGAAGGCCAAAGTCTCAAATTGATAAAAACTAAGGCTCTGTACACTAGTGGTGGGCAGTACTGTGTTCATAATGCACTAGAATGTCAGAATACAGGAGATGCCATGGATATTTTATCCCACATTCAAACGAAAATGGGCGAATCAGAGCATTTAACATAACAAAAGGCTGAACTAGCTGATTTGCTAAATAAATATTCAAATGTCTTACCACATAAGCCTGGCATCATCAAGGGGTACGAATATCATGCGCAGGTAGTCCCTTATCAGATGTATCCTAGGCGCAAACTATGTTGACACCGCGCGCAGTGACAACTGTAAATGGGAAATGCCTTTAGGTCACTCACACCAGTCACTGCGCCGACTACCGACTTCGTCTGCACATATAGTACTGTCATGTGACGTATTGCTTTCCCTGGGCCTAAGGAGAGGCGGTGCAATTTCTACTTAATTTAGCTTCATATATAGTATTACTAGTTATGATGGCATTTTGTAGTCAATCCGGCAAATTTCTCTTCTAAAAATGAAAAAAAAACGTTTCTAATTTTAAAGCATGATTCTTCAAAGTTAAGTGAACTTCTTGTAATTATAGATAGTAAATATTTCTGTTTAATTCGTAACAGTCTCAGACAGATGATCGGCTGTACTAATCTCGTGGACTAATGTATATATGCAAATATATTTGTATAACAACTGATAAAGATTTGGACACAAGCTTTGAAGCAGTAGAAGTACGCTTTGTTTTATGGACTAACCACAGTGGCGTGTAAAGCTAGGAATTTTAAATATGTCCTGAACAGTACAATAGTTAATGCAAAATAATTTGGGAAAGTACTAATGTATGACAGAGATACATGGTATGGGAATGAATATTAAAATGTACACCATAAAATCACACTTTTACTGTAAGCACAGCCAGTATGGGTAAGATATACCAGCAAGCAAGAGAAATAAAAATCTTTAGCTATGCAAGCAAGGCACAAACCTGTAAATGCGTATGGCTTATGTTTAGCTTATTTTTACAAGCTTAGTTGCTAAGTTTTGGCAGGAACCAGTAATTATTTTGCTTGTGAATTTTTCTATATGAATAAAGTAAGCCCATAGTACTAATAGAAAAATCTAGGAAATGAGTTCCTTATTGAAACTTGTCAATCTCGTAGTTACACAAAATTTCTCTTTGTGTGTGTCTGGATGCCCATGTTCGATTCGCGCACGCGGCGGACGGTTTATTTACCCACTTTTTGCTCTGGTAATTTTCGCTTATTTCGTAGACACCGTAATTTCTATGCAAGTAAAGGTCGTATAGCGGTGCCTGTACGAAAGGAAACAAGTTTTTCTTTTACGCAAGATATTTCACATGTAAACATCAACCAAGTAACTAAGTACATGAACGAATACTATGAGAATATATAAATCTTGTTACATAGCTCCACTGCTAAAATCACAAGAGAGATATTAATATACAAATAATTCTAGTGTTGTATTAAGCTTCACCTTGCGTGAGAACAAAATACTTGCACAGCAACTATTTGATTGTCAATGTACACAGAAGCTCCTGAGAAAAGAGACACAAAGACTCTGTATTTATTGCAGTTTGAAACCCACTGTGGAACTCAGCACACTTATTTAAGTGATACTGAAAGGCTATGCAAGCATAAGCAAATAAAACATGTGAAAGCCCATAGTAGTACGTGAATCTGTACTCACCTCTGCTGCGTCGGATTATGGAGGTAATCGGATGAAGTATGCACGAACGCTTTTAACCAAGTGTATCTTCGTAAGTGTTCTCTCACGGAACCACAAATAAACGCGGCTGGTAAACGTGGTACTAACTACGCGAACTGATGTCTGCCATTGTGGTATTCAGTAACAGTGCTTAACAAGTCCACTATTGTCACGTATGGTTGTACTCGTTTAAAGTACAAAAACTTTAAAGACTGAATAAATAACCTGTGCCCTACGAGAACGCTAAACTACCGTTTGTCGTAGACAGTTTTGTGATATGATTCGCTAAGAGCTGAACTATGTGCAACAGGCTAACAGTAATTCTACAGTGGATGTCATGCCGCGCTCTGACCGGTGACAGTGTTGCCAACGTAAAACAAGGAAACGTGTTCTCACTTTGAAATGAACGAACAGTAGAAACTGCGTATAAACTACATTAAACAACTGACCAGACAAATATGCTAAGCAAAACTCTATTCAGCGCCGTCTAGTGGATAACAAATGTTTTGTCTCTGTGATGCTGCACTTAATTTGTTTTGTATAAACGATGCGGAGGTGAAAAGCAGAAGCGCAGCCCGCGACACATCGTGCTAACTTTGGTACCAGCAGCAGGCATTTGTTCCTATGAAGCAGTTGGTGTAGCGGCAGAGCCACAACAGAACAGATGATACGAGCCGCCGACCGTGTGATGTGAGCTCCGTATCAATTACATAGTCGTATCAAATGAAATTTACAATGAAGACTTTAACGCTGACGTGTGTCACGCTAAGTTTAAGAACTTTACTACAATTTGTAAACTGTTGAGCCAAAAATAGCTCGGAATTGAAAACAATCAGTACAATAATTTTGATAACACAATTAAAACAAAACAATTTTGTGTGTAATTCTGTTATGTAGCGGTTGTAAACATGAAGCGAACTTTATGTTAAACAAAACTGGATGGAAATTTTATTCCTCGCTGCGTTTTTTTGCGGAGGCATGTTTTCCCGTCGGCTACGCCGAAGTTGGGAGGATTGGAAACAAAGTATAATGCCACGTAAACACAACTATTCACTTTTGCCTCAGTCAAATGTAAATATTGAAAAAAAAGTTCTCATGCAATCCTGAAAACTAAGCCTTATAATAATGACAGTTTATTGATCAGTGCGCAAGTAAACTTTATTTGGTTATTATATAACTATAGCAAATGAGAATATTTCTGAAAATAATTTGCCATCAGAAAATCGTAACCAATACATTAAAAAAGAGTAAAATTCTTTTGAAAAATATTTAGAGAACAATTAAATACTAGCTGGTAACTGATTGAATGCATAAAGTATGTTCTGTTCATCATATAACTTCATTCATTCATTGGGCTTACAACACATAATATATCCTCATTATCTGTGAAAGACGTTTATGCCTTGCCCCCAAAGTGATTTCAAAAACGTATTTATAGAAGTCTATTAATACTGTAATTTATAGTACCGAAAAATGTTTTCTGTTTTTTTTTTTTTTACAAAGAAATGTTTTGTAATTAAAATCGTTTGGATAGACACAGTGCTTAACAAGTCCACTATTGTCACGTATGGTTGTACTCGTTTAAAGTACAAAAACTTTAAAGACTGAATAAATAACCTGTGCCCTACGAGAACGCTAAACTACAGTTTGTTGTAGACAGTTTTGTAATATGATCCGCTAAGAGCTGAACTATGTGCAACATAGCATCGTCTATGCAAAACAAATTAAGTGCAGCATCACAGAGACAAAACATTTGTTATCCACTACACGGCGCTGAATAGAGTTTTGCTTAGCATATTTGTCTGGTCAGTTGTTTAATGTAGTTTATACGCAGTTTCTACTGTTCGTTCATTTCAAAGTGAGAACACAACCACCTCTGGCCGTAACAACGGCCTTGATACGCCTGGGCATTGAGTCAAACAGAGCTTGGATGGCGTGTACAGGTACAGCTGCCCATGCAGCTTCAACACGATACCACAGTTCATAAAGAGCAGTGACTGGCGTATTGCAGCGAGCCAGTTGCTCGGCCACCATTGACCAGACGTTTTCAATTGGTGAAAGATCTGGAGAATGTGCTGGTCGGGCAGCAGTCGAACATTTCCTGTACCCAGAGACGCCCATACAGGACCTGCAACAAGCTGTCGTGCATTATAATGCTGAAATGTAGGGTTTCGTAGGGATCGAATGAAGAGTATAGCTACGGGTCGTAACACATCTGAAATGTAACGTCCACTGTCCAAAGTACCGTCAATGCGAACTAGAGGTGACAGAGACGTGTAGCCAATGGCACCCCATACCATCACGCCGGGTGATACGCCAGTATGGCGATGACGAATACACGCTTCCAATGTGCGTTCACTAAGATGTCGCCAAACAGGGATGCGGCCATCATGATGCTGTAAACAGAACCTGGATTCACCCGAAAAAATGACGTTTTGCCATTCGTGCACCCAGGTTCGTCGTTGAGTACACCATCGCAGGCGCTCCTGTCTGTGATGCAGCGTCTAGGGTAACCGTAGCCATGTTCTCCGAGCTGATAGTCCATGCTGCTTCAAACGTCGTCGAACTGTTCGTGCAGAAGGTTGTTGTCTTGCAAACGTCCCCATCTGTTGAGTCAGGGATCGAGATATGGATGCACCATCTGTTAGTCATGCGGGTAAGATGCCTGTCATGTCGACTGCTAGTGATACGAGGCGGTTGGGATCCAGCACGGCGTTCCGTATTACCCTCCTGAACCCACCGATTCCATATTCTGCTAACAGCCATTGGATCTCGACCAACGCGAGCAGCAATGTCGCGATACGAGAGACCGCAATCGCTATAGGCTACAGTCTGACCTTTATCAAAGTCGGAAACGTGATGGTACACATTTCTCCTCCTGACACGAGGCATCACAACAACGTTTCACGAGGCAACGCCGGTTAACCGTTGTTTGTGTATGAGAAATCGGTTGGAAACTTTCCTCATGTCAGCCCGTTGTAGGTGTCGCCACCGGCGCCAACTTTGTGTGAATGCTCTGAAGAGCTAATCATTTGCATATCACAGCATCTTTTTCCTGTCGGTTATATTTCGCGTCTGTAGCACGTCATTTTGGTGGTG
This sequence comes from Schistocerca cancellata, assembly GCF_023864275.1. NCBI lineage: Eukaryota > Metazoa > Arthropoda > Insecta > Orthoptera > Acrididae > Schistocerca > Schistocerca cancellata. The sequence goes on along the minus strand of NC_064635.1, from coordinate 96,973,378 downwards.
TAGTAATTTTAATGGCCAGTAGTGTAATTTCATTTTCTCATATTTTTTTGCTTACGTTTGTCGTCTATGGTTTCCTCCCGCCCGTCGCAGACGGGTAAAACAGCCAATAATTTTCTTACCGTGACATATTGGGAAAACTATGCTTACCAGTTTTCTCCCAGAATATTCTCATTCACTATGAATTCAGAGAGAGAGAGAGAGAGAGAGAGAGAGAGAGAGAGAGAGAGAGAGGTGTGGGCTTCGTCACTACTCGGAGGTCGCAAAAGTCATGGGATACCTCCTAATATACTGTCGGATCTCCTTCCGCCTGACGTAATGCAGATATTGGTTGTGACATGGACTGAACACGATGTTCGAAGTCCCCTGCAGAAATAGCCATGCTGCCTCTATAGACGCCCATAATTGCGGGAGTGTTCCCAGTGCAGGATTTCGTGCACGAACTGATCTGTCTATATGTCCCCTAAATGGGATACGTGTCAGGCGATCTGGGCAATCGAATCATTCGATCGAATTTTCCAGAATGTTCTTCAAACGAGTCACGAATAGTTGTGGCCCAATAACGTGGCGCATTGTCATCCATAGAAATTCTACCGTTATTTGGGAACATGAAGTCAGTCAGTGGCTGCTGCTGATCTGCAAGTAGCCAAACATCTCCATTTCCAGTCACTGATAGGTTCAGTTGGTCCTGAGGACCCAGTCCGTCCATGTAAACACAGCCTACACCGTTACACCAGCTTGCACAACGCCTTGTTGACAACTTGGGTCTGTGGGGCCTGTGCCATAGTCGAATCCTACCATCGGCTCTTATCAACTGAAATTGGGACTCATCCGACCACGACACAGTTGTCCAGTCCTTCAGAATCCAACCCAAACGGTCACGAGTCCAGGAGAGACGCTGCAGACTATGTTGTGCTGTCAGAAAAGGCACTCGCATCGGTCGTCTGCTGCTGTGGTTAACTCCAAATTTCTCCGCACTGTGTCTAGCGGATACATTCGTCCTACGTCCCACATTGATTTCTGCGCTTATTTCACGGAATGTTGGTTGTCTGTTGGCACTGACAACTGTACGCAAATAGTGCTGCTCTCTGTCGTTAAGTGAAGGCTGTCGCCATTGCACTGTGCGTGATGAGAGGTAATGCCCGAAATGTGGTGTTCTCGGCACACCCTTGACACCGTGAATCGCGGAATATTGAATTTCCTAACGCTTTCCGGAATGGATTTCCCAAGCGCCTAGCTCAAATTACGCTTCAGTGTCAGTTAATTCCCGTCGTGTGACCATTATGAATTCTGTAACCTTCTCACATGAATCACCTGGCTACAAGTGACTGCTCCATCCATGCACTGTCCTTTTATACTTCATGTACGCGATACTACATCCACCTCTATATGTTGACATTGCTATCCATGACTTTTTTTACCTCAATGTATCTTATCAGCGACAATGCATTACTATGCTGTTCACAGTAGTGTACCCGCATTCCTATTGTCTTATTCATTATTAAACCATTCCTGCTTTACCCATATTTGCCTTTGTATTTATAACCCTTTATTCACCGGACCAGAAGCCCTCTTCCTCCTGCCACCAAACCTCACTAATTTCTACTATATCTACCCTCAACCTGTCTATTTCCTTTTTTAAATTTTATAACCTACCTCCCAGATTAAGGGATCTGTTTCCACACTCCGATCCATAGAGAGCTATACAAACCGAAATATACAGCTTGGACATTTAATTGAAACTATCTGAACAGCATTACCCGCAATTACCTTCATTTTTATTGCACTCCCATCACTACGACTACTATATTTACTTGATGATTCAGCAGACGCAATAATCACAATAAAAACAATTGGACGACAATGATACTGAAGATAGGAATATCCTTGTTTCTCTCGATGACGTGAAGTAACAGCTTCGCTAATCTGATGCTCGAGCAACAATAGCTGGCTGCTAAGCGGTAACTGATCAGGATCATAGCTTGGCATCTTGTAATAGCGAGTGGCGCCTCGTTTTCTTAGTGTGTTCACTGTCGCCGCTACGTTTGCTCGCGTTGTCTGTCCGTGAGTGGCAGCAGCAGCAGCGCTTATCGATAGCGCTTACTGTGGTACCATCTTTGGAGCAGCCTTTAGTACTTCCGGGTCGTCGTGTGTCGAACAAGAGGAGTTGGGACAGAGCAGCAGTGAGGTCTGGACAGCCAGTACTCGCCCGACCGCTCGCGACACACATCCACTGTCCGGCGGAAGGGTGTGGTCGCGAGAGTGCACGGCCACGTCAAGGACAGGATCTGATATTTTGTGTGTGTGTGTCTGTGTGTCTGTCTGTGTGTCTGTCTGTCTGTCTGTCTGTCTGTCTGTCTGTCTCTGGCCGTCGAAGTTATCTCATGGAAATAAGTTGCCAGTCTATGATTTATACTGTGATCTATCCTGTACCTGACTTGAGTGGAGACGACCGTTGGTTGGTCATTCGGTCGGTCGGTCGTCGCAGCGGACGACGTACATTAGGTGTTCCAACCACTTCGGGCTTCTGTGTTTGTGCCGACTTGTAATTCGTCCATGTTGTTTCATAGTGACTGGTTTTAGTATTGTGAGTTGTTGTCGGAATTGTTTCCCGGGCTCCGTGTGTATCTTGTGATCTTGTGGTTTTGAATGAGCAGTTATTTTAATGCTGTCTGCGTACTGGATTTGGTGTGAGTGGGAGGGTGAACGGACATAAGGTCGTTAGGGGGCGCAGCAGCGAGCAGGTGCGTGCAGCGCGGGGGCGAGCCGGGGTTGCTGGCGGCGTGCTGCCACTGCCGGATCGAGGAGGGGTGGCTGTGAGAGCGACGACTTCGTTGTACACCGAACCCTGGACGTTTGAGTGAAGAGTTAACTGCTAATGCAACCTTGACTATTCTGAGATCTCGACTTTGGCAGGCGGGTTGTTGCTCCCAGGGCCGCTGAGCCTGGCGGCAACGAGTGAAGTGTTTAGAGGCGGTGAAATATTGCAGCCGTCTTTCTCTATTTGTTATTCATCACTGAATTTAGTATTACTCTTATTAGTAAAGTACAAGCAGTGGCATCTTCTGCCTTCTGGCCGCTGACGCCCCAGTTACCTGCCCTGGAGGTTAGGGTACCCTTCCGACAGTGTACCTTTCCTCGTCGTGTTGATGCTGTCCGACACGCCGTGTAGTTTGACAACCTCTTGTATTGTACTGTATATATATATATATATGTATATAATTTGGGGGTCTACGTCGGTCCTACTGTTTCCTTCGCCCTTGGGTGTTTTGTGAAGACGTAGTGCTGTCTGTCTTCGCCCTTGCCTAAAAATATTCCATCGTCGTACCAGTGATTGGACGTTAGGCGCATTGGTTAGTCGGTCGGTCTACGCTTAATCTGCCCCTAGTTTGAGTAGTTTTAGTTGCTATCCTCTTGCGTCGCTACTACTCTTGACTGCTGTCTCACCCTACCTTATGTTTGAATTACTTTCCCAGGCCGACCCTTGGAACACTTGCTGAGAACTGCTTGTCCTGATTCCTTAGATTGTGGTCTTTGTTTTAAGGATATTTGTAATTCACTAATTATTGTTGATGTGGCCTTCAGCCGAGCAATAATTTCACTTCTGATATGACTGCGTAAGCAGAAGAAACTAACGATCAAAGTCCGAAAAGAATTTATTGGGCTGTTCAATTAGCCAAAACAAATTCTCCAAGTATAACACCAACACAAAAAAGTGATCCGTCTTCGAATCACAACTACATACAACAATAAGATAGAAAACAACTGAATAATTTTCTACTAGTCTCGGCCAGACTTACCAGCTATACCAAGCCTAATCCAGAGATCAGCGAGAAGATCCAAGCCGGGCTGCCGCGGCGGCAGCTGTCCACGTCTGCTGGCGGTCGATGAACTGCCGGTGTGTGGCCGAGCGCCGGCCTTTATAGCGCTTCGGCAGATGAGTACCTCGGAACTATTTTCCGTCACGTGGTTTGACGTGTGAAAATAGTTCCGGGATCTGCAGCGACCTCTTCCTTATGTTTATGTGGGCCGGTAGTGGCCCCTGGTGGCTGCTGGTGTCTTTGCTGTGGTGGTGTTGTTGTTGTGGCCATTCACCAATACTGCCTGTCGGTCGTGTAGTGCTTCGGTGTGCCCGCGACGCGGGCAACCCGCGGATGCAGGCTGTCAGTTTCGTTGCTTATGCTGTAGGCGCCGTGATGTCGGTGGAGAAGGCCACAGCAACTTCTTTGGTGATAAGGCCTTCAGCCGTGTCACAATAATTTTTTAAGCAAACTTGTTTTAAAAGCAACGTATTTATTTTAAAAGTGCAATTTGGAATTGTTCTTCTGACTTCTAATTCAGGCCTTCAGCCGTTTGTTGTTTGAGGTTATTGTTGGTGGCCTTCGGCCCTAAAATTGTGGATATTTTTTTCTGTGCTATCACACAGTCAATCGTCTTTTTAAGAGATCGTTTTAAAATTTTAATTTCTATAAATAAAGTTTACGTATTTGTTGTGCAACTGAGAGTAACTGATTACGGCTCCATCCACAATCGTAACCTTATCCTGCTCCATTCTGAGAAACGAGCTCTCAAAATCCGCTGAGTTTCGATTGCGCCAAAAGTCGCACAAATCTGAAGGCTGTAAATTCAACTAAATACTTAAGGATTACAATTACAAATAACCCCCTCAAACCTTCCTCTCTTGGCCTAAGCCGGCGGGTCCATGGGATCGCATTTATTTGCACTTCGCCGGCCCCTTCTTCAGCTACCAATGGCTTCTCGTCACCGATGCCTTTTCACGTTTTCCGTTCGTTATCCGTCGTACCAGCACCACTGCGGAAGCGACCCTCGCTGCTCTCAAGAAAGATTTTTCCTTGGAAGGGTTGCCGCTAACAATTGTTACCGATAACGGCCCTCAATTCCAGAGCCAGAAATTCGCGACGTTTTGTTCTGCCAACGGCATCCAACTCCGCTCTTTCACCCGCAATCGAACGGCGAGGCCGAACGCCTCGTCCGGACATTTAAGGCCCAAATGTCAAAATATGCCTCCACCCACACTTTGGACGAGTCGCGGACATTGTTCCTCAGTTCCAATCGGTCGACGCCCATCGGCTCCCGTAGTCCGGCAGAACTTCTGCATGGCCGGCAACCTCGTACCCTTTTGCACCTCCTCCGGCCCGGACCCAAACAAAGGGTTCCGACTGCACAGGCTCCCTTTGTTCCGGGATCCCTTATCTAGGCGCGAGGTTTCGGCCCGAGAGCCGGATGGATTGAGGGGGTGATCGTCCAGCCGCGAGGCCGTCAGCTCTTTGATGTCCGCATTGCCGACAAAGTGGTCTGCCGGCACCGCAACCAACTCCAGCGGTGATATCAGGGTCTTTCCGGCAAACCGCTCTGCCGCCTTCTTCCGGCCACCCGGATGTGATCTCTTCCACCTGTGGTCGGCGTGCAGGGGTGCCAGATCCCATCTAGCAGCAACAGCAGTCATCTCCACAGCGGCTGCAGGCTCCACCGGCTCCTCCGCCGGCCCGACCGGCTGCGCCATCCGCCAGCGTTGACGATGCCCCCATGACCTTGGCACCGCCGCCGGTGTCGCAGACTAGCCAGTGACGCCCACGCAGTCCACTTTTCGGGCAGCATCCCGCGGACGTCGATGAACCTATGCCCCTGGAACCATCGCGGCCGGCTTCTCCGCCTCTTCCACAACGCATCTCTACCCGTCTGGCCCGCCACGCCGCGCTCTACTCTGCGGGGGCGAGTTTTCACCGCCTCCTACACGAGGCCGCCAAGACCGAGCAGGACGACGTCGCCCTCCTCTCCCCCCCCCCCCCCCAACCCAGGAAGGGAGGTGTGTACTGTCTGCCATCGGGTTCCCCTAAATGGCAGGCAGCACCGCATAACAGCCACGCTGTGAGGGAAACAAACCAACAGGCGAAGACATCAGGTAAACACGTCAAAGATTCCAGTCGATTAATAGGAACCTTTCCTTGCAGAGATCACCGCGAGATAGCCAGCCACAGATTCCTACACTGGGTTTCTATTGGCTCCAGCTCACTATATAGGCCCGGCCAGTCGAAGGAAGATCAGTCTTCGTCCGCATCTAATGGCAACCGCTATAGCAGAGTCTGTGAGAAGATATCACCAGAGCCGCTGTACTGCACCGCCGATCGAAGTACCAGTCGACCGAGAGGAACCACATCTGACTAGATCGATTGACGTCTACATCTACTTTACAGCCAGCTATTGTATTGTAGAAGTTACATTCAATAAATGTTTAAATACTACAATGTACTAGCTTTCCAGCGTGTGTCTTTGTATTTCTATGGATCAGTCAAATAATGTTAGTAGGAATGATCAAACTCTGGTTTTCCAGTGGTAAATATACGAGACTTACAGTGATCTCGCATATACAAACAATATTGCAGAGTTTACTTTGTTTATACATCGTAATCACTTGTCTTCACTCAACATGGGAGTCCACCTGGCTGAAAATGAAGTCACCCATACAATTTCAGCATAACAAACTGGATTGCGAAATTATTTAACATCGACGATGCATTTAACCGTTTTGTGGCATCACCAGAGTGTGTAAAAGAACCTGTATATGTAATCCACCTGTCATAAAGCCATATAAAATGGAAAATGGACACAACAATGGCAGTAGCCCACAGATGTTTTAAAAGAATGATGGTAGGCGGTAGCAGAGCAAGCCTGTTTCTGATTGGTCTAGAGAAAAGGGGTTGGGAAAGGGAGTACTCGGCGCTAAATTTGTTAGCAACATTTATCTGCAAGGGCGTCGGTGCATTACGACAGGTTTGCTGTGGCGGACTGTCCTCTCCCCCAGTGACTGAGTGCCATTTGTGGCAGGCACTAGGTCTCTTGCGTGTGCACAGATACGTATTGTTTAAATAACGCAAATTTCTGCTCCACACCTGGGGAGACGGTCTCATGTAGTGTTAGGCAGACATGCAGTGTCCTCCCATTCGTGACTCTGTGGCCGCGACCGCACAGGGAGTTCGGTAACCTGCTGGCATTATCCAGTGAACACAGGGGAGCAGATCCTCATCATCCAGGTGTGTATTTGTAGCGTTCTTTGAATTTACACCGACATGTTGGGATCTGTTTGCTTTTATATTACAGCGGGCAGGAGACTTTTCGGCCAAAACTGATACGGCAGCAGTGTTAGCCACCAGGCTGGAGATGACTACACCCCAACGTTCTCAGCAGTTGCTCCGCATGTCCGCGGTCATATTCCAAGCAGCAGTTTCCGCGGCTATCCATCCACAGTTTGCAGTCAAAGGGGTAGGCTACCGTCAGCGAACTGATGTTCGCTGAGGTGGTTTCAGTTATTGGACGGTTGTATCTCTAGGTGCGTATTTTATAGCGCTGTACAGCATCTGAAACAGTATCTTCCGTTGGAGGCATCGGTATTTTATTATGTCGTCACACAATATAGTAATGTAGTGGTGGTTTGGAAGGGGTTTGTCTATTAGAGTGGTATTTCTTATGTTACATACTTGGTTAGACATCTGTAGCGCTTATAGAAATTGCTATGACATAATTTCTACCAATACATTAGTTTCTAACACATACACGATGACGTCCCAAAAACACACACACACACACACACACACACACACACACACACACACACACACACACACACACACACACACACACACACACACACACACTCTCTCCCCCCCTGCGGGTCCGGGGATTAGAATAGGCCCGAGGTATTCCTGCCTGTCGTAAGAGGCGACTAAAAGGAGTCCATCCCCCTCACGGGGGTAGTTAGCGCCTGCGTCCGGAGACGGACGGTTCCACGACCTATAATCGTGGTCTTTTTGGTTTTTCACTTCTCGTTTCTTCCTTCCTTTTGTTGGTTCCTTTCTTTGCTCTTCTCCACCTCACTGTTTTCCTTACTCTTTCCCTTGACTTCTCCTTGCCTTCTCATTGCCTTTTTCTCCTTGCCGTCTCATTGCCTTTTTCTCCTTGCCGTCTCATTGCCTTTTTCTCCTTGCCGTCTCATTGCCTTTTTCTCCTTGCCGTCTCATTGCCTTTTTCTCCTTGCCGTCTCATTGCCTTTTTCTCTTTGCCGTCTCATTGCCTTTTTCTCTTTGCCGTCTCATTGCCTTTTTCTCTTTGCCGTCTCATTGCCTTTTTCTCTTTGCCGTCTCATTGCCTTTTTCTCTTTGCCGTCTCATTGCCTTTTTCTCCTTTCCGTCTCATTGCCTTTTTCTCCTTTCCGTCTCATTGCCTTTTTCTCCTTGCCGTCTCATTGCCTTTTTCTCCTTGCCGTCTCATTGCCTTTTTCTCCTTGCCGTCTCATTGCCTTTTTCTCCTTGCCGTCTCATTGCCTTTTTCTCCTTGCCGTCTCATTGCCTTTTTCTCCTTGCCGTCTCATTGCCTTTTTCTCCTTGCCGTCTCATTGCCTTTTTCTCCTTGCCGTCTCATTGCCTTTTTCTCCTTGCCGTCTCATTGCCTTTTTCTCCTTGCCGTCTCATTGCCTTTTTCTCCTTGCCGTCTCATTGCCTTTTTCTCCTTGCCGTCTCATTGCCTTTTTCTCCTTGCCGTCTCATTGCCTTTTTCTCCTTGCCGTCTCATTGCCTTTTTCTCCTTGCCGTCTCATTGCCTTTTTCTCCTTGCCGTCTCATTGCCTTTTTCTCCTTGCCGTCTCATTGCCTTTTTCTCCTTGCCGTCTCATTGCCTTTTTCTCCTTGCCGTCTCATTGCCTTTTTCTCCTTGCCGTCTCATTGCCTTTTTCTCCTTGCCGTCTCATTGCCTTTTTCTCCTTGCCGTCTCATTGCCTTTTTCTCCTTGCCGTCTCATTGCCTTTTTCTCCTTGCCGTCTCATTGCCTTTTTCTCCTTGCCGTCTCATTGCCTTTTTCTCCTTGCCGTCTCATTGCCTTTTTCTCCTTGCCGTCTCATTGCCTTTTTCTCCTTGCCGTCTCATTGCCTTTTTCTCCTTGCCGTCTCATTGCCTTTTTCTCCTTGCCGTCTCATTGCCTTTTTCTCCTTGCCGTCTCATTGCCTTTTTCTCCTTGCCGTCTCATTGCCTTTTTCTCCTTGCCGTCTCATTGCCTTTTTCTCCTTGCCGTCTCATTGCCTTTTTCTCCTTGCCGTCTCATTGCCTTTTTCTCCTTGCCGTCTCATTGCCTTTTTCTCCTTGCCGTCTCATTGCCTTTTTCTCCTTGCCGTCTCATTGCCTTTTTCTCCTTGCCGTCTCATTGCCTTTTTCTCCTTGCCGTCTCATTGCCTTTTTCTCCTTGCCGTCTCATTGCCTTTTTCTCCTTGCCGTCTCATTGCCTTTTTCTCCTTGCCGTCTCATTGCCTTTTTCTCCTTGCCGTCTCATTGCCTTTTTCTCCTTGCCGTCTCATTGCCTTTTTCTCCTTGCCGTCTCATTGCCTTTTTCTCCTTGCCGTCTCATTGCCTTTTTCTCCTTGCCGTCTCATTGCCTTTTTCTCCTTGCCGTCTCATTGCCTTTTTCTCCTTGCCGTCTCATTGCCTTTTTCTCCTTGCCGTCTCATTGCCTTTTTCTCCTTGCCGTCTCATTGCCTTTTTCTCCTTGCCGTCTCATTGCCTTTTTCTCCTTGCCGTCTCATTGCCTTTTTCTCCTTGCCGTCTCATTGCCTTTTTCTCCTTGCCGTCTCATTGCCTTTTTCTCCTTGCCGTCTCATTGCCTTTTTCTCCTTGCCGTCTCATTGCCTTTTTCTCCTTGCCGTCTCATTGCCTTTTTCTCCTTGCCGTCTCATTGCCTTTTTCTCCTTGCCGTCTCATTGCCTTTTTCTCCTTGCCGTCTCATTGCCTTTTTCTCCTTGCCGTCTCATTGCCTTTTTCTCCTTGCCGTCTCATTGCCTTTTTCTCCTTGCCGTCTCATTGCCTTCTTCTCCTTGCCTTCTCTGGTCTCCGCTTCGGCGTTTGAGACAGTCTGTCCTCTTTCTCCCTCTCTTTTCTTTTTCCTGTTCTCCCTTCCTCCCTGTGCGTGCCTGAAGGCCGACCCACGCGTTCGCACGCGTAGCCGGTGACGGGGTAACGCGTAAGTCCCCGCCCTGGGTAGACATGTAAGGCACGCGCGTACCCCCTGGTAAAGGCCAGGCCCGGGGAGGGGTGATTGCCTGAGCTGATACCTTCTGACCATGCCGATTGGTCCCTCCGTCTGTTTCTCGGGAGGTGTGACCTGAGGTGTAAACATTCACCTAAGGCGGGAGTGCCCTCTGAGAGGGTCCCCACAAGGATGGAGCGCGCCATCGGAGACGCTGGCAATCATGGGGGATTCCCCCGCAATGAATTCTACTCCATCTCTCTCGACTTCGACCCAAAAACGGAAACGTGACCAGCCACCAGTGACAAAAGTACTACCGCCTGCCCCACAGTTCCTCGTAGTTTCTCGATCTGAGGACAGAAAGGATTTTTCCTCTGTCAACCCTTTCGTTATTCAGAAGGGCGTAGATGCCATAGACGGATTGACTGATAAGGAGATTCAATCTTTCCTCGCTGACCAGGGCGTGACGGCTGTCCATCGGGTCATGAAAAAGGTCAACAATGACCTTGTACCGACCTGGACACCTTTCTTGACCTTCGATACTGTTAAGCTGCCATCGCGCATCAAGGCGGGCTACGAGGTTATTTCTGTTCGCCCCTATGTCCCGACACCTACGCGCTGCTACCAGGGTCAGCGTTTTAATCACACTCGACAGTCTTGTTCCAATGCGGCTAAATGTGTCACTTGTGGCAGGGATGCCCATGAGGGTGACTGTCCACCTCCGTCTCCTCGTTGTGTGAACTGTCAGGGTGACCATGCCGCATCCTCCCGCGACTGTCCTGTCTATAAGGAAGAACGCTGTATCCAAGAAATTCGGGTCAAAGAGAAAGTGTCCACCTCGGCTGCTCGCAAGCTATTGGCTAGTAGGAAGCCCGCGCTGCTCCCAGCGGGGAAATACAGTACTGTCCTCGCCTCTCCTCGGACTACCTGGGTGGTAGCAACCCAGACATGCGATCTGACCTTCAGCACCACGGTCGTCCGTTCGGCCAGTGCTAAGATCGCGCGGTCGACGTCTCCTCTTCCTCCCGTCACCCCACAGACACCAGCCCCTTCCTCAGCTTCTGCTAAGTCGAAGACCCCGAAGTCAGATGCACGGGCCTTCAAGAAGGAACCATCCCGTGCAGACTTCCTCCGTCTCTCGACCCCCCAGCCTTCGACCGGTACTTCCACCAAACGTCCTTCCAAAAAGGCGCATAGGAAGCACAGTTCTCCTTCTCCGCCACGGCGCATTTCTTCTCCTGCGCCACCCAGCGGTTGCCGCCCCTGGCCGTCATCCGTTTCGCCTGGCCGCACCGCTGGTAGCCGTACATCTGGCCGTTCACCGGCGGAGGAAGCTCCCCCTCCCGGCCATCGTCCCGAGATGGCCGATGACCCTATAGACCCCATGGACGATGACTGTCCGCCTACTGATAGCGGCGGCAGTGCTCGCTCGAAGCCAGGCCCTCAGCGGCCTTCAAGGTGACCCCTTCTCTCATCTTCCTCTTCTTACGATGGCACTTATTCACTGGAATATTCGCAGCATTCGCTCCAACCGAGAGGACTTGAAGTTGCTGCTCCGCTTGCATCGTCCGCTCGTCGTAGCCCTCCAGGAAACGAAGCTACGCCCATGCGATAAAATTGCCTTGGCACACTACACCTCTGTGCGTTTTGACCTACCCCCTGTGGTAGGTATCCCAGCTCATGGAGGGGTTATGTTGCTGGTCCGGGATGATATTTACTACGATCCCATCACGTTGCACACCGGCCTGCAGGCAGTTGCCATCCGCATTACTCTCCCCACTTTTACGTTTTCCTTTTGTACCGTTTACACTCCATCGTCATCTGCCGTTACCAGGGCAGACATGATCCAACTTATTGCTCAGCTACCTGCACCATTTTTGTTAACTGGAGACTTCAATGCCCACCATCCCCTTTGGGGCTCTCCAGCATCCTGCCCGAGGGGCTCCTTGTTAGCAGACCTTTTCAACCAGCTCAATCTTGTCTGCCTCAATACTGGCGCCCCTACTTTTCTTTCGGACACATCTCACACCTATTCCCATTTAGACCTCTCTATATGTACTCCCCAACTTGCACGCCGGTTTAAGTGGTATGCACTTAGTGATACATATTCGAGCGACCACTTCCCGTGTGTTATCCATCTCCTGCAGCATACTCCCTCTCCGTGCTCCTCTAGTTGGACCATCTACAAGGCAGACTGGGGGCTCTTTTCTTCCAGGGCGACCTTTCAGATCAAACCTTCACAAGCTGCGATCGTCAGGTCGCACACCTCACTGAAGTCATTCTCGCTGCTGCTGAATATTCCATCCCTCACCCTACTTCTTCTCCACGTCGCGTACCGGTCCCTTGGTGGACCGCAGCATGTAGAGACGCTTTACGTGCTCGTCGACGTGCTTTACGCACCTTTAAACGCCACCCTACAGTGGCGAATTGTATTAATTATAAAAGATTACGTGCTCAGTGTCGTCGTATTATTAAAGAAAGCAAGAAAGCCAACTGGACTGCTTTCACAAGCACCTTCAACAGTTTTACTCCTTCTGTTGTCTGGGGTAGCCTGCGCCGGCTATCTGGCACTAAGGTCCACTCACCAGTTTCTGGCTTGAAGGTCGCGAATGACGTCCTTGTGGCCCCTGAGGCTGTCTCCAATGCCTTCGGCCGCTTTTTCGCTGAGGTTTCGAGCTCCGCTCATTACCACCCTGCCTTCCTCCCCCGCAAACAGGCAGAGGAGGCTAGGCCACCTGACTTCCGCTCCTCGAATTGTGAAAGTTATAATGCCCCATTCACCATGCGGGAACTCGACACCGCACTTGGCCGATCACGGTCCTCCGCTCCAGGGCCTGATTCTATTCAGATGCTGACGAACCTTTCTCCTGCGGGTAAAGGTTTTCTTCTTCGTACATACAATCGCATCTGGATTGATGGACATGTTCCCGCATGCTGGCGCGAGTCTATTGTTGTCCCGATTCCTAAGCTGGGGAAGGACAAGCACTTGCCTTCCAGTTATCGACCTATCTCGCTTACCAGCTGTGTCTGTAAAGTGATGGAGCGAATGGTTAACTCTCGATTGGTTTGGCTACTGGAGTCTCGACGCCTACTTACCAATGTACAATGTGGATTTCGTAGGCGCCGCTCTGCTGTTGACCATCTGGTTACCTTGTCGACCTTCATTATGAATAACTTCTTGCGGAAGCGCCCGACCGCGGCTGTGTTCTTTGATTTGGAGAAGGCTTACGACACCTGTTGGAGGGCGGGCATTCTCCGCACCATGCATACATGGGGCCTTCGCGGCCGCCTCCCTCTTTTTATTCGTTCATTTTTAATGGATCGACAGTTCAGGGTACGTGTGGGTTCTGTCCTGTCCGACACCTTTCGGCAGGAGAATGGGGTGCCACAGGGCTCAGTTTTGAGCGTCGCTCTCTTCGCCATCGCGATCAATCCAATAATGGATTGCCTCCCAGCTGATGTATCAGGCTCCCTTTTTGTGGACGATTTTACCATCTATTGCAGCGCGCAGTGTACACGTGTCCTGGAGCGCTGTCTTCAGCGTTCTCTTGACCGTCTTTAGTCCTGGAGTGTCGCCAATGGCTTCCGTTTTTCTGCCGGGAAGACGGTCTGTATTAACTTCTGGCGCTACAAAGAGTTTCTCCCACCGTCCTTACGACTCGGTCCCGTTGCTCTCCCAATCGTGGAGACAACCAAATTTTTAGGCCTTACCTTTGACAGGAAACTTAGCTGGTCTCCACATGTGTCATATTTGGCCGCCCGTTGTACCCGTTCTTTAAATGTCCTCCGTGTTCTCAGTGGTATGTCGTGGGGAGCGGATCGAACCGTCCTACTTCGTCTATATCGGTCGATCGTCCGCTCCAAGCTGGATTATGGGAGCTTCGTATACTCCTCTGCACGGCCATCCATCTTACGCCGCCTCAACTCCATACAACATCGGGGTTTACGACTTGCGATCGGAGCATTTTATACTAGTCCCGTAGAGCGTCTTCATGCTGACGCTGGGGAATTGCCACTCACCTACCGTCGCGATATACTGCATTGTCGGTATGCCTGTCGGCTACTGTCAATGCCCGACCATCCGTCTTATCGTTCCTTTTTTGACGACTCTCTCGACCGTCAATACGGGTTGTATGTCTCTGCCCTGCTACCCCCTGGAGTTCGCTTTCGTCGCCTCCTTCAACACCTTAATTTTTCACTCCCTGCAACCTTTCGAGTGGGCGAGAGCCACACGCCACCTTGGCTCCAGGCTCAGGTCCGCGTTCACCTTGACCTCAGCTCGCTCCCAAAAGAGGTTACCCCCGGTTCGGTCTACCACTCCCGTTTTTTGGAACTTCGTTCGAAGTTCATCAACATGACTTTCATTTATACAGATGGCTCTAAGACCAATGACGGGGTCGGGTGTTCCTTTATTGTCGGGGCACAAAGTTTCAAATACCGGCTCCATGGCCATGGTTCGGTCTTCACAGCTGAGCTGTTTGCCCTCTACCAGGCTGTTCTTTACATCTGCCGCCACCGACATTCTGCTTACGTCATCTGCTCAGATTCCCTGAGCGCCATCCAGAGCCTCAGTGATCCGTACTCGGTTCACCCTTTCGTACACCCCCCCAGGGGGTCCACAACTCTTTTGTGGATACGTGCGTAGCGAGCACAGGACCCCGAGCTAATGTGGCCTTCCTTCCTTTCCGGGCTGCATACCTTCCCATTCCGCATCCTTCCCCATCCCTATCTTCGCCCCCCCTCCCCTCACCTCTGGCTCTCTCCTTCTCTTTCTCCCCATCTGGGAGTATGGTTTGTGCCTACGTCCGGAGACGGACGCTCGTAAATGTACTGCATTCCTTGCCTTCCTTGCTTTTATGTCTTCTTCCTTCCTTTGTCCTTCTCTGTCTTCTTCCTTCCTTTGTCCTTCCCTTTTCCTTACCTCTTCTCTTTCTCTTTTCTCCGCTGCGGCGTTTGAGACCTCTCTTCCTTGCTTTCCCTTTCTTTCTTCCTCCCTGTGCGTGTCTGAAGGCCGACCCACGCCCTTCGTGCGTAGCCGGTGACGGGGTAACGCGTAATTCCCCGCCCCGGGTAGACAGGTAGGACACGTACGTACCCCCTGGTAACGGCCAGGCCCAGGGAGGGGTGATTACCCGAGCTGATACCTTCCGAAAATGCCGATTGGTCCCTCCGTCCGTTTGTCTGGAGGTGTGACCTGAGGTGTGAACAATCACCTAAGGCGGGAGTGCCCTCAGAGAGGGCCCCCACAAGGGAGGAGCGCGCCATCGGAGACGCCGGTAATCATGGGGGATTCTTCCGCAATGGTTTCCTCACCTTCCACTAAGTCTAGTCACAAACGTAAGCATACTGAGTCTCAGCCACAGACGATTCTTCCATCGTTGCCACAGTTCCTTGTTGTTTCTCGGTCTGATGAAGGTCACGACTTCTCCACGGTCAACCCTTTCATTATTCAGAAAGGAGTCGACGCAATAGCAGGTCCTGTAAAGTCTTGTTCCAGATTACGGAATGGCACCCTGTTGTTAGAAACACACAGTGCCCTCCAGTCACAAAAATTGCTGCGTACTTCTCTGCTCCACACCTTCCCTGTCCGGGTGGAACCGCACCGTACCTTGAATTCCTCGCGTGGAGTCGTTTATACACGCTCCCTCGATGGATTGTCTGACGAAGAAATTCAGCACTATCTGTCTGACCAGGGCGTAACGGCAGTTCATAGAGTAATGAAACGGGTTGACACGAACATCATTCCAACCCGTACTGTCTTCTTGACATTTGACACAGTTCAACTCCCATCGAAAATCAAAGCAGGCTATGAGATAATTTCCGTTCGCCCTTACGTCCCAAACCCTACGCGTTGCTATCGATGTCAGCGGTTCAATCACACCAGCCAGTCCTGTTCCAATCCAGCCAAATGTGTTACGTGTGGCACGGATGCCCATGAGGGTGCTTGTCCACCTCCATCCCCTCGCTGCATCAACTGTATGGGTGACCACGCTGCTTCCTCTCGAGATTGCCCCGTTTTTAAGGATGAGAAGCTCATCCAGGAAATAAGGGTGAAGGAAAAGGTGTCGACCTTTGCTGCTCGAAAATTATTCGCCAGTCGCAAGCCCACCGTGCCTCAGACAGGAAAATACAGCACTGTCCTTGCTTCTCCTCGGCCAACAAAGGAGGCGGCCACGCAGACTTGCGACCTCACCTTTAGTACCACGGTCGTCAGATCGGCCAGCGCAAAGATCGCTCGTTCAACCTCACCACTTTCGCCTGCCCACTCTATGGCTCACCCTTCGTCGGGTTCTGCTACATCTCGAGCCCAAAAGTCGGACGCCAAGTCTTCGAAAAAAGAGCATACTCGTGAAGAGTTTTTACGGACCGCAGCTTCACAACCATCGGTTCCTCCTTCCTCTAAACAACATTCTTCCAAGAAGGCTACAAAGAAACCCAGTTCCTCTCCTTCTCCGCCAAGGCGCGCCCCCTCTATAGCACCACCTGGCGGAAATCGCCCTCGGCCATCTTCTGTGTCGCCGAGGCGCACTGCTGGTGGCCGGTCAACCGGCCGATCGCTGGTGGCAGGGACTGCTCCTGACCAACTTATGGATCAGGATCTTCTGCCTTCGGCTGAATGCCATTCCATGCTGTCGGTTGCTAGCTCCGAGCAGTCTTTGAGTTGACAGCAACTTTGGTCACATTCCTCCATTCTCTTTTCACCCCATGTCCATTATCCACTGGAATATCCGCGGCATTCGAGCCAATCGGGATGAATTGTCGGTCCTCTTACGCTCCTACTCGCCGGTCATCTTCTGTCTTCAGGAAACAAAGCTGCGTCCCCATGACCGCTTTGTTCTCCCTCATTTTCAGTCTGTCCGATATGATCTCCCCTCTGTTGAAGGCTCTCCAGCCCATGGCGGACTCATGATTCTTCTCCGTGATACTCTCCATTATCACCCAATCCCCTTAAACACTTCCTTCCAAGCTGTCGCCGTCCGTCTTTCACTTTCCGGATACACGTTCTCTCTTTGTACTGTATACATTCCATCATCCACACCAATGGCACGAGCTGATCTCCTTCATCTTCTTGGTCAGCTTCCACCCCCCTATTTGCTGGTTGGGGACTTCAATGCCCACCACCCGCTTTGGGGATCTCCACACACTTGTCCACGTGGCTCCGTATTGCTAGACGTCTTCCACCAAGCGGATCTAGTTTGCCTCAACACTGGGGTCCCCACATTTTTGTCTGCCTCCACGACAACCTTATCTCAT
Source organism: Schistocerca cancellata (assembly GCF_023864275.1). Lineage (NCBI taxonomy): Eukaryota > Metazoa > Arthropoda > Insecta > Orthoptera > Acrididae > Schistocerca > Schistocerca cancellata. The sequence continues at coordinate 96,956,101 of NC_064635.1, read as the reverse complement.
TTGGACCTTGCGGTCGGTACTGTTCCGCTAGCTCGGCGCTTCGAATGGTTCGCCCTTGATGATACACACTCGAGTGACCACTTTCCATGTGTCCTCAGACTGCAGCCTCAACTGCCATATATGCGCCCGCGACGCTGGAAGTTTGCCCAAGCCGATTGGACCCTTTTTTCGTCTCTCGCGACATTCGATGACCGTCGCTTTCCCAGCGTCGACGATGAGGTCACACACATTACCGACGTTATCCTTACAGCTGCGGAACGTTCAATACCACGCACCTCCGAATTGCCCCGGCGCCCCCCAGTTCCGTGGTGGAACGAGGCATGCCGTGACGCAATACGTGAGCGGCGACGTGCTCTTCGCATTTTCCGTCACCATCCTACTTTGGCCAACTGTATCCGCTATAAGCAGCTCCGTGCGCGATGCCGTCGCGTCATCCGCGATAGCAAGAAGGCAAGCTGGAAATTCTTTATTAGCTCATTTAACACCTTCACTCCCTCCTCGGAAGTTTGGAGTCGGCTTCGACGCATGATACCTTAGTGGAACCCGTCGCAATTTCTAACTCGTTGGGTCAGCACTTTGCTGAGATTTCGAGCTCTTCAAATTACCCGCCAGCGTTTCTCCCGAAGAAACGTGCAGCGGAAGTGCGACCTCTTGCTTTCTCCTCCCAAAATCACGAAAGCTACAATACTGTTTTCTCCATGCGGGAACTCCAACATGCCCTCTCATCTTCTCGCTCCTCCGCCCCAGGACCGGATGGTATCCATGTCCAAATGTTGCTGCATTTATCCACCCATAGTCTGCGTTACCTCCTTCGCCTTTATAATCGAATTTGGACCGGCAGCACCTTTCCCAGACGGTGGCGGGAAGCTATTGTCGTTCCCGTTCCGAAACCTGGAAAGGACAAACATCTCCCCTCTAGCTATCGCCCCATTTCTCTCACGAGTAGTGTCTGTAAGGTTTTGGAGCGTATGGTGAATTACCGTTTAGCTTGGTGGCTGGAATCCCGCAGCCTTTTAACACCAGCCCAATGCGGATTTCGGAAGCATCGTTCTGCAGTTGACCATCTTGTCGCTCTCTCCACTTATATCATGAACAATTTTCTCCGGCAACGCCAAACGGTAGCAATATTTTTTGATCTGGAGAGAGCATACGATACCTGTTGGAGGACAGGCATCCTCCGCACACTGTTCTCTTGGGGCTTTCGAGGCCGGCTGCCCCTTTTTCTTCGCGAATTTATGGCAGAGCGCACTTTTCGGGTGCGGGTGAACACTACTCTCTCCCGTACTTTCTCCCAAGAAAACGGGGTACCCCAGGGATCCGTGCTGAGTGTTGTACTGTTTGCCATCGCCATAAATCCAATTATGGATTGTCTCCCTCCTGATGTCTCGGGCTCCCTCTTTGTGGACGATTTTGCGATCTACTACAGCTCTCAACGGACCAGCCTTCTTGAACGACGTCTTCAAGGATGTCTCGATCGCCTCCACTCGTGGAGCATCGAAACTGGCTTCCGTTTTTCACCCAGTAAGACCGTTTGTGTCAATTTTTGGCGACGTAAGGAGTTTCTTCCGCCCTCCTTACATCTAGGTCCTGTCACCCTTCCGTTTTCAGACGTCGCTAAATTCTTGGGTCTTATGTTTGACAGAAAACTATGCTGGTCCTCCCACGTTTCCTATCTTTCGGCTCGCTGTCTGCGATCACTTAACACCCTCCGTGTCCTGAATGGTACCTCCTGGGGAGCGGACCGAGTGGTCCTTCTCCGCCTCTATCGCGCCTTAGTGCGCTCGAAATTGGATTATGGAAGCATAGTCTACTCCTCTGCTCGGCCGTCTATTCTTCGGCGTCTCGACTCTATCCACCACCGTGGATTACGTTTAGTGTCTGGAGCTTTCTACACTAGCCCTGTGGAAAGCCTTTATGCTGAGACTGCTGAACCTCCGCTGTCCAATCGGCGAGCAGTCCTCCTGAGTCGTTATGCTAGCCGTCTGTCTTCCATGCCTGCTAATCCAGCCCACGACCTTTTTTTCGACGCCTCCTTTGATGTAGGGTATGCAGGCCGCCCCTCCTCCCTACTACCCCCGGGAGTCCGCTTCCGTCAACTGCTCCATTCTCTTTCCTTCCGCTTTCCTAAAACCTTCTTGACAACTTGGGGTACAGCTCCGCCTTGGCTCCGTCCCCGGATCTGCCTGCTCCGTGACCTTTGTCAATTTCCCAAGGATGGTACCCCTACACTTGTTTATCGTCGGGCATTTGCTGCTCTATGTGCAGAAATGACGGACGCCACATTTATTTACACCGACGGCTCGAAAACATCGTTAGGTGTAGGGAGTGCCTATATTGTTGGCGACACCCCAAATCGCTTTCGGCTTCCCGACCAGTGTTCGGTTTATACTGCGGAGCTTTACGCTGTTCTCCAGGCTGTCCACTACATCCGCCGCCATCAGCGGATACAGTACGTTATCTGCTCAGATTCTCTCAGCTCTCTCCTCAGTCTCCAAGCTCTTTACCCTGTGCACCCTCTGGTCCACCGGATTCAGGACTGTCTGCGCTTGCTCCACCTGGGGGGCGTCTCGGTGGCGTTCCTCTGGCTCCCGGGACACGCTGGTATCTGTGGGAATGAGGCGGCCGATATAGCGGCCAAGGCTGCAGTCTCTCTTCCTCGGCCAGCTATTCAGTCGCTTCCCTTCACCGATCTACGGAGCGGTTTATGTCGCCAAGTTGCTCATTTATGGCATGCGCATTGGTCGGCACTTCCCCGTAATAAATTGCGGGAAGTAAAAGCCCTTCCTTGCGCTTGGACCTCTTCCTCCCGAACGCGTCGTCGGCAGGAGGTAATTTTAGCTAGACTCCGGATAGGGCACTGTCTTTTTAGTCATCGACATCTTTTAAGCGGCTATCCTCCCCCACTCTGTCCCCACTGCATTCAGATGTGGACGGTAAGACACATTTTAATTGAATGCCCCTATTTTAATCCGTTACGCTCCCGTCTACAGCTATCGCCTGATTTATCGTCGATTTTAGCAGATGACACGCGCTCAGCCGACCGCGTTCTCCAGTTTATTAGTGACAGTGAAATGACGTCAGTCATTTGAAGCTTTTTTTGGGGACCACCACCCCCTTTATGTAGCAGATTTTTAAGCATTCTTCTATTTTTAGTTTCTCCAATTTTCTGACTTTGTTCCCATTGCTGCTGGTTTTCAATTTCGGTTTTTTACTGTCTTAAGTCACGGGCTGGGCGCTAATGACCATAGAAGTTTTGCGCCCTAAAACCACAAACAAAAAAAAAGGTAGATTCAGTAGACAATTTTGCACCTGTACCTGATACTCTAGTGACAGACACTTGAGTAATGCAATAGATAGCTGAAGGCACCTCTCGTTCATTAATCATATGCAGGATGGCCGCCTCGTATTTCCCTGCCAGGTTATTACAATTCTCAGAGTTTGCAATGTAAGATCATTTAACAATCCTCCCGGCATCAGCAACAACACTGGCAAGATGTGGACTTCTGGATTCGTTGCATAATGTCCCAGTTAGCATTCTTACATGATGCTGTTAATGTTCTGAGAAAAAGTGTTTGTCCCTACACATAGCTACATATACGTACAATGTATATTATGCATTTTGCTGCTGTGAGAGCAACTGCATTGGTTTCTCCCATGCATTTGACATGATCCAAATATTTACTTCAGGTTTATACAGATTTTGTCATAATTAAATGAATAGTGACAAGTGTAAAAATATATAAAAATATATTGTACACCCTTTCAGAGGTTTCCAATTCACTCAAGATGTACTCCATATGCACTGTTGCAACAATACATCAAATGACTACATTTACAGGTTGCTAGCAGAAGTGATACGGAAGTATTAGATACCTGCACATGCCAAAATGTCCATTTTAATATGTGGTGCAGCCTCCACATGTGGCAATGTGGATACTGACTCTGGCATCCAGTCTACAGTACAGATGGTGAATATTGTACTGGGATACACTATGCTACACCTACCAGAACTGTTCTTGTACTTCTGTAAGAGGTGTTAGGACAGGAAATCACTAGTGTCATTTGTCAACCATCATCTCCTGCTCAGGCTCCATTGGGGGCAAGTGTGGAGAAAGTGCTGGCCAGAGAAGTTTCTGCATCTTGCAGAACATGTTGTGTTCCTTGGGCACTGTGTGGCCTAGTGTTATCCTGTTGGAACAACACATCATTTTCCTGCTTAAAGAATGGCAAAAAAACTGGGCTAACAACATCCTGCCCAGACAGAGCAATGGTTCACGTCCCTTTCAGAAATGCAAAGATAAATGAGTTGTAGCTTATCACAACCCCGACCATAAGGCCTGTGGTGGGGCCAGTGTGTCTTGACTGAAATAACTTCAACAATGAAAGCAGATTCTGCCTGCAAGCAAGTGATGCTCAATTGCGTGTATGACATTGATGTCTTGTGAAGTCTGACGCACCATTCTCTCACCAGGTCTGTCTTGCAAATGATCCTCCGATAGCATGAATAGCTCAAGTCGATGCTGTGCCGCGGGTGGAAGATAAGCTAGCCCCACTACTAATAACCAGTTTGCAACAGTTCATGTTGGCATGTATGGGCTCACAAGCCCTCTTATCTGTGGTGTGGTTGCTGTACAATCTGCCACTGTTGCCATAACCATATGTCTGTCTAGACAGATTTCTGTGCTGTGTAGGTCCAGGATCTTTTTCACAAGAGTGACATGCCGAGTGAGATGGTGAAACGGTTAGCTTGCTGGACTCACATTCGGGAGATGATGGTTCACACCTGCATCCAGCCATCCTGATTTACGGCAATCACAGAAAACCTAAAACACTTCAAGCAAATGCTGGGATGGTTCCTTTGAAAGGGTATGGCCGATTTTCTTCCCCATCATTGCCTAAACCAGTGGGACCAATGACCTCACTGTTTGGTCCCTTCCTCCAAATCAACCAACCAAGCAATGGGTGTGAAAATATCCACATGACCACTGAAAATTCATAAATTCAGTGGACTGGTGTCACCTTTACCAATGTTCCTCTGTAGAACCACATCTCAAACACTTTATTTCTGGTTCTCCCACAGTATGTAATTAGATAGACTTCTATACAATTCTCTGTTACAAATGGAAAATTTCCCTGCCATCTTCTGGCACTGCTACCACCTTCTTGCACTGCTACAACTTTCTCTTGTGATTTTAGGACTTACAGCACTCCTTTGTATGTGCCTCCAGCATTGTTAGATTGCAGGCCTCCCAAAAGTTTGTTAAACTCTTACTCTAGCATAGGGTCACACATGTTTTCTAACTCTAATAGTTCTGGACCATCCTTTTCTGTCTATTCTTCATTACAAAACACTGATACGAATCTCTTTCTGCTTCAGGGTACACCTTGCAGTCCAATATCAGACTTTGAAATCTGTTACAAAATGATGTAATCCAGCTAGAAGCTTCTCACATCTAGGCCTTTTCCAATTATACCTCCACCTCTCTTGACTTTTGAACAGTGTAACTAAAATTGCTAGAATACGTGAATGTGACTTTCCTTTGTCACACTATAAAGGCACACTTGCATGCCGAGCGTGAGTTTCCTCGGAAACGCGAAATATTAATTAAATAAATAATCAGTGACAAATAAATAAAGCCTATGGCACACAACTGCAGCGCTGTGTCGCTGATAAAAGAAAAGCACAATTACGTTACTCGTATGTTTGATTAAGAAAAGAGAGCTCTGGTTGAAGTGGTGCGAGAAGCACGTATTTTATTTTATTGTCTGGCCCACCGCCATATTTCATGTTATAGAAAATTACTGCGAGTTGCAACCACACTAGGCACTCGATTCTGTAAAGAATTTATATTTATAAAAGTAAGTAGGATTATGAACTGTAGGCTTATTCATTGAATATATCTGATTTAACTAACAGTGTAACTTTTTTATGTTTAGTAGACAATCACCTCTGTACGACGTTTTGGCATGGCTGGCAAATTATTGTAATATTGAGATTTAGATTATGAGTCCGCACCTACCGCAGCAGTCTTTGGAAACGATTTAACTACGAAGTCCGATTATTTCAATTTTATTTCACGGTCAACTACGAGTAACATTGCCTTTACGAAAAAGCCATTGTCAAGCGTCTGATACCGAATAATTATCCAGATAAGCAAATATCAATTACAATTACAATCACCATCATACAGAATAATTAACATTAAAATAATTAATATTTTATTTTATTTTATTTTATTTATTTTATATTGGCGACTGCGTGTCGGACTTGTTATTTTGTCATTTGTTACATTGTTCTCTTTGTTTCATGTGAAAAATCGACTTTCTGGACCTGGACGTGAATGTATGAGAGATAACAAAAAAATCTGAAGATATTTTCCAATTCTAAAATTTTGCGGGAAGACGCAATGAAACTTCCAGAAAAATAAGGTAAGACGCAGCATCTTTGCATTAGCAGGCTTGACCAGACGTATAATTCAGTGTATTAGCTTTTCAGTAAATTCTGTAGTGTTTCTTTTCCGCATAACAGTTTCAGTGATAAATTTCATTCTCAGTACTTTTCCCTAAACAATAACGTATGCAACAATACCAATACACGAGTGTACAATATGGCCGACTTCTGTACGATACGTAGTAACATGGACAGCAGCCATTACCAATAATCTCAAATTCAGTTTATATTTTTAAATTAATAGACAGCCATTGTTGCTACGAGCGATTCATGCTCAACTGCATTTTATTTTAAAATCAGTGTCAAATATTTTCTTGAAACATATATCACGTGTGGCATGGTAATAACTAGAAAACAATACGCAAAAATGGAACAGCAAGGACGTACTATTCAGACGCAATCCGACTCGGACGTGAGACAAGTGTTAGAAAATGACTTTACGACAGCAACCGGTAGTGACGATTCATCAAACATTGACGCAAGTGTTGACGAAAATTTTGACAATAGGCCGTCCACCACAAAAATTTCAAAGTCTCAATCAGAGCCCATGTTAATGCATGACGTCACGTCTAATGACGCGGCGGGGGCAGAGACCTTGCAAACGGTAAACATTGCCGACATGTTACAAATGTTAATCAAACAGAACGCCGAAAACATGGCAACCTTAAAGACACAAAATGACGCAATTAAATCTGACCTCATAGCACTCAAGACAGGTAATGACACTTTATGTAAACGTGTGGAACTTATAGACGCCACACTGACCAAACAGATGACTGAACTCAGTACTAAATTTTCCCAGCTTAATACGAGACAAGAAAAGACTACAACTGACGTAGCACTTTTACAGACACAAATAAAAAACCTTAATGTCACGTGTGAAGTTCTTACTGAACAAATTCAAACATATCCTTCAGTACATGACAACCTTGAAAAACGAATTACTGACGTACAGAATAAATTTGACAATGTTGAACAACACCTGACTGACATCTTACAATCTGATGCCACAGCTCATTTTGAAAATATTAATAAAGAATTTAATGATTGGGTAGTGAACAAAGACAAACATTTTGATACATGCTTACGTGAAAATTTACCAACAATTGTGCACGACTCCGTAGCGCAATACATTACTAATAACAAACAGCTGATCAGTGACGCAGTACAATCCGTCACTGCACCCATGGGACAATTCACCGATCGACCACAGTCAGAATGTAACGAAAATATCAGTCAAAATGTACAGTTCAGAAACCAATATACATTCGAGTATGATACACACATTCCGCACACGACAAATACACAAGAACAAAACGCACCACGACTACAACACATACCACGATGTGCAAACACAAACACAAGCTATTATCATGGTAAACCACAGCAACATTATCGTAATTACTCGCCAGCTGGACATAGCAGTAATTACAGTGGGACAAATCCATATCATAATGCAAAGGAAGACGAAAGCTTAATGAAACACAGGCAATTTCAGATTTTTATCCCAGAAAAACGAACCATTCATCCGGTGATTTTTCTTAAATCTTTTAGTAACGCATTTCCACGCACTTGGAGTGACCGGAAAAAGATTTCATATATTGTCGGTTACATCCAAGGCGATGCAGCTGTCTGGGCATACAGTCAAGCTGACGTATGTACCACGTACAGTGAGTTTGAGCGTGCTTTTCTGAACAAATTCTGGTCGCAATCCGTCCAGGAGCGACTCAGAAGACAAATTTTAGAACCTGAAACTTTTAACAGTAAAAATGGCAACTTACGCAGATATTTTGAAAAATACTTGAACATGGGACACTTTTTAGACGAACCAGTCGCAACGCGTGATATACTCCGTGCGTTGAAGGCCAAATTGCCTTTCAACATTAAAGAAAAACTCCTACATATCCCGGATGACGATTCAGATTATTTTTTAACAGCTTTAGATTCGGTTGACATGTTACTTGAAGACCAGCGCTTCGCGCGGCAAAACAGCAGCCACAATGTTTACACTAGTGGTATGCAAAACATGCAGGCTTGCCAACACAATTCTGGCGCGCCCACAGTTGGATACGCGGTACAACAAAAACAGCAAACTCACATGCCGTCTCAGTACGGAAATCAAAATCAACACGCGTATTCCAATACAAACAATAGTTACAACAGTAATAACACTTCATGCGGCAATCCATACAAAAGGCACCGCGGTAATAACTACAACGGTAACAACGGATACAAAGGTAATAACAAAAACACAAACAGAAATAGAAATAATAATAACTACGAGCCAAGACAGCATCAAGGTTGGACTCGTAACGATCAGTACTTTCATTCAAACTCTGCTTTACCACAGCAGCCACCAGGACAAAATTGGAGCATACCTTACGACCGACAGGTAAGTTATAATGCGCAACAGCAACAACAACCGCAAAAGTTTGGAGATCATAATAGGCAATATCCGAATGTGAATATAATAGAAATGACACCTGATGCACAACCTCAATCTGTGTCAGTACCTAGTACAAATGCTAATCCAACAAACTAGAAACAGTCACTACTTTGCCCCAGGTCGTGGCTGAAGAATTCTTGGGGGGCGGCTTCAATGTTAATCAGTTATTTGACACCACACTTGAACAACAGAATAATGATATGCCGAGTAATTCTAAACAAAAACTACCTGTTTTATTTATAAGATACAACCACAATAACAATATATCAGATGAACTTTTACAAGACAGTACACAATGTCGTTTAAACACAAATGAAATTGTTTTAGCATCCACTACTGGTGTAGTAGGTGGGATTCCAACTACTATTGTCCTAGATACAGGTGCAGCTGTGAGCGTTTTATCTTTTAATTTTTATAAAAAGATGTGTGAATTGGAACCTGTGCCTGAGTTTCCTGCCCAAAACTGTAAAATAACTACTGCACTAGGTAATAAGTCATGTAGGGTTACGAAGCAAGTTTTTGTAAACGTTAAAATAGGTAATGGAACCGTACAATGGCCATTCCTGGTTGTACAAAACCTTGTAACTAATTGCATATTAGGAATAGATATTATGAGCGAGAAGGACTGCATTATAGACTTCTCCAAAGGTAAATGTATTTTAAATGATAAAAGCAGGGTAATTATTATTGATTTGGACAGGAGAACTCTAAAGCATGACAAACACTGTACAGGGTACAAGGTTCAGTTAGTACTTGACAAAGACATTCAAGACATGCAAACACACTCATCTGACGCAGAGCTAATGGACTTGAAAACATTGCTTGATCATAAGATAAGTGAAGCTACAGCTCTCAGTGTACATGAACGTATAAAACTACAGGAAGTGTTATCCAAATATTTACAAGTTTTTACCAAACGATTAGGTGTTATCAACACGTATGTGTACAAGATTGAAGTTAAGCCTCACAAGATCTTCTACCACAAGACATATAACGTACCGTTATCTCAACGACCTGCTGTGTGGCAAGAATTAAAACAAATGTTAGACTGGAAGGTCATTGAACCATCCACCTCACCTTACTGTAGTCCTCTACTTGTTGTCAAAAAATCAAATGGAAGCATTAGGTTAGTGTTAGACGCACGAGCTATTAATGAAATAATTTTACCGGTTCACACAAAACCTGAAAATTTAGAAGAGCAATTACAGAAATTTCTAGATGCAAAATATTTTTCCACAATAGATCTCGCTAATTCGTTTTGGCAGGTGGGTATCACTCCTGATTCTCGGAAATATACTGCATTTATGTTCGGGGGGCGAACCTATCAGTTTTGTGTTCTACCCTTCGGACTGAATGTCAGCTCTGGGGTATTCATTACAGCCCTGGATACCGTGCTAGGCGACGATTTAGTTGAGACAGTCACACACTATGTAGATGATATACTGATAGCTACACAATCCTGGAATGAACACGTTGACACACTTCAAAGAATTTTAGAAAAATTTGCACAAGCTGGAGTCACAGCCAACCTAAGAAAATCAAAATTTGGTTGCAGTGAGATAAAATATTTAGGACATATCATTAATTCACAGGGCATACGTCCTGATCCCAGTAAATTAGATGCTATCAGAAACTTTCCTAGCCCTCGAACTAAAAAGCAGTTAAAATCATTCCTTGGGCTATGTTCATTTTTCAGACGTTTTTTGCCACAACCACTTTTGAACAGTAAACATCTGCTAAATCTACTCAGAAAGAATGAAGTTTAGATCTGGTCGGAACAGTGCCAGAATGACTTTAATACAATTAAACATGCTTTAGTGAATGCTAACATATTGAGCCATCCAGATTTCAATTTAGATTTTTGTATGACTTGTGACGCTTCACGTACTGGCTTGGGCTGTTGCTTATTTCAAGTTGTAAAGAATAAAGAAAAGGAACAGATAAGAATTATTGGGTTTGCAAGTCGTACTTTAACTGAATGTGAGCGTACATACTCCACTACTGAGTTAGAAACACTTTCCATAGTATGGGCATTCAAGAAATTCAATTATTATTTATTTGGAAAACATACAGTAATTTACACCGATCACCAGGCCCTGACATTTTTGTTAACTTGTAAACTTGTACATCCTAGACTATCACGATGGGCAGTTACACTTCAGAACTACTCTTTTGAAATTAAGTACATAAGAGGTAAGGACAACACCATTGCGGACACTTTGTCTAGACTTCCACAAGGTATGAATGATACCAACAGTGACTTAGAAAATATAAATGACTACAGGATTCTCTTAATGCAAGACAAGCAGTATCACCAATATTATATTGATATGTGCAGAAACATGGCTGAATTACAAAAATCTGATCCTCACTGGTATAAGATAATAACATTACTGGTAGAAAAACAAAATCATCCTTCGACTAAGTATTACAAGTTACACAATGATGTGTTATTTTATCGACGACATGCAAATGCTACTAACTGGTGTGTATGCATTCCCGAAGAGTCTGAACGTAATTTAATTTGGCACACACACTTAGTTTGGGGTCATTATGGGACGAAAAAGTGTTTGGCAAAGCTCAGCACATACTGTTATTTTAGCAATATGAGAAGAAAAATTTACAGGGAACTGAAAACATGTGTCATATGTCAAAAATCAAAACCTCAGAATTTATCCACAAAAACAGATTTACATTCTATTTTACCCAGTAAACCCCTGGAAATTCTGTGTACTGACATCAGTGGACCGCATCCAGCAAGCTCTGGAGGCGTCAAATATATCTTAGCTTTTTACGATGTATTTTCTAAACATGTAAAACTTTATGCTTTAAAATCCGCCACTGCAAGTGCTATAATACGAAGATTCTCAAGTGATTACCTGACGCACGTGGGAAAACCTAAAGCAATTCTGTCAGATAATGCAGCATACTACTCTGGGTACAAATGGAGAAATTTCTTGAAGGACAATAACATTAAAAGTATATTTATTTCGAGGTTTAGTCCACAATGTAACGCGACTGAGAGACTTTTCCGAGAATTAAATCGATTCATGAGGACCTATATTTCATCAAAACATACTAATTGGGTGTCCTACCTAAGTCTTTTCGAAGACGTACACAATAACTTAAATATTTACGATACAAATTACACACCTAACGAGATCATGTTCAATTGCAAACAGAACGATCAGTGGATAGAACCATTACCTAAGTTGTCAGACAAGGAAATCACACCTGAACAGAAAATAAAAGAAGTATTGACTACATTGACACATCACGCACAAATACGAAACAAACATCACAGAAACATAATAAAAAGAAAACAAAAATTCGAGGTAGGAATGCTTGTACTACTTCGTACTCATCATAAATCTGTTGCACTCAAACGACGCAACGCTAAGTGGCGTCTGCTATATGAAGTACCTTATATAATTGTTAACATACCGCACCCTGGTGCGTATCTGTTACAACATCGTAGAACTAACAAAATTATTGGGCTATACGCACACCGAGATCTTAGAGCATTTCATGCTGAATAATGTCAAAGTCATACCCATCAAAACATTGCTAAGCAACTCGTTACAACACAGATAATAAGTAGTATAGAAATTTTCATTTCAGCGTTCCAGAGTCGCAGTTGAAGACAGAAGAACTTTTCTTTCAACGCCGCGGCTCCACCGAGAAGACTGAATATTAAAGTAAAATTTATGATTACGTAGCAGTGAATGATATATTAATTTTTCACGGAACATTTGTGACTGTAGGTACCACTGACTTGGTATGACACCTGACGAACTGACAGACGTCATCTGTGAAGCAATCTTTTACTTTGAGAAATAGATTAGACGCACATCTCTCAACACGAAAAGCATCTACCAGTAGTCAAGGCCACACAGACACTCTACACACACGCACAAAACGCGAGGAATCGAACATTTTCTCTCTCTTACTATTTTGAATATTTATTGAGTAGTGAAAACGCCTGGTCTTGCCTACTGATGTAATGAATGTTGTGTCTAAGCTATCTTAATTTCAGGTGACATCACAAAACCGATAAAGAGGACGTAAATATCTGCAATTCATGTAATCAAATGTGACACAATGTAATAACCTATAGCGATGTAATGATGATGTAAACATGTTTATGTGCAACTGTATTATGTTTATACTAAGAAAATATGTGACGTGTGTATGTATAATTATTTTTTTTTAACTGATGTATCATGTAAAAATTTGAACAAAACGAATGCCAAAAAGACATTGCATAGTGAACCTCTGTTCACGGACATTAACGAACATTACTAACTCTGCAACTACGCAGAAACCTATGTGAAGAAAACGGTTAATGCCATTCATTATGCATCGTACCTATGTAAACGCGATGAACGATTTCCTTGATTAATAACTACGAACATTTAGGTGAGCTATATTCAGTAAAAAACTGAAAATGTGAAGTGCATCGTCTAGTGACATTACTAAAGTACCTAACTTCAAGATGTTAACTGGATTAAATGGACACAAAGTGCCTGTCCAGAAAACAACACGACGGGTGGAAGAATTTTGGTTGGAACTTCAGGGAATGAAATGTTCTCGAAATGTGACGGACACTCTTACCTGGACTGTCCATGGATCGACGCCAGCTATGTGCCGTCCGAGGTTCTACAACCAAGCTTCCACGGAATGTAAAAAACGAACTGCACGTGGACCAATTACTCGATGGGTCACGTCTGATCTGTAATAAGCAATGCTTTTACTCACAACGAACTGCATCACAACGACTATAATGAAAATAGGAAATGGACACGCTTATGTATTAATCACGTTGTTATACAACGATGTTACCGTGATCAGAAAACTTTACCACGACGATACTAACCTGTAAAAAATTATTGTGCAGCAGATGAATATGAACTGTGATAACGACACGATGTGTATAGGTCAACGCACCCGAAACATACGGACATTTTTCTTTGAAGTATTTCAAAACAATACTATGTAACTAAGAACATTCAACAATCTAAGTTGTATTGTGTTATAACGAATATTGTAAATTTAAAACTAAGTTACCTGTCATAGAATGTAGTCTTCATATGTAATCTTGGTTGAATATTTTCTTGGTGCAACGACTGAGAGACGCGCGCACACGAACAATATGAACTGCAATACTGTGCCGCGTGATCTAACTGTACGCACTCTATCTGCCAACATAAGAACTTTTACGGCGCACCCGCGTCATTCAAATTTTGTATATAATGAGTATAATGTGGGTCATGTAAATAGTTGTAGATAACTTAGATTTTCTTGTGCCTTTAGGTGAATTGCTCGCCTGCAGGTGTGTCCTTTCGCCTCGCAATTCAGGGGGCAATATAAAGGCACATTTGCATGCCGAGCGTGAGTTTCCTCGGAAACGCGAAATATTAATTAAATAAATAATCAGTGACAAATAAATAAAGCCTATGGCACACAACTGCAGCGCTGTGTCGCTGATAAAACAAAAGCACAATTACGTTACTCGTATGTTTGATTAAGAAAAGAGAGCTCTGGTTGAAGTGGTGCGAGAAGCACGTATTTTATTTTATTGTCTGGCCCACCGCCATATTTCATGTTATAGAAAATTACTGCGAGTTGCAACCACACTAGGCACTCGATTCTGTAAAGAATTTATATTTATAAAAGTAAGTAGGATTATGAACTGTAGGCTTATTCATTGAATATATCTGATTTAACTAACAGTGTAACTTTTTTATGTTTAGTAGACAATCACCTCTGTACGACGTTTTGGCATGGCTGGCAAATTATTGTAATATTGAGATTTAGATTATGAGTCCGCACCTACCGCAGCAGTCTTTGGAAACGATTTAACTACGAAGTCCGATTATTTCAATTTTATTTCACGGTCAACTACGAGTAACATTGCCTTTACGAAAAAGCCATTGTCAAGCGTCTGATACCGAATAATTATCCAGATAAGCAAATATCAATTACAATTACAATCACCATCATACAGAATAATTAACATTAAAATAATTAATATTATATTTGATTTTTATTTTATTTATTTTATAACACCTCTTGCCAACCCCATATTCAACAACTACTCTGATTGTCTGTAATGCTGCACTACAAGCAACAGCACACACGATTATTAGATTTCCATTCCTTTTACATAAACATTCCCTCATATACTTTCAGTCTCTCCATCTTCTCCTTGTGATGTTGGCAGATATACTTGAACTATTATTGTTGACTTCTTTTGCTGTTGATTCTGATGAGAATAAACTATTACTCAACTGTTACTGCACTGATCCAGATACATCCACAACAGAGGTATGGGTGTGCAGCCACGATGTGCACCACAAAAGTCGGCAGACACAGCCGGAAGTTTGACGACCATCAGACGCTGCCATTTGTGGATGCACACACAGTTTCACATCAATGCACTCTCCTGGCCAGCTGACTGAGTTAGAGCTGGCTGGGCCAATCTCTGAAAGCTGTCACATTTACCTTGACGTCTGTGTTATCAGACTGTTACAGTGCACGTCTCTGTGGCTAGTGTACCTGTTACAATAAGTTGGGTTTCAGACTTACCCAAGTTTGTTGTGTCCATCATTATATGGTGGTCCCTCATGGGACTAAAGCATTCACAGTGGCTCATTCTCTGCCCTACAATTCTATTCATGACAAATTCACCTTACCAAAAAGTTTTTCTTCCTGTTTCACTTCACTTCACTGACACAGCTTCATCCAGAATGAGCATTCAAATTACCTTTCCAGATTTTCTAGCTTCCTTACCACATTCAAACTCCTGACATTCCATGCTTCAACTTGTGGAATTATAGAATTTCACTGGCATCAATTCTTCTGACATTCATTTTAGTTAGGGGATGTTTGGAATTACCCGACTGCTTATGCTTCATGGCTCTAGATACATGCCTTGAGTCATTAAACTTACTGTCCATTTTCATGGAGTATCTCAATAGAAGTATTGTATAATGGCTTATTACATGGATCAGTCCTCACTTCTCTTGTGTTTTATTTAAACGTATCTGGTATTTCAGCTAATATACACTCCTGGAAATTGAAATAAGAACACCGTGAATTCATTGTCCCAGGAAGGGGAAACTTTATTGACACATTCCTGGGGTCAGATACATCACATGATCACACTGACAGAACCACAGGCACATAGACACAGGCAACAGAGCATGCACAATGTCGGCACTAGTACAGTGTATATCCACCTTTCGCAGCAATGCAGGCTGCTAGTCTCCCATGGAGACGATCGTAGAGATGCTGGATGTAGTCCTGTGGAACGGCTTGCCATGCCATTTCCACCTGGCGCCTCAGTTGGACCAGCGTTCTTGCTGGACGTGCAGACCGCATAAGCGCTCACCTGCACGGCGCCAAACACGCATACGACCATCATTGGCACCAAGGCAGAAGCGACTCTCATCGCTGAAGACGACACGTCTCCATTCGTCCCTCCATTCACGCCTGTCGCGACACCACTGGAGGCGGGCTGCACGATGTTGGGGCGTGAGCGGAAGATGGCCTACCGGTGTGCGGGACCGTAGCCCAGCTTCATGGAGACTGTTGCTCCTGGGGTATCGGCGAGGACCATTCGCAACCGTGTCCCTAATTTGCTAGGAAGTGGCGGTGCGGTCCCCTACGGCACTGCATGGGATCCTATGGTCTTGGCGTGCATCCGTGCATCCGTGCGTCGCTGCGGTCCGGTCCCAGGTCGACGGGCACGTGCACCTTCCGCCGACCACTGGCGACAACATCGATGTACTGTGGAGACCTCATGCCCCACGTGTTGAGCAATTCGGCGGTACGTCCACCCGGCCTCCCGCATGCCCACTATACGCCCTCGCTCAAAGTCCGTCAGCTGCACATACGGTTCACGTCCATGCTGTCGCGGCATGCTACCAGTGTTAAAGACTGCGATGGAGCTCCGTATGCCACGGCAAACTGGCTGACACTGACGGCGGCGGTGCACAAATGCTGCGCAGCTAGCGCCATTCGACGGCCAACACCGCGGTTCCTGGTGTGTCCGCTGTGCCGTGCGTGTGATCATTGCTTGTACAGCCCTCTCGCAGTGTCCGGAGCAAGTATGGTGGGTCTGACACACCGGTGTCAATGTGTTCTTTTTTTCCCATTTCCAGGAGTGTAATTTGGCTATGCATATGACTGGGCAATAGCTGAGCAACACAGAAATTTGAAAACAACTTTAGATTTAGACATCTTCAGCCAGTACGTCCATAAAGATAGGTTACAACGTAACAAGTAAAAGTTAAGCTGCACGCTTTCATCTGTCGGACAACATTGTCTCCCTCAAAATTAACAGATTGGCACACAGAGCCAGACTGCATCATAACATACATCCAAAATACATTGAGATGTGACACTTCCTTTCAAGGAGCACGTGATACCAACATTTGCTATGCTCAGAAGCACAAGTATTCTGCACAAGCTATTTGGCCTAGTTGGTCATCATCTGCACTCTATCTCTCCAATCGATAGCTGAGTGGGTCAATGTGTCCATCTAGCTCGACAGTGAATATGTGAAAATGTACATGTACAACTTAAGAAATCCATACTACTGTTAGTGGGTGTGTACAGTATTTCCACATGCCAATTACCTACCTCGCATCACATTCCACCGCCTATCAGATGTGAAAGTGCACTGCTACATGGTTACCAGACAATGTTTGATAGCAATAACTTTCCAGTACTGAATTACGTATTCCCTGTGAATCAAAATCAGTAGATCCCATTCCTATCGTGGCCAGGTTACTTACAGAAAATGAATTTGATGCTGTGCTGGTGATTGACAATTAATGGTTTTCTTAAGGATGCAGGGCAAGCAGCATTTCCAGTTTCAGGCGTGGTAGAAAACGGATTTGTGAAGTCTTTGCAACAAAACTAAGGGATATGAGTAGGTGTTAGTAAGGCATGGAAGATATGCATGTTGTTGTTGCTGTTAAGGGATATCACTCCCTCTTTAGCACAAGAGAAAAATGTAAATCGACAAAAATGGGGACTTTGCTGTTCAAACTATATAAGCAAGCTGAAAAGTTTGGAAGAGTGTGGCAGTAGTTGTAATATGATACATAAAAGAAAATAGAGAGAAACCAGGCAGCTTCTTTTTCAAGAGTGTCTAAAGGCACAACAAGGTTAGAGGGGAAAAAAGTAACATACCGTTGTCAGTGAGTACTCACCATGGGGAGGTACTCACCCCACAACTACCCCAAACACTGGAAGTGAAGGAGTACTATAGGTGAGAGTAAAACCTTCTCTCCCTCAGGAACTGAAACACTTCGGTAGTGCGTGTCACATCTGCAAGCACCTGAGGTAGTGAAGTAGGTGACCCGACTGCTTGCCACACATCAGCCAGGAGGCGCACTCGACGAGAACGACAGCTGCAGTGAGGAGGATTCTCCTAATACAAAAGGAACTTGTGGACAAGTCTGGTGTGGCCAGTGCAGTCGGCACAACACAATGGCACTTTTCTGGGAGGCCTGGAAGGGTGTATGAAACAAATCAGTGGACCCTTTAATCCACACTGCTATGACTCAAAACAAGTTGAGAGCAATTACAGTTCCCAGAGACTCAAAATATTGTGTTGAAGTTGTCATCTTCAGGTCTGTGTTTGGTATCTAGACATAAAGTTGATCTCCTGCAGTTCCATACAAGTACCCAGTCATTACACAGTCCAATATCACCAATTTCATGAATGACAACACAAACACACAGTGCTTCTTCTGTCCCCTCACACATGAAAAAGCGTAAGAGACGGTCGTGTATTCTAATTCAGTATGGATACACACAGATGGTTCAAAAGTAATCATGAAAGACTGATATGGATGGACCTCTTGTGACCCCAAGTAGGATGCTGATCCAACCCTTCTCAGATGCCTGTTTCTTTCACAGGACAGAGTCAGTATCAGCCACAGGTGTGTCGAGAGGAAGCTCTAGGGGCACGAATGGATGCTGTTGGAGGTCCTTCATTAGAATATCGAGTTGGGTAATGCAAAAACAGTCTGTTCCACAACTAGCTGTCCAGAGTTGAGCGACATAGGGAGGGTAGGCATCCGACAGATTGTTACTGCATAATTTGCCAAAAACTGTTGTCGTCTAACCTACAGTGGTGGAACGTGAGCTTCGGCTAGAAGGCTAGTTGGCTATCGGGGCCTTCTGTATGAGCCTTGTGAACACACACCTGGGTGGTGAATGGGATCCAGCGAGCTCAGTACAGGTGGTGCTGCTGACCTGTAGGCAACACATTTGTAGTCCGAGTGGGATAAAATCAGCACTTTGAAGAACTGTGTAATATCTCTGTGGGCCACGGACAGCAGAGTGACTAAGAAAACAGAAAGCATTCAGCTTCTTCGATTCCCGGCGGGGTCAGGGATTTTCACCTGCCTCGAGATGACTGGGTGTTTGTGTTGTCCTCATCATTTCATCATCATCCAGGAAAGTGGTTTGTGGTGCGCTCAACTGCGCGGTTATCAGCGCCCGTACAATTTCCCAACCTTTGCTCAGTCCAATTTCGCCAAACATCATCATCTTCAGCTTCTTCGTACAAGTTTCCTTGAGCCAGTGGACCTTTGGGAGCCAAGTTAGCTTGTGGTCAGATAAAATACCTAAGAACTAGAAAGCTTAAATGACTGCACCTGCACCCATAAATTTATCTTGGTGACCTGTTACTTGAACTGACTGCAGCAATAAATTGATAGCTTTTTTGTCAATCCAAAATCATGAGCTATGCAATGATTGAGGGCCCAGTCATGGACTCCTCAGACATCCCTCTGAAGTTGGCTCTCACTGGTGCACAGTGATGCACAGGCCCAATACAGACCAAGATTACTCCCCCTGCGGGTCCGGGGATTAGAATAGGCCCGAGGTATTCCTGCCTGTCGTAAGAGGCGACTAAAAGGAGTCCATCCCCCTCACGGGGGTAGTTAGCGCCTGCATCCGGAGACGGACGGTTCCACGACCTATGATTGTGGTCTTTTTGGTTTTTCACTTCTCGTTTCTTCCTTCCTTTTGTTGGTTCCTTTCTTTGCTCTTCTCCACCTCACTGTCTTCCTTACTCTTTCCCTTGACTTCTCCTTGCCTTCTCATTGCCTTTTTCTCCTTGCCTTCTCCTTGCCTTCTCTGGTCTCCGCCTCGGCGTTAGAGACAGTCTGTCCTCTTTCTCCCTCTCTCTCTTCTTTTTCCTCTTCTTCCTTCCTCCCTGTGCGTGCCTGAAGGCCGACCCACGCGTTCACACGCGTAGCCGGTGACGGGGTAACGCGTAAGTCCCCGCCCTGGGTGGACATGTAAGGCACGCGCGTACCCCCTGGTAAACGCCAGGCCCGGGGAGGGGTGATTGCCTGAGCTGATACCTTCTGACCATGCCGATTGGTCCCTCCGTCTGTTTCTCGGGAGGTGTGACCTGAGGTGTAAACATTCACCTAAGGCGGGAGTGCCCTCTGAGAGGGTCCCCACAAGGAAGGAGCGCGCCACCGGAGACGCTGGCAATCATGGGGGATTCCTCCGCAATGGATTCTACTCCATCTCTCTCGACTTCTGCCCAAAAACGGAAACGTGACCAGCCACCAGTGACAAAAGTACTACCGCCTGCCCCCACAGTTCCTCGTCGTTTCTCGCTCTGAGGACGGAAAGGATTTTTCCTCTGTCAACCCTTTCGTTATCCAGAAGGGTGTAGATGCCATAGCCGGATCTGTCAAATCTTGTACCAGGTTGCGTAACGGTACCTTATTACTAGAAACTGAGAGTGCCTTTCAGGCGCAAAAACTGCTTCGGGCCACACTCCTGTACACGTTCCATGTCTGGGTGGAGGCCCACCGAACTTTGAATTCGTCTCGTGGTGTAGTCTATACTAGCTCCCTCGACGGATTGACTGACGAGGAGATTCAATCTTTCTTCGCTGAGCAGGGCGTGACGGCTGTCCATAGGGTCATGAAAAAGGTCAACAATGACCTTGTACCGACCCGGACACTTTTCTTGACCTTCGATAGCGTTAAGCTGCCATCGCGCATCAAGGCGGGCTACGAGGTTATTTCTGTTCGCCCCTATGTCCCGACACCTACGCGCTGCTACCAGTGTCAGTGTTTCAATCACACTCGACATTCTTGTTCCAATGCGGCTAAATGTGTCACTTGTAGCAGGGATGCCCATGAGGGTGACTGTCCACCTCCGTCTCCTCGTTGTGTGAACTGTCAGGGTGACCATGCCGCATCCTCCCGCGACTGTCCTGTCTATAAGGAAGAACGCTGTATCCAAGAAATTCGGGTCAAAGAGAAAGTGTCCACCTCGGCTGCTCGCAAGCTATTGGCTAGTAGGAAGCCCGCGCTGCTCCCAGCGGGGAAATACAGTACTGTCCTCGCCTCTCCTCGGACTACCAGGGTGGTAGCCACCCAGACATGCGATCTGACCTTCAGCACCACGGTCGTCCGTTCGGCCAGTGCTAAGATCGCGCGGTCGACGTCTCCTCTTCCTCCCATCACCCCACAGACACCAGCCCCTTCATCAGCTTCTGCTAAGACGAAGACCCTGAAGTCAGATGCACGGGCCTTCAAGAAGGAACCATCCCGTGCAGACTTCCGACGTACCTCACCCTCCCAGCCTTCGACCGGTACTTCCACCAAACGTCCTTCCAAGAAGGCTCATAGGAAGCACAGTTCTCCTTCTCCGCCACGACGCATTTCTTCTCTTGCGCCACCCAGCGGTTGCCGCGCCAGGCCGTCATCCGTTTCGCCTGGCCGCACCGCTGGTAGCCGTACATCTGGCCGTTCACCGGCGGAGGAAGCTCCCCCTCCCGGCCATCCTCCCGAGATGGCCGATGAACCCTTAGACCCAATGGACGATGACTGTCCGCCTACTGATAGCGGCGGCAGTGCTCGCTCGAAGCCAGGCCCTCAGCGGCCTTCGAGGTGACCCCTTCTCTCATCTTCCTTTTCTTACGATGGCACTTATTCACTGGAATATTCGCAGCATTCGCTCCAACCGAGAGGACTTGAAGTTGCTGCTCCGCTTGCACCGTCCGCTCGTCGTAGCCCTCCAGGAAACGAAGTTACGCCCATGCGATCAAATTGCCTTGGCACACTACACCTCTGTGCGTTTTGACCTAGCCCCTGTGGTAGGTATCCCAGCTCATGGAGGGGTTATGTTGCTGGTCCGGGATGATATTTACTACGATCCCATCACGTTGCACACCGGCCTGCAGGCAGTTGCCATCCGCATTACTCTCCCCACTTTTACGTTTTCCTTTTGTACCGTTTACACTCCATCGTCATCTGCCGTTACCAGGGCAGACATGATGCAACTTATTGCTCAGCTACCTGCACCATTTTTGTTAACTGGAGACTTCAATGCCCACCATCCCCTTTGGGGCTCTCCAGCATCCTGCCCGAGGGGCTCCTTGTTAGCAGACCTTTTCAACCAGCTCAATCTTGTCTGCCTCAATACTGGCGCCCCTACTTTTCTTTCAGACACATCTCACACCTATTCCCATTTAGACCTCTCTATATGTACTCCCCAACTTGCACGCCGGTTTGAGTGGTATGCACTTTCTGATACATATTCGAGCGACCACTTCCCATGTGTTATCCATCTCCTGCAGCATACCCCCTCTCCGTGCTCCTCTAGTTGGACCATCTCCAAGGCAGACTGGGGGCTCTTCTCTTCCAGGGGGACCTTTCAGGATGAAACCTTCACAAGCTGCGATCGTCAGGTCGCACACCTCACGGAAGTCATTCTCGCTGCTGCTGAATATTCCATCCCTCACCCTACTTCTTCTCCACGTCGCGTACCGGTCCCCTGGTGGACCGCAGCATGTAGAGACGCTTTACGTGCTCGTCGACGTGCTTTACACACATTTAAACGCCACCCTACAGTGGCGAATTGTATCAATTATAAACGATTACGTGCTCAGTGTCGTCGTATTATCAAAGAAAGCAAGAAAGCCAGCTGGGCTGCTTTCACAAGTACCTTCAACAGTTTTACTCCTTCTTCTGTTGTCTGGGGTAGCCTGCGCCGGCTATCTGGCACTAAGGTTCACTCAACAGTTTCTGGCTTGAAGGTCGCGAATGACGTCCTTGTGGCCCCTGAGGCTGTCTCCAATGCCTTCGGCCGCTTTTTCGCAGAGGTTTCGAGCTCCGCTCATTACCACCCTGCCTTCCTCCCCCGCAAACAGGCAGAGGAGGCTAGGCCACCTGACTTTTGCTCCTCGAATTGTGAAAGTTATAATGCCCCATTCACCATGCGGGAACTCGAAAACGCACTTGACCGATCATGGTCCTCCGCTCCAGGGCCTGATTCTATTCATATTCAGATGCTGAAGAACCTTTCTCCTGCGGGTAAAGGTTTTCTTCTTCGTACATACAATCGCATCTGGATTGAGGGACATGTTCCCGCATGCTGGCGCGAGTCTATTGTTGTCCCGATTCCTAAGCTGGGGAAGGACAAGCACTTGCCTTCCAGTTATCGACCTATCTCGCTTACCAGCTGTGTCTGTAAAGTGATGGAGCGAATGGTTAACTTTCGATTGGTTTGGCTGCTCGAGTCTCGACGCCTACTTACCAATGTACAATGTGGATTTCGTAGGCGCCGCTCTGCTGTTGACCATCTGGTTACCTTGTCGACCTTCATTACGAATAACTTCTTGCGAAAGCGCCCGGCCGCGGCTGTGTTCTTTGATTTGGAGAAGGCTTACGACACCTGTTGGAGGGCGGGCATTCTCCGCACCATGCATACATGGGGCCTTCGCGGTCGCCTCCCTCTTTTTATTCGTTCCTTTTTAATGGATCGACAGTTTAGGGTACGTGTGGGTTCTGTCCTGTCAGACACCTTTCGCCATGATAATGGGGTGCCACAGGGCTCAGTTTTGAGCGTCGCTCTCTTCGCCATCGCGATCAATCCAATAATGGATTGCCTCCCAGCTGATGTATCAGGCTCCCTTTTTGTGGACGATTTTACCATCTATTGCAGTGCGCAGTGTACACGTGTCCTGGAGCGCTGTCTTCAGCGTTCTTTTGACCGTCTTTACTCCTGGAGTGTCGCCAATGGCTTCCGTTTTTCTGCCGAGAAGACGGTCTGTATTAACTTCTGGCGCTACAAAGAATTTCTCCCACCGTCCTTACGACTCGGTCCCGTTGCTCTCCCAATCGTGGAGACAACCAAATTTTTAGGCCTTACATTTGACAGGAAACTTAGCTGGTCTCCACATGTGTCATATTTGGCCGCCCGTTGTACCCGTTCTTTAAATGTCCTCCGTGTCCTCCGTGTTCTCAGTGGTATATCGTGGGGAGCGGATCGAACCGTCCTACTTCGTCTATATCGGTCGATTGTCCGCTCCAAGCTGGATTATGGGAGCTTCGTCTACTCCTCTGCACGGCCATCCATCTTACGCCGCCTCAACTCCATACAACATCGGGGTTTACGACTTGCGATCGGAGCATTTTATACTAGTCCCGTAGAGAGTCTTCATGCTGACGCTGGCGAATTGCCACTCACCTACCGGCGCGATATACTGCTTTGTCGGTATGCCTGTCGGCTACTGTCAATGCCCGACCATCCGTCTTATCGTTCCTTTTTTGACGACTCTCTCGATCGTCAATACGGGTTGTATGTCTCTGCCCTGCTACCCCCTGGAGTTCGCTTTCGTCGCCTCCTTCAACACCTTAATTTTTCACTCCCTGCAACCTTTCGAGTGGGCGAGAGCCACACGCCACCTTGGCTCCAGACTCAGGTCCGCGTTCACCTTGACCTCAGCTCGCTTCCAAAAGAGGTCACCCCCGGTTCGGTCTACCACTCCCGTTTTGTGGAACTTCATTCGAAGTTCATCCATATGACTTTCATTTATACAGATGGCTCCAAGACCAATGACGGGGTCTGGTGTTCCTTTATTGTTGGGGCACAAAGTTTCAAATACCGGCTCCATGGCCATTGTTCGGTCTTCACAGCTGAGCTCTTTGCCCTCTACCAGGCTGTTCTTTACATCTGCCGCCACCGACATTCTGCTTATGTCATCTGCTCCGATTCCCTGAGCGCCATCCAGAGCCTCAGTGATCCGTACCCAATTCACCCTTTCGTACACTGGATCCAACGCTCTCTTCAGCAGCTGGTGGACGTCGGTTCTCTGGTTAGCTTTATGTGGGTTCCTGGCCATGTCGGTATCCCTGGGAACGAAGCTGCAGAGCCCGCGGCCAAGGCTGCGGTCCTCCAGCCTCGGACAGCTTCTTGTTGTGTCCCTTCGTCCGATTTTAGCAGGGTCATTTGTCGGCACATTTTATCGCTGTGGCATACCGATTGGGCTGCACTTACAGACAACAAGCTTCGGGCCGTAAAACCTCTTCCCGTGGCTTGGACGTCCTCCTCACGCCCTTCTCGGCGGGAGGAGGTAGTTTTGGCCCGGTTAAGAATTGGACACTGCCGGTTCAGCCATCGCCATCTGCTGACGGCTGCGCCGGCGCCGTTCTGCCCATGTGGGCACTTGCTGACGGTTCGACACATTTTAATGTCCTGTCCAGATTTTAACACACTGCGTCTAGATCTTAACCTGCCAAGTACCTTCGATGCCATTTTAGCGGATGACCCACGAGCAGCTGCTCGTGTTCTTCGTTTTATCAATTTGACAAACCTCTCTAAGGACATTTGATGATGCTGTTTTTTTAATCCTATGCCTGTCAGTCTGTCTTTTATCGTGTTTTCCCTTTTAGTTGTTGTTGTTGTCAACTTGTGCCTCTCGGTGCATTCTTAGAGTAGTCAGGACGCTAATGACCATTGAAGTTGTGCGCCCTAAAACCACAAAAAAAAGACCAAGATTACATCAATGTACATGGACAAAGACTGCTATTGCTTCAATTGAATTGTAAATTATGCAAGCCCTACAAACATCATTACACTCTAGTTCCTCAGGGATTGGTTCAAAGTTTCTTGCACATCTTGGTTGTCAAGAGTCAAACCTATACTGACCTGAAAGAAATTGGAGAGGAAATTCTGGATAAAAGTGGGTAAACTGTGATGTCACCAAATGGTATCATGCTTTGTGCATGTCATACTACCTTCGCTGCACGAGTGCTATGGTCTTTGCCCTGGAAACCACAATCTGTTGATGGCAATGCACAAAAGCAATGCGCACTGCGGATTCCAAATGAATCAGGTGATCTGTGGTAGACCGGAAAGCCCGAAAGCCACTTTGGAATCAAGATATTCTCTCTGGCTTCAAGGTACCAACAATGACAGTGACTGACCATCCATTCAAATAGCTTACACAGCCCATTCATCAAGGAGATTGGCCGGTAGGTAGTCTTTCCCTGAAAATATATGGGTCCTTTCCTCGTTTCAGAACAGGACTAATACCTTTCCATCATTGAGAGAGGAATACACCGTCCTGACAAATGCAATTAAAAAAACCTGAGGATGTGTTTCACGCTGCCCGCAAGATCATGTAGCTGAAATATTTCTGATAAAAGTTGCAGAAACCATCTCTCACTCCGGTGTCTCGTACTGGTATAGTCACTATAAAGCCTCTATTGTTGCATCTCATCCTTAACCTTACGTGAAATATTTTTTGAAAGAAACTGCTGAAAGCTTCTCTCCTACTAGTGACTTTTTGTTGGTATAGTTACTATAAAGCCATCCTCATTGTAGGACATCATGACCACCATCTTAATAACATCTGCAGCCCCATGTAATGCAGCAGGGTTGAGCACAGCCTCAATTTGTCTAGCACTCCATATGTTTCTAATTGAATGTTTCATCAGATGTATACATACAGGTAACAGAATTTCATAAATTAAGAGTTCCTCTTTCATGGCTGGCTAGGTGTTGCCCAAAAGTATTATGGAGATGTTGCATCAGTTTTATATCAGCCAAATTTATTGGCGTTACTTCGGTGTCAGTTCATTATCTCACTCCACAATTTCTCACTGCAGCAGGAGTCTGTGGTACTAGGAATGTTTGGTCTCTCAACACGGACAAAAATCCTGCTAACAATCTTGGTGTCACTAGCCTGCATACATAACACTTTTTGTTTCCCCCCCCCTCCCTCCAAAGCACCACCTCACCCAAATGACGACACGTGCACACGGCAGTCGATCCAGTGTGACGAGTAACATATGTGTTATGTGATTAGGCAACAAGTTTTAATCAATTCAGTCCCATATCTGCATTACAATGTACAATGGGTATGAGATGAAATGTCATCAGGACGACAGAGGAGCTTTTAGAGGTGGTCTGCTACAAATCGCCACTCTTGAGTATGTACGTCAAATTAAGTTCTCTTAAAAACTGTCATCAGATCTGCTACATGTTGCCACCTCTTATTCTCTCCACAGTGGGAAAGTATCTGACCTCCACATTTTAGGAAGATGCAAGGACATGTGACCCTTAGGTTAAAGGACTGAGAGACCTCGAGTTGGTAGCACTTTCCACACACGCTCAAAACAGCAGCACACATACAGCACACGAGCTTAACTTCTTTCTAAGAATTTGTCCCAAGGGCCAGCCACAATAATCTGCCCTGTTTCAGTCACATTCCCCAGACACTTTCCTCATTTGCAACTCCTTTCACCACCAGAATGATTCCCCATTCATCTCTGCACTCCTTGTATACTTCCCTCACCATATTATGTGCCAGCAACACCAGGCAAAATTCAGTGTCATACTGGACAGTGATCATTACCTTTTGGCTTAACTTTGCAGAGATACAGGTGGACCAACAACTCTTGTGGAACTAAAGTTTAATGAAACACACACATTACACAACATAGATTGCTGCAGCTACTCACCATCTGTTAGCTCATGTGGGAGAGGACTGATCAGATCGAACTCTTGTAGGAGTAAATATTTTTCTTGGGGGTGCTCAGCTCTGATTGTCTCAGTCTCCTGCTGCAGGGAGTCCAGCTCTGACCCAATAGTGACCAGATCATACTGTGTGCCAGACAGCCAATGCCGTAGTGAGTCACATGTCACATGGTAATCTCGAGGCATGTACTTATTAAAAAAGTCACTGTTTAAAAGTCACTGTTTAAACTACTCTTATTGTATTCTCAATGGACTGAAAATTCAAATACCAAAATTAATTATTAACTTGGAAATAGCAGCACATCTAAAGTGATACATCTGAATACTGCCCCCTGTGAAAGTCATTTATCTTAATGAATTTTCCCATTTGCAACCCATATCTTCACTAGGGTGATCCCACATATGTGTCTGCTCCCCACTTACATACCTTTGTTGGTGTCTCATGTGCCTGTAATGCCATCAGGTGACATCCAACATCGTGGTGGGCACTAGTTAGGAAACCTGCTCATCAGCATATTGTCTCACCCTCATACCCTTCTAAATTTAACCTTCCATCAGCATAACTGCCCTTTACCTACATAGTCTTGCATGCGCTTTGCTTTCAGTGAAATATACTATTACAAAAATGAGGAAAAAATTGGCCAGCAACTACATTAAGTAATGGTGGTACTAGTATTGCTGACAGACATATGTAACAGTTCGGGAAGCTAGAACAGAAATATCTTTCATCAGGGAGGAAACAGATACACACATCCTACCTTTCCCAGCATGTGTTGTCCAAAGTACACAATAGCACCACTTTTATTAATGAAAAAATGCACTATCTATGTACCAGACACACACAGGGTGAGGAGGGAGAACAACAATGGCAGAAAAGTAATAAAGAAAATGAGACATAATAAAAACGAAACGTGTGAAACACAGTGAAAGGATGATAATGAAAAAATTATGGCACAAATATCTTAACAGAGGTTAAGTCCTTTAAAATATAAGTATGTAGGGATGTGTTGGAGGGTAATTTTCCAGCTCCAGTGCCCAGGGAAAGCCACCAGGTAGGAAAGTCTGTATACTCAATGGGCCTCAGTGCCTGCTATAACACATGGGTTGTTTGGATCCTCCCACTAGATGGTGGTTTTTATGGACTCCAAAGATGATGACTTGTCCTCCCACACACCTCTGCATCCCAACAGCCTTAAGATTTTCGCCTCCATTTATGCCTCCCCTTTTACATCATCTCAAGCCTTTCCCCACTTTTTCTATCCAAATCTTCTCGCCCACTCCAATTTTTAATTGTATTACTCACTTCTCTCCTTCCTCATATTTCTTAAAGAGTACAGCTGATGTAACTAAGTACAGAGAGAGAGCTACCACTGCTGTGAGTTTCGAATTTTGTGCTTTTGGGGGTAAATATTTAACTGTGCACGAACAGGCCATGAAGGCCCAACGGTACTGACTGGCCACCGTATCATCCTTAGCCCAGAGGTGTCACTGGATTTGGATTTGGATACGGAGGGGCATGTGGTCAGCACACCGCTCTCCTGGCTGTATGTATATCAGTTTACAAGACCAGAGCCACTACTTCCAGTCAAGTAGCTCCTCAGTTTGCCTCACAAGGGCTGAGTGCTTGCAAACAGTGCTCGGCAGACCGGATGGTCACCCATCAAAGTGCTAGCCCAGCCCGACAGCGCTAAACTTCGATGATCTGATGGGAACTGGTGTTACCTCTGTGGCAAGGCTGTAGGCAGTGTATTAATTGCTCACCATAAAGATGACACATTGAGTTGCAGACAATCACAATGAAGTGTGTTACGTTTCCTGATGGAGGCTTTGGCTGAAAGCAAACACTTAGCAGTAATGTGTGCTTGCTTATGTGAATGTGTCTGTTGCGTTGTGGCTGGAGCAGCGAGTCACATTGTCAGACAGTGGCATACATATTTGGCAAGTGTAACGGAACATATTAAAGGCTTTACTGTACCGAAGTATGAGATACCCTCCAAATTCTACCAGTTTAACGAGTATTTATGATTATAGAAAAGTTATTGTGTATGTTAACAATGATTGCGTAACATGTCTCCATAAACAGTCAACCCATTAAATTATACTGAATAACTAACCCACACAAAAGTTAATATCACTTGATCACTGATACAGCAAATGCCATCATGTAAAAACACTGAGTTCATCTTAAATAATTAATATGAAGTACGAAAAATAGTGTACAACTTAGGTATTTTGGATCTCCTTAAATAAAAATCACCCAGTGAAACCTATTTGTTCACTAGGAGCGGTTTCACTTAGTATTCACGAAATCAATCCTGTTTTAGACGAAAACCAATGTATTTCTAGAAAACGGACTTTTTGTAACAAAGAATTATTCTGTCAAGTCAACAAATCTGTCTGTCATTTTAATAACATGTTAAATTATGTCACTCGATGCAAATTAATAACAGATGTACATGTGACTTGTAAACTATATCTCTTTTTAGTAGTTCTTTGACAATGTTATAAATACGAGCAGCAAGAAGGGTCGAAAGGCAGTCGGAATGTCACTTGGGTACAGTGTGTTAGTGTGTTATTGTGTTATTGTGTTATTGTTTGAGGTGGATAAACAATGCAAAGAACATGTAAAGGAAGTTGTGTTGTGTCATAGCTTTGGTGGACAGTGGAATTAAGATGGCCACCAGAGAAATAAATATTTGAAGTTAACATATTTGTTGGTTTCATGCATCCTTTATCATCAAAAGCACATAAAACAAAACACGGGACCTCATGTTTTTAACCCTAGACAACCAGATTTAGAGCCAGCATCAACTTCGAGACACAGCAGCGATCCAGCAAGCAGCAGTGATTACTACAATGCATTTTAATGGCGCCAACCTAACATCAAGTGCTAACAAGCTCCGTAAATGGGAGTGAAATAGTGCGATTATAGAAATTAGCAATATCTACGACCAGGCGACCATTACACAAGGGAGGAGCACTATTTGTCACCCTTCCTGTTGCTTTTATTCAGAGCGTACAGGGGCTAAATGGTGGTGGGGGAGGATATGGAAGGAAAGGGAGTGGAAAAGGAGAGGAGCAGAGGATGGATAGACTAGTGGGTGCATCAACAGATAGCAGAACACAAGGAAGGTGGGGGACATGAATAGAGGGCCCCCCCCCCAGGAGGTCCACAACTCTTTTGTGGATACATGCGTAGCGTGCACGGGACCCCGAGCTAATGTGGCCCGCCTTCCTTTCCGGGCTGCATGCCTTCCTTTCCGGGCTGCATGCCTTCCTTTCCGGGCTGCATGCCTTCCCCATCCCACATCTTCGCCCCCCCCCCCCTCACCACTGCCTCTTTACTTCCCTTTCTCCCCCTCAGGGAGTATGTTTGAGTATGTTTTGTGCCTACATCTGGAGACAGACGCTCGAAAATGTAACACTTTCTTCGCTTTCCTTGCTTGCAAGTCTTCGTCCTTCCTTTGTTCTTCTCTTTTCCTTACCTCTTCTCTTTACCCTTTCTCCCCTGTGGCGTTTGAGACCTCTTCTTTCCTCTCCCTTTCTTTGTTTTCCCTTTCTCTTCTTTTCCTCCCTGTGCATGTCTGAAGGCTGACCCACATATTTCCATGCATAGACGGTGACGGGGTAACGCATAATTCCCCACCCCAGGTAGACAGGTAGGACACGTACGTACCCCCTGGTAACGGCCAGGCCCAGGGAGGGGTGATTACCCGAGCTGATACCTTCCAAAAGTTCCGATTGGTCCCTCCGTCCGTTTCTTGGGAGGTATGAACAATCACCTAAGGTGGGAGTGCCCTCAGAGAGGGCCCCCACAAGGGAGGAGCACGCCATCGGGGATGGCGGTAATCATGGGGACACTTCCGCAGTGGTTTCCTCATCTTCTACTATGTAGCTGAGACTCATTGAACTTAAGCTTATGAGCAGACACAGTTCTTCCATCGTTGCCACAGTTCCTTGTTGTTTCTCGGTCTGACGAAGGTCATGACTTCTCCACGGTCAACCCTTTCATTATTCAGAAAGGTGTCGATGCAATTGCAGGTCCTGTTAAGTCTTGTTCCAGATCATGAAATGGCACCTTCTTGCTAGAAACACAGTGCCCTCCAGGCACAAAAATTGCTGTGTACTTCACTGCTACACACCTTCCCTGTCCAGGTGGAACCGCACCGTACTTTAAATTCATCACGTGGGGTCGTTTATACTCGCTCCCTCGACGGATTGTCCGACAAGGAAATTCAACACTACCTGTCTGACCAGGGCATAACGGCAGTTCATAGTCATGAAAAGGGTTGACACAAACATCATTCCAACCTGTACCGTCTTCTTGACATTTGACAGAGTTCAGAAATTATCTCATACCCTGCTTTGATTTTCGATAGGAGTTGTTCGCCCTTACATCCCAAACCCTACCCATTGCTATCGGTGTAAAAGGTTCAATCATACCAGCCAGTCCTGTTCCAATCCGGCCAAATGTGTTTTGTGGCAAGGATGCCCATGAGGGTGCTTGTCCATCTCCATCCCCTCATTGCGTCAACTGTACAGTGACCACGCTGCTTCCTGTAGGGATTGCCCCATTTTTAAAGATGAAAAGCTCATTCAGGAAATCAGAGTGAAGGAAAAGGTGTCGACTTTTGCTGCTCAAAAATTATTCGCCAGTCGAAAGACCACTGTGCCTCAGACAGGTAAATACAGCAGTGTCCCTGCCTCTTCTCGGCCAACAAAGGAGGCGGCCACGCAGACTTGTGATCTCGCCCTTAGTGACACGGTCGTCAGATCGGCCAGCGCAAAGATTGCCCATTCAACCTCCCCACTTTCGCTTGCTCACTCTATGGCTCACCCTTCATCAGGTTCTGCTAAATCTCGATCCCAAAAGTCAGACACCCGGACTTCCACAAAAGAGCCTACTCGTGAAGATTTTTTACGTACCCCAACTTCACAACCATCGGTTCCTCCATCATCTAAACATCCTGTTTCCAAGAAGGCTAATAAGAAACCCAGTTCCTTTCCTTCTCCGCCATGGCATGTCTCATCTACAGTACCACCTGGCGGTAGCCGCCCTCGGCAGTCTGTGTCGCCGAGGCGCACTGCTGGCGGCCGATCAACTGGCCGATCGTTGGTGGCAGGAGCTGCTCCTGAACAACCTATGGATCAGGATATTTTGCCTTCAGCCGAGTGCCGTTCCACACTGTCGGTCGCAAGCTCTGAGCAGTCGTTGAGTTCACGGCAACCTTGGTCACATTCTTCCATTTTCTGTCCACCCTATGTCCATTATCCACTGGAATATCCATGGGATTTGAGCCAATTGGGATGAATTGTCGATCCTCTTACGATCCTACTTGCCGGTCATCTTCTGTCTTCAGGAAACAAAGCTGCATCCCCACGACCACTTTGTTTTCCCCCATTTTCAGTCAGTCCGATTTGATCTCCCCTCTGTTGAAGGCACTCCAGCCCATGGAGGACTCGTGATTGTTCTCCTTGATAATCTCCATTATCACCCAATCCCCTTAAACACTTCCTTCCAAGCTGTCGCTGTCCGTCTTTCCCTTTCTGGATACACCTTCTCTCTTTGGTGTGGACGATGGAATGTATACAGTACAATGGCATGAGCTGATCTTCTTGGTCAGCTTCCCCCCCCCCCCCCTATTTGCTGGTTGGGGACTTCAATGCCCACCACCCGCTTTGAGGATCTCCACAGCCTTGTCTGCGTGGCTCACTATATCTGCTTGGTGGAAAACGTCTAGCAATAGTTTGCCTCAACACTGTCGTGGAGGCAGACGAAAATGTAGGGTCCCCAAATTTATCTCATTTGGACCTTTCGGTTGGTACTGTTCCACTAGCTCGGCACTTTGAATGGTTCTCCCTCGATGATACACACTCGAGTGACCACTTTCCATGTGTCCTTAGACTGCAGCCTCAACTGCCATATATGCGCCCACGACGCTGGAAGTTTGGCCAAGCCGATTTGACACTTTTTTCGTCTCTAGCGACATTCAATGACCGTCACTTTCTGTCAGATGCAGCAGAATCTGTTGGGTAGAAAGTGAGAGAACAGGTAACAATAGATTGAGGATTGGATAATTGTGAGAGTGGAGGAAGTGTTGAAAGGGTAACTACCATCAGCACAGTCCAGGGAGGCTGATGATGGAGAGCATGACCCAGTTGGCACAGTTTGTGAAGTAGCCACATAAAGCAAATAGAGCATGTTGTATGTGGCTCGCCATGTGAAGCAATATGCACCTGTATACCTCTCCGACAGGATGAATGGCCACTTCTGATCTGTGGCCGACACCTGGTTGGTAGTTCTACTGGTATAAAAAGCTGTGCAATGACAGGAGCAAAATTAGTATCTGATAAGGCTTTTTTTTTCCATGTGGGCTGCCCTCTGATGGGGGCGATAAGACTGTGACAGGTGCAAAACCTGTATAGTCCACCAACAAAGCACTTGCAGTTCCAGTCCTATGTCTACCTCAGAGATAATATACCTGTGGAGATGTGGTGATGGAACTGGGTCTGCTAAGGGAATGGACTACCATGTTGTGGAGATTTTGTTGGCATAGACATCCTAACGGATTTTTTTTTTCCCCAGCCCTCCTGAATGGTGTTCTTTCATTTCACAGCACAATGATAGCTGTACCCCATTAACAGGGCTTTGATTGTATATCTTCATGCCCTGAAATGAGGTACATCCTACCTAAGATGCCTCACACTTATCCAAAACAGTGTTCCACTGTCCACCCTATCCCTGCAATGTCTTAGGTCTTTCACAGGGGCCAAGGGTTTGGAATTGGGAAGTGGCATAGGAATGTACTATGTGCAAAACCTGCCCTATCCAACAACCAAGCACTTCAAAGTAAAGTCCTGTCACAGGCTTATCCCAACCAATAGAGGACAGGCCACAAGTAGAAACAGCCTTATCATACACCAGCTCTGATGCACTCATATAGCTTAAAAAAAATAATTCCTTTTTCTTGTACCCTTCAGAAAAAGCTGTGCAATATTTTAAAACTGTTTATTTTGAAGGGAATAAGGTTTTTTTTTGTACTTTCCATTACAAAAAATGTTTCAACAGTGGAAGCACCAGTAGGACAAATGTACTGGTTGTAGTCATCTTTAGAAATGGCTGACAGCTCCTTGCTCATTTCTTTGACTCCTTCAATGTTGTCAAATTTGTGTACTTTTGTGGCCTTTCTTCAGGCATGGGAATAAGAAATATTTGCATGGGCCCAGATCAGGTGAGTAATGGGTGTGGTACACCAAAACCATGCCATTTTTAGCCAACAACTATAACAAAGGAGACTGGTTCCTCGACCATGACAATGCACCTGTACATACAGCTATCTGTCTCCAGAATGAGATTTTAACTCTGCAGCGGAGTGTGCACAGGAGACTGTTCATCATGTCTGCCATAGATCGGGACATTATTGTGCAATCTTTAACACTTCCAAGAGAATGAAACAATGCTAATTTGCTTCTTTGGTTGAGCTAATGTTTGACCCAGGTTTTTTGTCATACATCATTACTGATAACAAGTCGTGGTGCTATGTTTATGACCAAGAAACCAAGCAGGAGTCAAGCCAATGGAAGTAGTCACCATCAACTCATCCAAGAAACGTAGTAAAGTCAGATCAGATCAAATCAAATCGGTTTAAAGCTGTTGTTTCAAAGCACAACTTGTTTTAACTTGGTGTTCCTTTTGAATGTCAGTCAGAACCTGAGGAACAAATTTGGCAGCAACCATTTTCATTCCCAAATCTTCCATTAAAATTCACTGAACTGAGCTCCAAGATAACCCACTAATCTCTGACAGTTGATAATTTGCTTGGTAGGTTCCCAGGAATTACGCCAGATTATATTGTAGAAACCGCACAATATTTCAGCGAGACAACTGCCCACGATCTTCAGGTTCTACTGTCGCGTCGCTGAGAAGCTCGCCAATTTATATGCTGGCTTTCTAGAACAGCGGAGGCGCCAGCGGGGCGTAACGTCATCAAAGACCAATCATAGACAGCATCGAATATCAGAGCCCTCTGCCAGAGAAACGGGACGCGGTCTGCGGAAGTGCACCGCGGCTTGGGACAATGCGGCCGGGAGCGACGGACCCCGTTTGCACGCTCGAGGTGTTAGTGCAGATGCTTAAATCATGCGCCAAGGCTCCCAATCTGCGTTGACTCGGTGCGGTTGCTAATCTGCGGCTGACAATTCCTTAGAGACACAGGGTTTCACCTGAGCAAAGCCTGGGAGTCAGCCTTGGCAGCACTGTTTATTAGGTCACTGCTTATACATATTTTGACCACCTCTTTGATGATCGGGTCCCAGTATGTGGAAGCATGCGAGAGGATCTTGGTTTCTTTATAATTCATGCTGTGTCCCGTGTCAAGGCAGTGTTCAGCAACCGCAGATTTCTCTGGCTGACCCAACCTCGTGTGACGTTTATGTTCGTCGCATCTGTCTTTGACTGTGCGACATGTCTGGCCAATCAATATAAGGCTTCCCACATTGGCATGGGATTTTGTATATTCCTGGTCTCCTTGGGCCAAGGTTGTCTTTAACAGAGCCCAGCATCGATTGCATTCGTGCTGGAGGCTGGGAAACACATTTAATCCGGTATTTCTTAAAAATTCTGCCCAGGTTTCTCCAGCAGAGGGCTCTGGTATTCAATGCTGTCTACGATTGGTCTTTGATGACATTATGCCCTGCTGGTGCCTGCGCTGTTCTAGAAAGCCAGCATATAAATTGGCGAGCTTCTCAGCGACGCGACAATAGAACCCGAAGATGGCGGGCAGTTGTCTCGCTGAAATATTGTGCGGTTTCTACAATATTATCCGGTGTAATTCCTGGGAACCTATCAAGCAGATGCAGTGCTGGGAAAGCACCAAACAGCACAGTTGATAATTTGTCTGTCAATGACCTGAGAACACAAGCTTTCAAACGTTCTCAATATTTTCGTCAATTTGTACAGTTGATGGATGTCCAGAATGAGGTTTATCATCAATCGATATGTTGCTATTGTTAAATTGAGCAAACCAATTGTACACTGGAGATTTTCCATAGCATCACCTTGGCAAGCAGTTTTAAACATTCTGCAGATTTGTAATTTTCTCTTCTACTTGGCAAGTTTAAATAAACAATGAAAGTTTCAGCAGCATTTATACCATCATAATAAACGACCCGAGAGCAAAACAGTGCTAGTAAAACAAATCATTGGAGATGTACAGAACAAGCTAGGCCAAATACACAGATGGCACTGAACTGGTAATGAGTTGTGCTATATATACCTAGCAGCAGAAATGCCCTGCCCACAGCAACGTTATTCCAGTTTTCTTCTGGGTACCCCCACACATATTGGTAGGATTACCAACCAGGTGTCAACCAGTATGAATGGCCATTGCCAATCTGGGGCCTAGACCTATGTGGACTTCCCTGCAGAGCAACATGCAGCTCCCCTCTACCACCAGCTTTTCTGAACTGTGTTGTAAAGATAATGCCCATCTGCACAATCTCCACTTCCGAAATTATCCTGGCATTACTAACAGTAACTTTCTGTTGCCACACATCCATCCAATAGTTCCTTCCACCTCTGTCCCACTCCACCTCAGGATTCATGTCCCCTCGTCATCATAGTGTGTCAGAGTAGCAATGTGCCTACCAGTCTTCCCCCTTCTTTGCTCCTCGCATCTACCACTCACTTTTCACTCTGCTCCCTTCCCCACAGCTGCACCTGGTAGCCTTATTGTGCTGCCATCTAGCATCTGCATGTCTCACCAAACGACATTCTAGTCTCCCCCACCTGCAGACTGCTATCCCTCTCCTTTCCACAGCCCACTTTGCGTTGCTGTTTTCATTCAACATGATTAACTCTGGCTGCTGTGGCCAGAATGTGAGTGGTTATGACAGCATGATATGTTCTTGCTTGTGAGAATGTGTGTTCATTTCCTCTTCTGAAGAAGAATTCGGCCAAAAGCTTCATGTGCTACTGTCATTTTGTTGTACCTGTCTTACTTCATCAAAAGGATAAAACTCTGCTTAACTGAAATTCCAGGTTGGATTATCAACAACATTATGTTGTTTGTGAACTGTCGTTTGCCATGGGTGATGTCCCCGCCCCCTCCCCCTTGGTTTACTTCTGTTTGGAGTTTCCGCACTTTCCTGGAGGGCATTGTGAAGCCTCCGTGAACACACGGCTAGTGCGCCCACTGGGAGGAGGCACTGTGTCCCATGCCAAGGGCGGACGAGGCAGTTGAGATAAGTGTTCGACCCTGGACGACCATTCTGCAGTGGGACACTCGGTCCCTCTTTGCTAAGTCTGGATGAGCCCAAAAACCTGGGACGTGAGGACACCAGAGGCCGTAAATATGTGGACAACATTTGGTTTCCATTCATGGGCTGAGGAAGCTATGAGGTCCATCTGCATCTGCCAGTAACCTCCAGAAGATTTTTCATCTAGTTAGTGCAACGGTTGTCATTTGGCGGGGCCAATCTCCTGGTGTTGTGGGAGTTGTTAATAACTGTGTGGCAATGTTTCTCTGCTTTGAGTTTGTGATCATAAATAGCCTTGCATGTGTGTTACTGCCCCCTTGCATGATCGTGCATTTGAATGCCATGCTGACTGACTTAAGATGCACGATGTAATGAAAAGAAATAAGAATTTTTTTTGGCTGTGGACCTTCTGCAAGCCGTTGTTCTCTCATAGATGGTGTAAGTCACTGTTTGGATAAGCACATGGTAAAATCTTTAAACAACCTTGTACTGTCTGGCGAGGGGTGTTAGTGGGAAATTGCCAAATAGAAACTCTAGTCTCTGTTATTGTGTACATATTCTTGTGTTAAGGAGTTTGGTCCCCATGGCATTAAAGTGATCTATTTAGTTATATTTAAGATAGCACTAAATTAAAAGTGTTGCTTTAGTGCATAGGCATATTTATGACTGTCTGAAATGCAAGATTATGACTCCTGCTCCCACCTATACCTATGCCTGATCTACCAAGCATACAACCACATCTGTTTGTGACTCAGGGCAACATGAATGCACACAAGGCAGATAATCTGGACATGCCATTCCTATGCTCTATGCACTCCCTCATATCTTTGGTATGGTGGTAATAGTTAAGAGCAATGTCCTTGCCCATTTCATTGAGAGAATGTGGAAAACCGAAAGTCAATATTACATGTTTGCTAAGGTGTTGCACATGCATCTGTGTCACACTAGAACATGTCAAGACTTGTCTCCAAATATTTTATGGGAATACTGGTACATTCTTCCTTTGAAAGTTGTTATATGAAAATTTACTATAGGGATACACAGTGGAACACCCAGGTTGAAATATCAAGAACATAAGGAAGACAGACACTATAAAGATGACACGTTAAATTGCAGTAAGTAGCAGACATGTACAACAGAATCACACCTGCACATTAGCTTTCAGCTGAGGTCTGTTAGAAAATGGCAGTGAAGGAGGCAGGAGGCAAGGGGCAAGTGGTGCATGGGTGAAGAGAGAGAAGAGCAAGAAGAGCACTGTCTGGTCCCTGCACACTCCAGTAGTCACAGCATTGGGAGCTCATAACTTGTGGGGCAGAGATGAAGGGAGCAGAAATGAGCAAGAAAGGAGAGGAGCAGGGAAGTGGAAAGATGGGCAGGTGCACTGGCAGAGGCAAGCACACAGAGAGGGTGGGATATAAGAACAGAAAGGAAATAGTATGATAGAGGGTTTGGAAACTGTTGGGTGGAGGGTTTGAGTAGAGTAGCTGTATATCAGTTGCAAGGTGACTATAGTATGGTTTCACCATTATGTCTCCATTTTGGCAGTTAACCCACCCTCAGCCCAGAGACATCTCTCCACTAGTGATTACTTATAAATACCAAAAGGGCATCATCATGTTGTGGGCACAATACAGAATACAAACAGTTTGTTGAAATGCTAATAGTTACAGGTGCCACCTGGTGGCACTAGCCAGACTTCAGAGCAGCACAGGCATCAGGAAACTGATGGCACTACTATTGAGGAAGCATGTTCCATCTGCAAGTCACTTCATAATGGTCATACTTCTAGCTGCTGGATACTTAAGGTGAAGTGTAACCTCCTGTTGCAGCATTCAATTGTTTGCTCAGTTCCAGACCAGGATCTGGATATGCCTCACTGCCATCAATCTCAGCTACCTGAGACCAGCCTGAATGCTCTACTCTACACTGTGTGACTACGCCATCACCACACTACTTCACAGTAAATCACACAGTGTGCTCCCACACACCCTCCCCTCACCCAGCCCTATGGATACCTCACCTAATGGTGACTCATGAATTCTGACAGAAGCCTCATCCTATTATGCCAATACACTTTGTGGATTATCTTTTACTGGCTATCCAATCACTTGAGAGTAAAAGAAATAAACAGAACTTCATTGTGAAATTGTACCATGAACAAAGTGTTCTTAAACTCAACCTGGATATTATCACTCACTACCACATCTGTCACCCACAACTGGTCTTAAAAGTTTTTGTGAAAACCTTATTACATTGGCTAATTATTAAGATTATATTTCACTCAATGTAAAAAGTTACTTTCAGGTTTATTTAGGAACTATGATGTAAAAATTTAGCTACATTACACACACTTAAATGGCATTGTCTGCTATGATATTATGACATATGGTCAGTTACATACCATTGCATCTGTACAATGAATTCAACACATTTTGCAAGAACAACATCCAGAACCAGCATGTAATGGTGAAATGTTTTCACTGCAGTGATGTTTTTTTGTTCCTGATTAGATTTTTTTAAGCTGATTCTGCATTTTCTAATGTAGATCTTAAGAAAAACAAGAACTAATAATGATAGTATTAATTCAGTACAAGCACATGAGCTATGTATTTTGTGCTGCAGGAAACCCATGCAATTTGACTAGTGCTCTTTTTCCCCGACGTCGTATGACTCTCTCTACGAGAAACATATCCGGTTCTGAGCTTTTCTGCAACACCTCGGTGTATATGCAACCTGCAGTTTCCTCGCCTTTACGATCCTTCAAGATGTAAGTTCTAGGATTCGTTCTTTGCATTTTCCAAACTGTTAATATCTCTGTTGACCACTTCGATAGATATGATTCCTCAAATGCTTTCTTATATTTTGAGATACCTAACAAATGATCTAGATTAAATTTCTGTTTGCATGAATCCGGCATTTTAATGTGATAGTCCACCGCATCACGAACATCGATTCGTCTGATTTTTATTGTGGTATGTTTGGTTCGATTATACTGAGCAATTATTTCTTGGAGGGTATCTGTCCATTTGTATGATACGCGAAGATTAAAACGCATCCACATTTGACCTTTTATTGTTCTTTTCAGATGCTCCACGATACTTGCTTTCAGGTAGGTGAATATTGTGACGTACTCCATAC
Source organism: Schistocerca cancellata (assembly GCF_023864275.1). Classification (NCBI taxonomy): domain Eukaryota; kingdom Metazoa; phylum Arthropoda; class Insecta; order Orthoptera; family Acrididae; genus Schistocerca; species Schistocerca cancellata. Next base: position 96,914,993 of record NC_064635.1, on the reverse strand, counting down.
CGCTGCATCACGGTCTTCGGAAACCTATTGTAAAACTCTCCACCGTGATCGGTTTTGAGGTTGTCTGGGAATCGATTCGTCCCTGTATGCAGCAAGCACTCAAACACATTCGCGAGATTTCTACCCGTTTTTGTTTTAACAGGTAATGCCCAGGCAGGTTAGGAGTTTGTATGAATAAACATTTAAATATATTTTAATTCATTAATCTTATGTGAATATTCCCTGATATATATAAGATCAGCCTGCCGTAAGTCACCCAAACCTTCAATCATAACATGCTTACGAGGGCATTATTTGAGTGCTGCTTTGTGAAGTTCTAGAACTACTGTCTCCACACTTATTCGATGATGTCTCTCTCTCTCCAAGCTCAAAAATTATTGAAACGGCCTCATCCGAATGAGCTGTATAACCTGCAGCAGCTGATGCCATTAGTAGTCATAGTCGATCTATTCTCTCGTCGGGGTCGTCATAATATATATACTGTGGCATCACTGCTTTATGCACAATGTCAATACCATCGCCGTTAATGTTATTGCTCTTGTTTTTGTTTTTGTTTTCGTAATTAGGTATTGGTTTTATAATGGTTTTATATTTCTTGTTGCTCAGGATTTTTGCTGATCTTGTGTACATCAGTCAAATGCAGTATTTCTCGGTACATTTCCCTATCATTAACTGAATAATTTATAGTTTTTTTTTGGTGGGTCTTAGGAAAATAAGATTTATAAACCCAGGTGTCCTCTCAAACCGTTTTCACCAATCTGTGTTGTGTCATCAGTTACGTGTATATGCTGCGTGCCAAACATGTGCAGTCTTCCCCTGCTAACGCCGAATGTTCTGTCTTTCTAACCAGGGACGTGACGGATAATGAATTCGTCAATGGAACACCATCGTTATCACGTGGTTTTGTTTTTGCCAAGAGCTGCCTGTGAGATACAGTAAACGGCTTAAAGGCCTCTCTTGGTGTTTGCTGTCGATCCATATACCCTAACCTTAATAACCGTAATTTCTCTCGAATGGCCTTCCGCGCTTGAATGACTTTCTGCTTCGTTGACATGTCGGTGAATACTACTCAGACGTCTCTACAGCCTGAGACTTTACACATCCGCTCTTGTTCCTCTTGTTATCTGCCTGCTCCCCTTCTCAACAACAAAGACCTCTACATTTATTTTCCCCTCAATAGCCTCGATCTTTTCAGGTAAGTCGGTTACTTTCTTACCAATTTCATTAATTACCTCATTTAATTCAATGACCATTCTCAGAAGAGTCTGGTAATACGTCTCTAGCTCCCTGCACATACCTCCAACTTCGTGCCCAATAGCTTGAATCCATGTACAAGCGAGTGTTCTGTCTGTGCACACCCATCATGTCGGGTTGAGAGCTAGACATGTGCCCGAATTTGTCCATGTGCAGCGTATAATCATGTACTCACCTCTCTTACCAGGTTATATACACAGAAACTCTTGGAAGTTTCGCTTGTACCAACCATCATTCAGTTTTCTTGTTTTATCAATAACGACAAACCCATACTGTGAATGATTCCAGCAATCAGCACATAGTTTTAGAAAATCATTGAACAACATGTCAGTTCGTACATGTGCATGGTAAATGTGTTTTAAATTCAGATTTTCTTGTCTGCAGGTTATAATGAGGTTCTAATTATCCCTAACCAAATGGTTCAAATGGCTCTGAGCACTATGGAACTTAACATTTGAGGCCATCAGTCCCCTAGAACTTAGAACTACTTAAACCTAACTAACCTAAGGCCAACACACACATCCATGCCCGAGGCAGGATTCGAACCTGCGACCATAGTAGTCGCGTGGTTACGGACTGAAGCGCCTAGAACCGCTCGGCCAGCACGGCCGACACCATGACGACGTAAGCCTTGTCACATTTGGATGGACCTACAATGAGAAAGTCCTTGTGGTGATGATGTTTCACCCACCCTGCCATGATACTGCATCAGGTACTGACATGTATGTAGTTAGCATATATAAACTTTTAAGGCCGGCAATAGTATGTGTAGCCACTACAGCTGCATCACTTAACCAACTTAGCTACATTGGCTACGTAGAGAAATCAGCTATGTATTTTGCCCTTGAAGAGTCACTTCATCATTCATTCAATAACTGGTGAAGAGATGCTTCGGGCATGATATAGGTGTAGAATTGAAAATAATGATATTAATAAGTGTAGTACTTGGACTATGATAGAGGTATGAAATAAAACACGAACAGTCTTTGAGATTATATATACATACATTATTTATTCAAATTTCGTACATCAGGTGCAGTATTAAAAAAAATCATCACTCTCTTCCTTTATCTTCTTCTTCTTCGCACCTGTACAGGTTCTGTTTTGGTTCTGCGTTCATGTGCAAACAACGTTACTGCTCCAAATCATTACCATGTACACTATGCAGACGTGGGAAGTTTACATCATTGTATGCGGATTCTAGGCTCGACAGACAATGACTCGCGCTCCCCAATGCAAGGGGTAGCGCAGTATCCAGGTCGCGTAAGTTCATAACTGAGGCGTGCCGTAGATAGACACACTTGTCAGCCGATTTCACACGTAGTGCAGAGTCACGCTGTTGTAACAGATAATGTCACAATGTCACACCACTAAGACGAATGTCCAGGGCGGGGGGGGGGGGGGGGGGGGGGGTATGAGGTGGATAAGTCATTTGCTGATTGATGTAGGACTCTGCATGACATATTTCGTCCTAGCCGAACTCAAAAATAGGCGCTTTAACCCTCTTCGATGCGTTTACGATTTATATTCCCACATGCAAGGCCCAGTAACGTTTACACGTTTTGTTCCACTGGGAGTTAATCTGTATGTTGAACTGAAATGCATGGGTACACTCGATACCTTCTTACCCACAGCATCTGCCCTGTGTGCCAGCACTAGCAAAGAGATGTTCTGCTGGCGTGGGTCGTGTGTTACAGGACAGTACTGGTCACTATCTTGCTGTTGTTTAGGACCACCAGCAGCGTTCGATGTGTTGGGACGAGACTGCGTGTCCTCATCACACAAATCGATGAGTGGGACAGACAATAACAGCTCCTTGTCCTGCTCCAGTAAATGAGCTACGCATGCTACAGGATCCCACGTGCTCGCTACGGGTCTGACGTTCTGGAGGCTGTTGCTGCCGCAGGTTCAGAAGTCGGTGCAGGTCTCGACAAGATGGCAGCTGAGGTTGCTACAAGTCTGGCCACCGCAGAGATCGACATGTTGGCGCTCGCCCCTGCATGCTTGGACTTGTAAGACATCATATCACTTGAAGTTTGCTCCTGTAGTTTTATTTATTTATTTATTTATTTTGTGCTCTCATGTTATCGCCAGTCTGATTAAAATATTTGCCATTACATCGACTTAACATGTTTAAACAAGAACAAATTGCATCTCTGAGCAAAATGGACCTACTCCATATCTTTCTGTCAAGATCTTTGCTAGAAGCAACACTTGGATGCTGGCTAAGTTTCGTTGTCACGGTGTAAATAAATAGACTGTGTAAAAGTAAGCGAAGTGATGTACCAAGTGGCCAACAAAATGGAAGCCAACAGATGGACACTAACGAAAAAAGCGAACCATGCTGTCCGAGCAAGTAAGAAACAAAATTTTGCATCCATATTGACAGGTAAACAATATGCATGGCGATACTTTAAAGTGTGTTCCATCATCTTGTCACAGAACCTGCAACCAGCATTATGCTAGAAATAGTGAAGTAACTTCTAGAAAACTATCTGAAGATGAACTTGAAAAGGTTCAATAACCGGTTCATGCAATAATAAATAACTATTAAAAAAGTGACTGGGTGCAGTTTCATATATTTACGTCCAGTTAACGGTCATGGCTTCTAAATTATCCATAATGGATAAGCTTAATATATCTTCTGGTAAACCTTCCGGGATGTAAGGTCGTGGTCCATGAAACTCTTCAGCTCCTAACGTTTCGTCCAGAGCTGCGCTGGACATTTTCAGAGGGGTGTTTCTCCTCCAGTGAGTCTTGCCGACTCAATCTTCTTCCTCTTTTGTTGCTGCTGCTGGCTCACTGAGCGAGGCTAGGGTCACAAAGCTGCTGAGCCTGCCCCATACCCCCTCCCGTGACGTCACCAGATACCACCATCCTACTGGCTGAAGTCTAACACATGACCAGATTTAGGGTTGCTGTTGGTTCTTGCCCTTTTTCTCTCGACCGCCGTCTTGGACTACATCATGGGAGAGGTGGTGTCGGGGGGGAAGGGGGGGGGCGGCGGCGGCGGGCACAGCGCTCCCTGGTGGTTGTGTTGTGAACTAGTTCAGTCGGTCTCCAACCCTCGGGGGTGAACACCTATAGCTCATGTGGAATATGGCGAAGCTTATGTGGAGTGTTAGGCAATTTCAGAAAAGGCAGGCAGTTCCAGCACAAGCATCTATCTACATGAGTACTGAACTGAATCTTCACCATGCCACTGCATTGCCTTTATTGGCCGAAAGGCATTATCTTTTCTTTCCAGTCATTGTGTAGGGGGCTATGGATACTGCCCTCAGCTGTGGGCTTGCATGTAGTACACATATTAAATTCATCCCTGCCCATCATCAGCATTTCCTCATCTGTTCACATGGATGCATGTGCCAGAGTGGGAGAACATCTCACCTCTCGTGATTCAGCTGGACTTTTAGCAAACACTTGCATTCACAGCACACGCATATATCAGTTTGAGTTGCAAAGTGTAACTTAGCATTGGTATTTGGTGAAGACAAATACAGACTATCAACACAGTACTCAGATGCTAATATATTACTCCTTCTCCAGCACAGACATCTCGTCCATTGAACATAGTCTGTTTCTAGCTGCTGGACTGGGAGGATGGATGTAACTGGTTACTGAGTCCTTTCTCACCATTTTTCCGCATACCACCATCTTTGATTAGGTCATGGGAGGGTAGAGGGGGAGGGACGACAGTGGCCTTTGATGGTGATACTGTGAACTTGATCAATTGGACGTGGACCTCATGGTGAACACACTGGGTGGAGCTACTGTCTGTAAAAACTCAAACTGTTTAAATAAACAATGCATGCAAAATAGAGTCTAACGTCCATGCTGTCCAGCAGCCCAGCACAGACTGAGTCCTCCTCCTGCCAACTTCCAGATGGTGCAGGGGAAGGTAGGGCAGGTGCGGGGATGAGAGTGGGAGGGGGCAGGGGGAGGGAAGGGAAAGTGAGTTAGGTTAGTGCAGATAGCCCAGATGTCCTATTTTCCCCTCAAAATTTGAATTTCCCGTCACGACATCAGTGCAACGTTGCCACAGCTATGGCTGTCGTCTTGGATTCGCCATCTTTAATAAATTTGGCAACAATCCAGAGTGGGGTGACGCTGGCTTTGACTTACTACTACTACTACTACTACATGTTCTACTCTCACAAACTTAAAATTTTAGTGATGTCTGCACAAAACTGATGTGAAGAGGTCATCAAACAGTTATCACAAGAAAACTAGATCTATTAAAAGTAACACATTTAAGACACCCCTTGAAGTTTCATCTGTAGTTCTTATGAACATAAGAGTTGTTTCCTCTCTTATACAAATAATGAAATTAATTTTGTTCTGCCGACCTCCGCGCACCACGAATTGCACAACCAATATATACTCCCTTCTTGTATTAAATTGTGCCTCCCTACTTTATCACATACATTTTAAATTCATCAACATATTATGCAAAACAGAAACTCTTAAAAACTACACGCGGAAAGACCCTTATTTATACACAATTTTTTTCACACTACACTCTTCATCTGCAAGGTACAACTCTGTTGCCGTTGTCACATACAATATTTACCTTGCCAGTTTGGATATATTTTGAATCTCACTTTTTCCGCTTTTCGTCTGCTGTAATTCGAGCCTTTTCACCAACGGACTTTTGCGTTTACAGACAAATTTTGTGGCTACCGCTGGAACACCATTTTTAGTTTCGAGAAATCCATTTCAGCCCAATATCATCATTAGCGGATAACTCAACACATTTTATATCTCTTGCGCCCTCTTTGTGGTTGCGCTGCTTAAAATTACTCACCATTTTATCCATATTAGTGGCATTGTTCCTATTCAAACTTCGAGTACTGTCCAACTGAGTACGTGGAATGAAATTAGCAGTGGCCTAATACCGTGGAATCGACATGTCCCCCGTTTACAGTACTTGTCAGCTGCGCCCTGAAATTGCGCTTTTCCCTAAAGTTTACAATTTTGCATTGTCTGACGTTACGTGTATACATATAAATTTTTAGCCAATTTGCATAAATCTTTCGTGATGCGTCGTTTTTTGTCTTAGAGTGCATTTATGTTTTTTGTTCACTGAAGTACCAAAGAAACTGGTAAAGGCATGCGTCTTCAAATACAGAGATATATAAACAGGCAGAATACTGCACTGCAGCCAGCAACGCCTATTTAAGGCAACAAGTGTCTGGCACTGCTGCTACAATAACAGGTTATCAAGGTTTAAGTGGGTTAGAACGTAGTGTTATAGTCGGCGTACGAGTGATAGGACACAGCATCTCCGAGGTAGTGATGAAGTGGGGATTTTCCCATACGACTATTTCACGAGTGTACCCTGAATATCAGGGATCCTATGAAACATCAAATCTCCGACATCACTGTGACCAGAAGAAGATACCGCTAGAACGAAACTAACGACGACTGAAGAGAATCGTTCAACGTGACAGAAGTGCAACCCTTCTGCAAACTGCTGCAGATTTCAACGCCGGGCCATCATATCATCGATATGGGCTTTTGGAGCCGAAGGCCCACTCGTCTATACTTGATGACTGCACGACACGAAGCTTTACGCCTCACTTGGGCCCGTCAGCATATACATTGGTCTGTTGATGAATGGAAACATGTTGCCTGGTCAGACGAGTCTCGTTTCAAATTGTATCGAGCGGATAGACAGGTACGGATATGGAGACAACCTCATGAATCCATCGATCATGCATGTCGGCAAGGGAGTGTTCAACCTGGTGGAGGGTCTGTAATGGTGTGGGGCGTATGAAGTTGGAGTGATATGGGATCCCTGATACGTCTAGATACGGCTCTGACAGGTGACACGTATGTAAGCATCCTGTCTGATCACTTGCATCCTTTCGTGTTCATTATGCATTCCGACGGACTTGGGCAATTCCAGCAGGACAATGCGACACTCCACACGTCTAGAATTGCTACATAGTGGCTCCGGGAACAGTCTTCTGAGATTAAACACTTCCACTGGTCACCGAACTCCCCAGACACGTACATTACTGAGAATATCTCGGATGCCTTGCAACGTGCTGTTCAGAGGATGTTAAATCCAACCTTGTCGTCAAATATGGTGTCTAGGAAAGCTTCATTCTCGGATCGCTAGACAACATTCAAAGAAATCGTATTAATAAGTTTTATTAGAAGAGGAAAAGATTACAACATTTAACTTTGTCAGTTTCACAGATGTGTCGCAAACAAAGGGTGACATGCAAAAAAAAGCAGTGTTGTTCAGTATAAACAATTCCCAAGTCTGTGTTACACAGATTGTACAAGCAAAGTAACTAGTTTCAATGCTGTTATAGAACTCGCTAATCTTGAACTCTTCAACTGGGGCGCGACCATTCGGGAGCGTGGACGCCTTGACGTCCTGATGGGCTGGAAGCTGTGGCTGCAGGGAACCTCACCTCCAGTCGTACCCCCCCCCCCCCCCCCCCCCGGTTTTCGCTCTGGTGGAACGCGCCTGGAAAACGGCCAGAAGCGTACGCGTCCATCTCCTGAGGCCCGTAGCAAGATGTAGAAGGCGTCGGTTGCTGCGGCGTGGGCGGCTCCAGGTCCTCCGGTAGGACGAGAGGAGGCGGAGGAGGCGAAGGCTCCGTCTCCGTGGTGTCGTGATCACACCGTCTGGCGGCTGCTGTGGCCGCGCCGTCCTCGTGATACGTGAATCTGGGGGAAGAGACGGGGAAGGATCCCCGTACACATGACAGTGGCGAAACTGATTGTGATGTCGGCGATGCAGTCCGTCTGGGCCTGAAATGGGGTACAAGCATGCGCCAAATCGACGAAGGATCTCGCCTCGCGCCCACCGTCTGCTGCGGCTAAGAACCCTGTAAAAGACAATAACATACGGCACGACCTTCCTTCTGCCCTCTGAGGAGGGTGGAACAGATGCAGTGTCCGATGGTGGCGGCTGTGACAATTCCGCCGGCGATGGTCCGTCTCGTGGATGCGAACGATAATAGGCGAGAAATAGTTGCAATGCTTGATCCCTAGTGTGTGCTGAGCGAAGCTTAGCCGTCTGCTGCTTGAGGGTTCTGACAAAACGTTCCGCTTCGCCGTTTGACTGTGGATGGAACGGTGCACTAGTTAGATGCTGCATGCCATTGGGCTGCGTTCACAGAATGTTTCAGATTCATTTGACGTGAACTGAGTGAGGCGTGCGCGACCCGTGTTCGCTTCACCTCTTATTTTACATCATTTTTAACAATACTGCCACCTCCTTATGTTACTTATGTTACACTACTGGCCATTAGAATTGCTGCACCACGAAGATGACGTGCTACATACGCGAAATTTAACCGACAGGAAGATGATGTGATATGCAACTGATTAGCTTCTCACGGAATTCACACAAGGTTGGCGCCGGTGGCGACACTTACAACGTGCTGACATCAGGAAAGTTTCCAACCGATTTCTCATCCACAAACAGCAGTTGACCGGCGTTGCCTGGTGAAACGTTGTTGCGATGCCTCGTGTAAGGATTAGAAATGCGTACCGCCACGTTCCCGACTTTGATAAAGGTCGGATTGTAGCCTATCGCGATTGGGGATTATCGTATCGCAACATTGCTGCTCGCGTTGGTCGATATCCAATGACTGTTAGCAGAATATGGAATCGGTGGGTTCAGGAGTGTAATACGGATCGCCGTGCTGGAGCCCAACGGCCTCGTATCACTAGTAGTCGGGATGACAGGCATCTTATCCACATGGCTGTAACGGATCGTGCAGCCACGTCTGGATTCCTGAGTCAAGAGATGGTGACGTTTGCAAGACAACAACCATCTGCACGAACAGTTCGACGACGTTTGCAGCAGCATGGACTATCAGCTCGGAGACCATGGCTACGGTTACCCTTGACGCTGCATCACAGGCAGGAGCGCCTGCAATGGTGTACTCAACGACGAACGTGGGTGCACGAATGGCAAAACGTCATTTTTTCGGATGAATCCAGGTTCTGTTTACAGCATCATGATGGTCGCATCCGTGTTTGGCGACATCGCGGTCAACGCACATTGGAAGCCTGTATTCGTCATCGCCATACTGACGTATCACCCAGCGTGATGGTATGGGGTGCCATTGGTTACACGTCTCTGTCACCTCTTGTTCGCATTGATAGCACTTTGAACAGTGGACGTTACATTTCAGATGTGTTACGACCCGTGGCTCTACCCTTCATTCGATCCCTGGGAAACCCTACATTTAAGCAGGATAATGCACGTCCGCATGTTGCAGGTCCTGTAAGGGCCTTTCTGGATACAGAAAACGTTCGACTGCTCCCTGGCCAGCACATTCTCCAGATCTCTCAGCAATTGAAAAGTCTGGTGAATGGTGTCCTTGCACCTGGCTAGTCACAATACGACTTTTGATGAACTGTGGTATCGCATTGAAATTGCATGGGCAGCTACACCTGTACGAGCACTCCAAGCTCTGTTTGATTCAATGCGCAGGCATATCAAGGCCGTTATTACCGCCAGAGGTGGTTGTTCTGGGTACTGATTTCTCAGGATCTATGCACCCAAATTGCGTGAAAATGAAATCACAGGTCAGTTCTAGTATAATATATTTGTCCAATGAATACCCGTTTATCATCTGCATTTCTTCTTCGTGTAGCAATATAAATGGCCAGTAGTGCAGTTTCACTTGTTACTGAGTTGTTGCTTTGCCTGCCCGTGAGCGGCAGCGGCAGCGCTTATCGATATAGCCCTGCCGTATTATCTTTGTTGTCTGCTATTACTTCCCGGTTGACGTCTGTCGTGCAGCTAGTTGGGAAGCAGTCCGGATCTGGCAGTCGTGGAGTTGGGACGCGGCGGAAGTCGGTCGGGTTGGAGTAGTAGTGAGGCTTGGATAGCCGTGACTCGCCCGACCGTCGCCGGCACACATGACCTGAACTGGGGACGGTCTCTGTTTATCATCGGTCGGTCGTCTTACCAGACGACGTGTATTTTCTCGCTGGTCGCTTACGGGTTGGCGGCGTGTGTGTCAACTTGTGGTTCTGCCGTGTCATTGCTCGGTCACTGCTTTTAGCATTGGTTGCGTTCTTCGCCTTAGTCTTTGTGAAGTTGTGTGTAGCTTGTGACCTCAACTGCTCAGTTATTTTAGTGCTGTCTCCGTGCTGGTGTGCGAGCAGTCGATTGGTTGGTGTGGATTAACCAGGAAATCTCCGTGCGGCGCAGTGGGCTGGGCCCGCTGGCGGTCTACACGCAGTGTCGGAGTGTGTCGGAACTGTTGCGATTGCTACGGGGTTCGTGGCTCACCGACCCAGGACATCGAAGTTGAGTGGTTATTTAATTACCGAAGCCAGTCTGTTCACATTGTGCCGTTGGTTTTCATGGTTGACTGTTGGGGGTATTCCCGTGAGCAACAGCGAATGTTCGAGTAGGTGGAAGTTTGGCCACTATCAGGTCGAGTTTAAATGTATTTTGGTTATTTGAAGTGCAAGTGCACCGGCCGGATATTCTGCCTTGTGGCCGTTAGCGTTCCGGTTACCGGTCCTGGCTGCTGACGTGAAATTCAGGTAGTGTCCTTTCATCACCGTGTTGTCGCTGTCCAACATGTATATGTAGTTTTGATAGCTTATGCATTCTTGGTTGTGGGCGGCTACACATTTAACGTATTGGCTTTGCGTTCCTTGTGTACTGGTCGGGTGGAAAGCAAGTCGTCTTGTCAGTGGGTCTGTTGACTGTCTCTCGGGTTACCGGCGGATCAGATATAGTTGGGCCGACTATCTGTCTCTCCTAAGCGAACGTTAATATTTCAAGTGCGGACCGACCCCCGGAAACTTCTGAGCGCCGCTGGCTGTACTGCCTTTTCTTATTGGTGTTTGTTTGCGTATTTTAATGGCTCATAACCGATGGTTTAAATTTGAATGCTTTAAGTTGGGTTTTAAATAATGGGACTTCTGCCTTTCGAGTTGTGTTTTTCAATCATGGGCTTCCATCTATCTTAAATTTAAAATTCCTTACTTATTAAGTCTTAGATTGTTTGGGCCTTCAGTCTCCTCTTTTAAAATTATTTAAGCATGAAGCTTTGGGCCTTCTGCTACCGAAAATTTATTGTAGGTGTGTTTTTAAATCTTGAGCCTTCAGCCGCTTTAAAAATTAAAGAGGTTGTGTCCTTAAGCCATAAGACTGTGTGACATATTCAGTCGATAGTTAAGCTCGGACATTTGCACAGTAATGTTTGGGCAGCTAAATAAAGTTATGTGTGTTAGAGTGTAACTGACAGCCGCTCATTTTGGGACCCCTTTCCACAATTCCAATTACATTTCTGTCCTGCGGATTTAACCAGGCGTTTCACTTAGAGCCGTTCTCCAACACAATGATTTCAGACAAACATTCGAGGCAAAAAGTAGAGGACAACGCCTGAATTGTGCTATGTGACCTTGTCGAGTTCATTGCCACAGCAGAAGGAAACTTGCTATAAGAGTCTACCACAATCAATCAACGAGTGTTTCAGCCACGTTGCCACGGTGATTGCGACTTGGGCCAAGCAGAGAATTTTTGTGGCTGAGAGGACTGATTTTGCGCACATGTGTGACACTGTGACGTCATCTGTTCTATTTGGCTGCCCACACCCTGCCAAGTACAGTGTCGACGCGCTGTTTCGTACGAACAATTCCCAAGTGTCCTTGGTGATGCAATTGCAACACCCCTTTTTGAAAAGCTTTGGGATCAACGCATGTCACTATCCACTGTCATTCTAAACAAGAATCACTCCTTTCTGTATAGCAAGGCTATGCCGACGAGCAAAGTATCGGCGCACTACGGAGTTGTTTATCCTAAGGTCTAGGCAATAAGCGAGCGCAAGATGTGCGAATGTATTTTAGCAAAATGTGCAGATCTGAATCAGCTACCGTAACCTTTGCAATTTTCCTATAGTTCAGACGAAAGGATTGAAGCAACTCAGAATCGTTAGCATCGACGTGACAACAAGATGCAGCATAAGCGTCAAAGTCTGTTCAAAGATGTTAAAATGTGTGTGAATTCCTAAGGGACCAAACTGCTCCATCGTTTTGAAAGATGCAATCCCTATAGCCGAATTGGTCTTCAACAGTGGGAAGCTAGAAGGTGCTTAAAACATCAATGTAGGACAAAAAGGTCTGCAGGCACGCCCCCCCCCCCCCCCCGTCCCGTCCCAGAAAAACACGACCACACCATAACACCACCGTCTCCAAATTTTACAGTCTGCACTACACACGCTTGCAGATGACGCTCGCCGGGCATTCGCCATACCCACACCCTGTCATCGGATCGCCACATTGTGTACCGTGATTCGTCACTCCACACAACGTTTTTCCACTGTTCGCTCGTCCATTGTTTACGCTCCTTACACCAAGCGAGCCGACGCTTGGCATTTACTGACGTGATGTGTGGCTTACGAGCAGCCGCTCGACCATGAAATCCAAGGTTTCTCACCTCCCGCCTAATTGTCATAGTACTTGCAGTGGATCCTGATGCAGTTTGGAATTCCTGTGTGATGGTCTGGATAGATGTCTGCGTATTACACATTACGACCCTCTTCAACTGTCGGCGGACTGTCAGTCAACAAACGAGATCGGCCTGTACACTTTTGTGCTGTACGTGTCCTTTCACGTTTCCACTTCACTATCACCTCTGGAATAGTGGACTAAGGGATTTTTAGGAGGGTATAAATCTCGTGTACAGAGGCATGACACAAGTGACGCCCAATCACCTAACCACGTTCGAAGTACGTCAGTTCTGCGGAGCGCCCCGTTCTGCTCCCTCACGATGTCTAATGACTACTGAGGTCGCTGATATGGAGTACTTAGCAGTACGTGGCAGCGCAATGCACCTAATACGAAAAGCGTATGTTTTTGGGGGTGTGCTGATGCTTTTGATCACATAGTGCACTTACGCGTTGTTTGAACCCACTGATAACAAACCCAGCAGCCCGCCTCTGAATTGCTTTGATGTCTTCCTTCAGTCTCACCTGGTGACAATACCAAGAACTCTAGCAGTACTCAAGAATGAGTCAGACTAGTGCCATGCCGGCCGCTGTGGCAGAGCGGTTCTAGGCGCTTCAGTCTGCAACCACGCGACCACTACGGTCGCAACTTCGAATCCTGCCTCGGGCATGGATGTGTGTGATGTCCTTAGCTTAGCTTAGTTAAGTTTTGGTAGTTCTTAGTTCTAGGGAACTGATGACCGCAGATGTTAAGTCCCATAGTGCTCATAGCCATTTGAACTAGTGCCATATATGCGCCCTCCTTTACAGACGAACGACACTTTCCTAAAATTCTCCCAATAAACTGAAGTCGGCCATTCGCCTTCTTCATGCCATCCTTACACGCTCGTTCGATTTCATATCGCTCTGCAACGTTATGGTTAGGTTTTTAATCGACGTGACTCTGTGAAGCAGCACACCACTAGCGCTGTACTCTAACATTACGGGTTCGTTTCTCCTGCTCATCTGTATTAACTTATATTTCTTTACATTTAGAGCTAGCTGCCATCATCACACCGAACTGAAATTCTGTCTGTCGTCTTGCGTCGACTCACAGTCACTCAACCACGACACGTACCTGTACACCGCACTGTCATGAGCAAACAGCTAAATATTGCTGCCCATCCGGTCCGCCAGATCGTTTACGTAGACAGAAAGTGACGGCGGTCCTACCACACTCCTCTGGGGCACTCCGGATGATATCCCCGTCTCTGATGAACGCCCGCTGTCAGAGAACTACTTATTGGATTCTGTCACTTTATAAGGCTTCGAGCAACTCACGTCTCTGGGAACGTATTCCGTATACTCGTACTCTTCGTTAACAGTCTGCAGCGGGGCAGCGTGACGAACGCTTTTCGGAAAGCTAGGAACATCGAATCCGCCTGTTGACCTTCGTCCATTGTTCGCAGGATGTCACGTGAGAAGAAGGCACGCTGAGTTTCGCAGGAGCGAAGCGCTCTAAAATCGTACTGATTCATGGACAGAAGCTTTTCCATCTCAAGCAAATTTATTATATTCGAACTTAGAATATGTCAAGAATTCTGCAGAAAACCGATGCTAGAGTAATGATCTGTAATTTTGCGGGTCCGTTCTTTTACCCTTGTCATATACGGGAAACACATGCTCTGTTTTCCTTCGCTGGGCGAGAGATTCGCGATAAATGCAGGCTAAGTAAGGAATCATTACCGTACTGTACAAACGGACTGGATATCCATCCGGACTTGGCAACTTATTTGCTTTCAACTCTTCTATATACTTTGCCACGCCGCGGATGCGCATTACTACGTACTCCAAGACCGTCAAACAGCGGTATGTTTGTACGATTCTGCTACCTGAACGATATCCTAAATGTGAAATTTAAAACTCGGGTTTTCCTTATGCTATCTTCTATTGTCCTACCAGACTGGCCAACGAGTGACTGGATAAAAGCGTTGGACCCGCTTAGCGAGTTTACTTACGAACAGATTTTTCTCGGTTTCTCGATAAGATCTTTTGCTAAGGTATGACGGTGGTAGTTGGCTTGTGCTTGGGGCATCGATCTTTTTTACAGCCGCAAGAATTTCTACAAACTATTGTCCCTCTGTTCTATGCGAGGGTAAATGTTGTCGGTATTTAAATATTTGAACTACTGGGTTAGTTACATAATTTCTTTGTCCACTTGTAAGTAGTTTTAATGCAGAAACACGTTCCCTTTAATGATGCAGTCGGTCTATAGCGTGTAATTTAAGGACCGATGTCATCAGCACCTCGTGCATAATTCTGGTTTCTTATGTGTTATACATTTCTAAACAGGCGTGAATACGAAACTCCTGCATAACGTCACCAGTAATAAAAGCTTCCGGTGTGGTCCGTGTAACTCAGGACATTTTTCTGCAGTGACGATCCCTGGGAACGTTCGCAACAATGCACAGTCGGTGCAAGGGGAGTGTGTCGTTGCCTAGCAATACTGCGATTTCAGCCGAGGCTGTAACAGCGGCGTTGCGAAATAGTGCGCTTACTGAAACCGAGGAGAAGCTGTCGATGTCGCTCACTAAAGTGATACAGCTTATCTCACAGCACAAGAGCCACTCTTAAAAACTCGTTTCGGGCTCGGGAGTTTTTCAGGAAGTCTTAGTTCCACCTTTTGGGGCGCAGGACACATCAGTGTTGATAGGTACGACCCAAGCGGTTTTCTCTCACCCTGTTGTTCTTCTTACAACACGCGTTATAAAGACGGTGGTCCATTGATAATGACCGTGCCAAATATCTCACGAAATAAGCGTCAAACGAAAAAACTACAAAGAACGAAACTTTTTTAGCTTGAAGGGGGAAACCAGATGGCGCTATGGTTGGCCCGCTAGATGGCGGTGCCATAGGGCAAACGGATATCAACTGCGTTTTTTAAATGGGAACGCCCACTTATTATTACATATCCGTGTAGTACGTAAAGAAATATGAATGTTTTAGTTGGACAATTTTTTTCACTTTGTGATAGATGGCACTGTAATAGACACGTACCTACGTTCTGTATTTTAATTTAAAGAACCTACCTGTTACCAACTGTTCGTTTAAAATTGTGAGCCGTATATGTTTGTTTGGACATTTTATTTCCGTTGTTCCAATGTGGTACATGTACCTTCGTGAACGTATTTCTGACAACGCATGCTGTTACAGCGTGATTACCTGTAAATACCACATTAATGCAATAAATGCTCAAAATGATGTCCGTCAACCTCAATGCATTTGGCAATACGTGTAACGACATTCCTCTCAACAGTGAGTAGTTCGCCTTCCGTAATGTTCACACATGCATTAACTATGCGCTAACGCATGTTGTCAGGCGTTGTCGGTGGATCACGATAGCAAACATCCTTCAACTTTCCCCACAGAAAGAAATCCGGGGACGTCAGATCCGGTGAACGTGCGGGCCATGGTATGGTGCTTCCACCTCTCATGAAATATGCTATTCAATACCGCTTCAACCGCACGCGAGCTATGTCCCGGACGTCCATCATGTTGGAAGTACATCTCCATTCTGTCATGCAGTGAAACATCGGTAGAACATTACGTACGAAATCAGCGTACATTGAACCATTTAGATTACCATCGATAAAATAGTGGCCAATTATCCTTCCTCCCACAATGCCGCACCATACATTGACCCGCCAAGGTCGCAGCCATCGTGGATTTTCCGTTGCCTAATAGTGCATATTACATTATGCCGGTTTATGTTACCGCTTTTGGTGAATGACGCTTCGTCGCTAAATAGAACGCGTGCAAAAAATCTGTCTTAGTCCCGTAATTTCTCTTGTGCCCAGTGGCAGAGCTGCGCACGACGTTCAAAGTCGTCGCCATGCAATTCCTGGTGCACAGAAATATGGTACGGGTGCAATCGATGTTGATGTAGGATTCTCAACAGCGACGTTTTGGAGATTCCCGATTCTCGCGCAATTTGTCTGCTACTGATGTGCGGAATAGCCGCGACAGCCGCTAAAACACCTACTTGGGCATCATTTTTTGCAGGTTGTGGTTGACGTTTCACATGTGGCTGAACACTTCCCGTTTCCCTAAATAACGTAACTATACGGCAACGGTCCGGACACATAGATGATGTCCAGGATACCGAGCAGTATACATAGCACACGCCCGTTGGGCATTTTGATCACAATAGCCATACATCAACCCGATATAGACCTTTTCCGCAATTGGTAAACGGTCCATTTTAACACGGGTAGTGTATCATGAAGCAAATACCGTCCGCACTGGTGGAATGTTACGTGATATCACGTACTTCTAACTTTGTGGCTATTACAGCGCCATCTATCACAAAGCGAAAAAAGTGGTCCAACTAAAGCATTCATGTTTCTTTACGTACTACACGAATATGTAATAAAAGATGAGGGTTCCTATTTTAAAAAACGCAGTTGATATCCGTTTGACCTATGGCAGCGCCATCTAGCGGGCCAACCATAGCGCCATCTGGTTTCCCCTTTCAAGCTAGAAAAGTTTCGTTCTTTGTAGTTTTTTCGTTTGACGCTTATTTCGTGAGATACCACGGTCACGATCAATGGACTACCCTGTATTTGCAGTCGTCACAACGTAGATGCTTCTCTTTGACTATGTGTATAGAAAGTTACTATTGGTAAAGTAGAGGTTTGTTTTCGGATGCAGATGAAAGTTCCGGACACCTATTGGTAACTGGATTTCGTATGATAACCTTTTAAGTCAGTTTTGTACATTGCAGCACTTGTTGTTAGCTCGTGACTCAGTTTGAAAACTTCGTTGTTTGAATTTGTGTGTCCTGCTTACTAAATTTGTGACTGTATGTATGTAGTGTATTCGATTATTATCAAATTGTGTCAGACTTTTAATGGCATAAAGTGGGAATGGAGACACTGTATGTCTACTGGTATATGGTCAGCGATGTAATCAGCAAGGTGACTGTTGTCACGTTGAATAAATAGTCTGATGCACAAATTTCTGGCAATCTTTTGGACTGTTAATGAAAGGTTGAGTTATCATTACAGGAATTGTATTAAGACGTGAATGAGAATATTAGTTACAAATACGGTATTCAGTCGTAGATTAATAGTACGAGACAGAGAAGACGAATCGAGTACAGCAAAGAAAGCTGCACAGCGGTGCAAATTTTTATTTTTACCACAGAGCACTATTGTTCCTAACACATTGCGCAGACAAACAACTTATCTCGATATCAGCAAAAATGTGAAGTCGAACAACAGCATAGAGCATTTGAATTCTAAGTGTACTACGTGAGGTGACGTCACAAGAAGCAAATAATATTCTGTCACAGGTCAAAACTGTGTATTTAGTAGTATCGCAAATTGCTCTTTAACCTTTTCAAGTTGCCACATTGCCATTAGCCGTTTTCCCTGGTCGATGACATATGGATACTCCCTGTGACCATTCTTGCAGCGCGATACTGCCGTTTTCTGACATCTGTGAAGTGGTAGCCATTACAGCTGGATAGCGCCATGTCGAGTTGAAGCAAAGTGTTTTCAGCTGCAGTCAAACAGGTGGGGAGAACATTTGCCGCACAGTTATTGGGGCTACAACAGCGGTGGTGAGCACTGTGCCAGGTAAATTTTCTTTATTCCCACTTTACTGGGTGTTTTCTCACTGCGAGACTCAAGTATTATGTCGCGTGTGTAGATCTTGTGCCTGCACGGTGGCGAACGTTTCACTCGGACATAGGGTCGACACTGTGTTCTTTGGGAGTACTCTGGGAGACAGAGCAGGGTGAGGTGAAGAGGCTGGCCATCGGCAGTGCCACGAATGCCCAGCCCTCCAGACGCCGCAGAGACGTCCGTGGCTCGACCCGCTGACCTGTGAGTCCACGTCCCCTGGAACACGTTGCCAGCGGTACTGGCAAGCCGCGCCACCGCTCTGACTCGGCGGCGCTGTGATGAGCGGTGGCACGTTAACACACGTCTCTAGGGAAGTTAGACGACTGTGGCGTTATGCTAAGGCTTTGCTTTCGTAAACAGATGCAGCTCAAGTTGTAGACATCATTGCGTAGCAGCTAAAACTATTTGGCGACCTCCAAATAATGTGGAGTCTACAGATGTGGTGATAGATGTGGCAACGTCGCTGTGATGTCATGGCGGGAAGTTCAAATTCTGGAGCGAAAAATGTCAATCGGGCTACCTGCACTAACCTATCTTAGCGCCACCTCTTCTTTGGAATTGGTGGGAAAAGGACTGAGTGTGTTCTGGGCTGTTGGATAGGATGGACAGAAGTCTTGATTTCGCATACAGTGTTGTCACAGGCAGTAGCTCCTTCCAGTGTGTTCACCATGAGGTCTGGAGCCCTACTGATATAGTACACAATACTACCACCAGAGGGCACTGTTGGCCCATGGCGGTCTGGGGAAAAGTGGTCGGAAAGGACTCAGAAGTACATTCCATCCACACCACAGTAGCAAGACACAGACTATTTATTTTGGAACAATTTATTTAGGTACGGATTTCACGTAGTTCATTACACTGATATAAAACACTGCTTGGGGGTCACAGTAAATAGCAGACAGACCTGCAAACTACTCGTAAATTATCGAAATAATGAGGTACACTGACATAGACACAAGTAAGAAAACACGTAAATTGTCAATATAATGCATGTAAAATGTTCTGCAGACACGCTCACTAACTGTTAACCGTCAAAATAATGCATTGCACAGCCTACAGACCTGCAGACAACTCGTAAATTATCGAAATAATATCTGATGTACAGACACTTTAAGTTATCAAAATTAGCACATGAATTACATTATGCAAACACGTACACAGCGCCTAAACAGCCAAAATAAATCATTACACTTAAAAAGACTTTCGAACTATTGTTGAGAAATTCGACCACGATGTATCAGCGAATTGTTACCTACAGAGCTCCAAGGGGGAATAATGACCAGATGCATTCTCCCTTACGATCCTAACAGGGCAGCCCATCCCACATGCGAGACGCGTCTAGCCACACAAATGACAGTCAGCCACTGGAGCTGATGCACAGCTTTCAGAGATGCGAGTCCAGTGCCGAGGGAGGTGTTTGCATAGCGGCTCACCTTCACAGGTACAAATAAAACGTTGTCAGTTTGATACTGACATCACATTTCTATGTAAATAAGAGCCAAGTCTTCCTCTAGGAAATCGTAAAGTGTTGCAGAAATAGTTAATGGTCGCTGTTGTTGTTGTAGGAGCTTTCATGATGTCTCCGCTTGTCTGCATGGAATTTCTTCGCCTAATAGGACCTGTTCACGAAAATAGTCCACAATAACGCCGAATGCATTCTCCCTGTTGGTCCTAACGAGGCATCTCCTACTACTCTTCCTGGAAATCGTGACATCCTGCTTTCAACATACATCTCGGAAATGGTAAACATCCTCACCAATAAAAGCCATCATGTAAGTGCATGCTTGCAATACACCATTAATCATTAAATCATTCTTGTTGTTTGGAAAGAGTAAAGTCTAAACACAAATGGAAAGATGGGATCAACTACGCAAACAGAATTCGAAGACTGTCCTGCAGAAGAGAAAAATGGTTGGAATTTTCCGTGTCCTACTGCTGTTGGTAAGGAGATGTCCTAATGCCGCAATGGTGGATGAGGGACAGCTTCACACCAGAGATAGACGGTCTGCTTCACCTTGTCGATAAACTCTTGAACACTCTCAGAACATTCTGTAGATACCTTGTCCCCATCTTGTTCAAAACAATCTGTAGAGACTCCTATGTCCCAAACCAAAGAATGTTTGCTGAATCAATGGAGCATTCTGATTGGCAGAGCAGTGTAATCAAGGACATGTCTTCCAATGTTTGATGATGTGTTGACCACTTCTGCAGGTTTTAACTGTCAGTGCAATATGGCGATCTGTACAAAATAGTTTTGCCACTGAAAGTCTAGTCTGCATAAAAAAGGCAGACAGTGCTTCCACACTGGCAGCATCAGCAATTTTTTGGGTAAATTCAGTAAGAGCCAATCAGAATGCCCCATTGATTCAGCAAACATCGTTTGTGCTGGGACATAGGCGCCTCTACAGACTGTTTTGAACAAGATGGGGACACGGTATCTACAGAAAGTTCTTAGAGTGTTCAAGAGTTCATCGACAAGGTGAAGCAGACCGTCGATCTCTGGCGGGAAGCTGCCCCTCATCCACCATTGTGGCATTAGGACATCTCCTTACCAACAGCAGTAGGACACGTAAAATTCCAACCATTCTACTTTTCTGTAGGACAGTCTTCGAATTCTTGAAAGCATTTTTAAATGCAAAAAAGTGGCTCTGTGCACTATGGGAATTAACTTCTGAGGTTATCAGTCCCCTAGAACTACTTAAACCTAACTAATCTAAGGACATCACACATATCCATGCCCGAGGCAAGATTCGAACCTGTGACAATAGCGGGTGCGCGGCTCCAGACTGTAGCACCCAGAACCGCTCGGCCACTACGGCTGGCTTAAGAGCAATGAGTGTTCGTGCACTTCTTTATGTCAGCTGTTTAAACGTTGTGAACGAGTTTGCATAGTGTAATACATGCATTATTTTTGACAAATTTATGCCTAGAGGACGTGTACATTGTATTATTTGGTGAACAGGTCTGTAGTCTTCGGAATGCGTTTTTCGACAGTTTACAATTAGCAAGTGTGTTTGCAGAGCGTTATACATGCATTATTTTGACAATTTGCGTGTTGTTTTCGTGCCTGTACATCAGTGTACTGTATTATTTCGGCGATTTATGAGTAGTTTGAATGTTTGTGGGAGTGTGACTTCAGGCACATCACGGCGAGTGTTTTGTATCAGTGTAATAAATAAATAAACTACGTGAAATCCATCCCTAATTAAATTGTTCCAAAATAAATAAAGTATACTCCTTTCTCTCCCCAGCAGCTGGTCACAGGCTGAGTCCTTTTCCCACTAATTCTCCCCAAACTGCCATGGGGTGACAGGCCCCTGTGGTGGCAGTACTGTGGTGGCAGTACTGTGTGCTAGGCCAGTTGGACTCCAGACCTTATGACGAACACCCTGGATGGAGCTACTGCCTATGACAACTCAAATTGTTTAAATGTATACTTCATGCAAACTGAAGACTTACATCCATCCTATACAGCAGCCCAGCATAGGCTGAGTCCTTTTCCGGCCAATTCCAAGGAAGAGGTTGTGGGTGGACGACTTAGGTTAGTGGAGGTAGCCCAACTGACCTCTTTTTGTTGCCAAAATTTGAACTTCCCGCCATTTTCTTTGTGAACAGAGCAGTGGGAAGGGGGGAGTTGGATAGGTTAGTGGAGGTAGCCCAGTTGAACTATTTCCATGCAAAAATCAAATTACACTATGACATCATTGCGAATTTGCCACTTCCATCGCCGCCATCTTGCAACCGCGATCTTGAATAAATTTGACAACAATGCAGAGAGGGGTGATTCCCCTCTTGTCCCACTACTTAGATATCTGAGAAGTGGCAGGTAGGAGTTTGTTTTCTCAAAATTATATACACCAGAGGGCAGCCCATTGGATAACTTGTAAAACACTTGCAAAATGGTGTATTGGAATAGCTGGCCAATATTTAGTAGAGCCTTCTCATTGATATAGTATACTTTTGCACTGGTTTTGTGCAGAACCTAGAGGAAACAAAGAATTTTTTTGGAGTCTGGATGGAGACAGGGAAGCAGATGTTCCATGCTTCGAGATGGGCAAAAGCAGACGTTCTGACTCTGCTGGCACTGCAGAGGACAGACTCGCTCTTCTGTGGGTCAACCGATCACATGGCGGGCGGTGACCAGTGGCTTCGCTGTGTGAGGAACTCTACGCTCCGACACGTCGTCTGCAGTGCGAATATCTCGCAGCGCAGACTGACTGGAAAGGAAAGCAGCATCTCGCTTTTCGGTCTTGCTTCTCAACCTGATTAGGTTCTGTCATTCAACGCTCGATCAAGAATTCGAGTGCTCATACGTGACTGAGAAGCTTTTGTCAGTTGCATGCACGGAACATCTTTCTTGCACGATCGCCGCGCGGAGTACCTGCGCGGTTTGCGGCGCCATGTCACGGATTGCGTGGCCTCCCCCGCCGGAGGATCGAGTTCTCCCTCGGGCATGGGTGTATGTGTTGTTCTTAGCGTAAGTTAGTTTAAGATACTTTAAATAGAGTGTAAGTTTAGGGACCGATGAACTCAGCAGTTTGGTCCCTTAGGAATTCGCACACATTTGAACATTTTCCTGTTCTCGCACGATGGAGCCAATCATTGCATCTGCTGTTTTATATTTTAGAGAATGATCTATTTCGACGATGGTCACTCCCAAACAACTTGTTTCTTATGGACGTTGCCAAAGCAATCCACCTCTGGTTTAAGTGCGTCTCGTTGTTCGTAATTCGTAGTCCCTCTAACCTTGTAATTCATTGTTCACATCAATATATAATTATTGCTTTCTTGTTTGTCTATGTTCTTACATGGAATGATTGTAACAGACTGGGGTTAATTCGGTAGTTGGATAAATCCCCTTCTAATTAATTAGACGTTTACTTAACTGTGGAAGAAATAACATCCAAAAGTCATTTACGAGGGCCATTCCACTCGAATAATTCAGGCCGTTGACAGTCATTCCCATTTCCGAGTTCGTGGGGAGTGAGCTGTCTCTCTGTCGTCACAGCAGCCAATAGGGCTTGGTAGTTCGGTTGGCCTCTTAAATCTGCGAAAGCTTCACCTTGACAATTTTTGAGACCGCTCACCTATTCATTACATTAAACTGGTACAGAGCGTAAGTGGCTAGAAAACGTGATTCTACCAACATACTGTCAATCACATGTGAACCTAGTGCATCTTACACAAAACGGAAAGAGAGAGGAACACAATTATCTATGAGCATTACAGCTAGTAGTAACAACTGTCTTAGCGAAGCGCACTTTTTTCTGTTGTGTGAAAAGAACCTCCCTGAGGGATTTTAAAATTGTTTTACAATTAATTCCCCTGCCCCGTTTTAAGCTCGTCATGGCTGATATGTTATTTTCTTCAAACACAGCAATTACCGTTACGTTTGTGACACATTTGAATGGAGAAGGTGTTTACATCACTTGGATTTCCGTGAATTTGATTGCGGGAAGCAGAGTACCTACCGCATCTAGTATTTAAGGCAACAGTTAACGTAGTAAGCATGGAGCAGGGAACCTCACGCATACTTAGCAAGAACAAATCAGCCTGAGCATTCGGAGCCAGACATACAATGCGGAGAACGCAGTCCTCACGACGATCGACATGTACTCACATCACGCATCTTTTCCAAAAATCAGGCACTGATTTGACAAGTGCGAACAGCAAAACCAAGGATGCTGTGTAGCATGTAGGAAGTAACATTTCGTGCCCAGTATTCGAATCTTCGACTTTCTTAACTTAGTCGCAATCGTAACGTGTGAAAAAAAAAAAAAAGAGAGTTGAATGATTTGCACGCTGATCTCTTAGATTCGGAATGTGAGACTTAGTCCACTGCACACGCTTATATACGAGGGGTCTCAGCAAGTACGTGTAAACCAAAACCAAGATTTCTTGTCAGCGGTCAAAGGTTATGTAGTTTCGGATGGCGTACATCACTTCTGGATAAATAGTATCTTCCTCCATTCGCTCACCCATTCGATTCACTTTTAAACATACGTCAAGTTCATGGCCTAGACTTAAAAATAGGTAGAAACATAAAACACAATTTTGTATTAATCTCGAGAAAATCTCATTAAAAATTATTGGTGCTGTTCGTAACAAAGAATACTTTATGATTATGTTTGGAGATTTGGTATCACGGATATGAATGTATTGATGTGTAAAGCAAGGTCCTGGGATCGAGCGTGACCACCGGTAGGATTTTCTTAAAATTTTTTACTCGAATAAATGTGTCCACATTTTCACTCCATATATTTGATATTTAAAATACATAACTGTATGTCCGATAACCACTTTTTAAGTTCACACAATGTATCACGTAATCAAATGTTGGACTAATAACCAAAATACGTTTTTCAATTGGTAGATGAAAATAGTGTTGTTACTTCACTCTCCACTGCGTATGCAAAATCTGTTTGTGGACGGATGTTCTAAGCACATCATCACCACAGAGGAAATGGAACAGAGATACTATGATTCATAGTATGAATAATATATATCACTTTCCATGAAATATTTATAAATCATATACACAAACCTAAGTCCTAAACTAATCTATTAACGAAAGCCATACCAAAATCCTTACACTGGTTCCTGAGAATTGCCTGAAAATAGACAAACTGCAGTGGTTGACTTATTTATTATTAAAAGAAAAAGATCGTATCAGTACGGAACAAACTTTTGGCATGTGTTTATTCCATGTCTTTATGTATAAACAAAAATAATGGGAGTTAGATCGTCACAAAGTGGACCATTCGATTGCATGCAAAATTACAGATTAGAAGTAGTAGTTGTTTTATCTAATAACGTGGTTACAGGTTTGAGGGTCCTTGCTGCTGTTGGCAGTTTCCGCGCTAGCATTGCAGTCGTCCAATTGAGCGACTGAGAATCGACCAAGTGTGTCTCCCTCTGACAGTGTATTCGCAGCGGATAGTGTTGAATGAATCCTCCACTGCATGTAATAAGTGCCTGATTTGGCTGAGGCAGCAAGGGTGCTGTGACAGCACTACAGGAATAACAGTTTCCGTTCGAATGGCTGTAGCCATGGTTACGAAAGTTAAAAAGTCGGTCAAGAAGGCTAGGAGAGTGTTCTTACTAGAAAAAGTAGATAAGCAGTTGTTAGCATCGCACTTAGTAAATGAATCGACTTCATTTACTTCCGGTACGAAGGACGTGGAAGAATTATGGGCAAATTTTAAACACATTGTAAATCACGCATTGGGCAAGTATGTGCCGGAAAAGTGGGTTACGGACGGAAAAGACCCACTGCGGTTTAACAGCGCAATTCGGAGAATGCTCATGAAGCAAAGGCAATTTCACTCGCGGTACAAGAAAAATCTGGAGAATGAGGACAGGCAAAAGTTAATAGAGATTCGTGCTGCCGTAAAAAGAGCGATGCGTGAAGCAGTCAACCACTACCACCGAAGCATTCAACCACTACCACCGTCATACCTTAGCAAACGATCTTGCTGAAAACCCAAGGAAATTCTGGTCTTACGTAAAATCGGTAAGCGGGTGGAAGGCTTCCATCCAGTCACTCACTGATCAGTCTGGCCTGGCAACGGAAGACAGCAAAACGAAAGCTGAAATTTTAAATTTAGCATTTGAGAAATCTTTCACGCAGGAGGATCGTACAAACATACCGCCGTTTGGGTCTCGTACAGATTCTCCTATGGAGGACATAGTGATAGACATCCCTGGGGTTGTGAAGCAGCTGAATGGGCTGAAAATAAATAAATCTCCAGGTCCTGATGGGATTCCAATTCGGTTTTACAGAGAGTACTCTATTGCATTTGCTCCTTACTTAGCTTGCATTTATCGCGAATCTATTGCCCAACGTAAAGTCCCGAGCGACTGGAACAAAGCGCAGGTGACGCCTGTATATAAGAAGGGTAGTAGGACGGATCCTCAAAATTACAGACCAATATCCTTAACATTGGTTTGTTGCAGGATTCTCTAACATATTCTCAGTTCGAATATAATGAATTTCCTTGAGACAGAGAAGCTGCTGTCCATGCATCAGCACGGCTTTAGAAAACATCACTCCTGCGAAACGCAACTCGCCCTTTTTCCACATATCTTGCGAACCATGGATGAAGCGTATCAGATGGATGCCATATTCCTTGACTTCCGGAAGGGGTTTGACGCGGTGCCCCACTGCAACTCCTAACTAAGGTACGAGCATATGGGATTGGTTCCCAAGTATGTGAGTGGCTCGAATCTTAAGTAATAGAACCCAGTACGTTTTCCTCGATGGTGAGTGTTCATCGGAGGTGAGGGTATCATCTGGAGTGCCCCAGGGAACTGTGGTAGGTCCGCTGTTTTCTATCTACATAAATTACATAAATGATCTTTTGGATAGGGTGGATAGCAATGTGCGGCTGTTTGCTGGTGATGCTGTGGTGTACGGGTAGTTGTCATCGTTGAGTGATTCTAGGAGGATACAAGATGACTTGGACAGGAT
The DNA here is from genome assembly GCF_023864275.1 of Schistocerca cancellata. NCBI lineage: Eukaryota > Metazoa > Arthropoda > Insecta > Orthoptera > Acrididae > Schistocerca > Schistocerca cancellata. The sequence continues at coordinate 96,888,162 of NC_064635.1, read as the reverse complement.
TTGTGATTTGTGTAAAGAATGGCAGCTAACTCTAAATATAAATAAATGTAAATTAATGCAGACGAATAGGAAAAAGAATCCCGTAATGTTTGAATACTCCATTAGTATTGTAGCGCTTGACACAGTCACGTCGACTAAATATTTGGGCGTAACATTGCAGAGCGATATGAAGTGGGACAAGCATGTAATGTCAGTTGTGGCGAAGGCGGATAGTAGTCTTCGGTTCATTGGTAGAATTTTGGGAAGATGTGGTACGTCTGTAAAGGAGACCGCTTATAAAACACTAATACAACCTATTCTTGAGTACTGCTTGAGCGTTTGGGATCCCGATCGGGTAGGATTGATGGAGGACATAGAAGCAATTCAGAGGCGGGCTTCTAGATTTGTTACTGGTAGGTTTGATCATCACGCGAGTGTTACGGAAATGCTTCAGGAACTCGGGTGGGAGTCTCTAGAGGGAAGGAGGCGTTCTTTTCATGAATCGCTACTAAGGAAATTTAGAGAAGTAGCTTTTGAGGCTGATTGCAGTATAATTTTACTGCGGCCAACTTATATTTCGCGGAAAGACCACAAAGATAAGAGAGATTAGGGCGCGTACAGAGGCATATAGGCAGTCATTTTCCCCTTGTTCTGTTTGGGAGTATGGTGGATTGCGGAGTATGTTTGTAGATGTAGATGTAGATGTAGATCAGTGACTGTGGACAAGTCTGTACTTAGGATTCATGAGACGCCCTGAGCAAAAATATCTCTGCTGCCACCACCACCAACCCACCGATATGAAACACAGATAATTATTTGAGGTTGACTTTCAAAGTTAAAAAGAGTGATTTTTATAAAAATACAAACAGAAAAAATTAATAAACTTTCACACAATAAATGTAAATGTAAACGTTGAAATTGTGCTTTTACACAAATTAAACAGAAACAATACAAAGAATTTGAATTAAATTAGGGAAGGTATCAGGACGCAAAACACGGATTACTGAAATAAGGAGCTTTGCCCTTGCTCTGTCATTTGAAAGCAAATTTACGATTTTTGCGTACTTGAGTTTGACTGTCAAGTCTGACTCGACAGCAAAGCCACCGACGTAATTAAGACTATTCTGTTTTGTGATTTTCTTAAATAATTATTTGTGTATTTTACAGTGGAAAAAGACACTACTGTGGAGTGTGTTCGAGTGTATTTGAAGAGCAATGTTCAGTTTTGGCTAAAGATTCTCCAAGTTGCTACCTTCTTGCATTTTCCACGGTTCTGGAAGACAGTACGATTCACTTTCATTCTTTACTTGAGAGGTGTCGCGTATGAAGTGCAGTAACTCTAGTACAAATGCTTGTGGGATCGACGACGTCGCTGACCAGCGAGGGCAGCTGTGTGGACTCGCTCTGACTGTTTAGTGCGCGCAATCCTCGGTCGTGTCAACATGTCCCGTGCACACTTGTGCAGACAACATCATTATTACTACATGTACGGGGTGTGTAGGTAGGTAGGTTTGTGGGATTAAAGGGACCAGACTGCGACGGTCATCGGTCCCTTACGGGGTGTGTACCGCGTGTATTGTGTATTAAACTGCGGTCCTAGAAACGACGGAGAGGCTTCTTCCCGCCGTAACACCCAGTGGTCCACAAACCCACAGCAGTCCACCCCTCCGCCGCCCCACACTTAACCCAGGGTTATTGTGTGATTCGGCCCCCAGTGGACCCTCCCCCCTCCCTCCCCCCCTCCCAGGAACGTCTCGTATCACAAAAGTGGAACCCAAAATGTCTGCGTGGTAGTGTAATGATGGTGTACGCGTACGTGGAGACAGTGTTGGTGCAGCAGTCGCCGACATAGTGTAACTGAGGCGGAATAAGGGCAACCAGCACGCAATCGCCGAGGTAGATGGAGAACCGCCTTAAAAACCATCCACAGGCTGGCCAGAAAACCGTACGTGACACGAATCGGCCGGGCTGATTCGTGCCGGGGACCGGCACGCCTCCCCTCTTGGGAAGCACGGCGTTAGACCGCGCGGCTAGCCGGGCGGGCGTGTACCTCGTACTGCACACCCGTCCGTGTCCGAGTTCCTCCACTGGTGGCCCGCAACGCAACACTCGAGCCGCCACGGCAGCCACTGCGACCCGCCCACACCTCCGACGTCACGTACTAGAGGAGCGCCCCCCTGACACGCCTACAGGACCTGCAGCGCCACTTGCTCCTCCTCCTCCTCCTCCTCCTCCTCCTCTGCTGGTCGCCTCACCGCACAGCGCTCCGGACTCCGGACGGGCGGCTCTGTGCAGACATCCGTCCCAGAGCGACCCGACATATTTGTACGAGGGCCGGTGTGGAAGCTCGACGTGACAGCGCTACGCGACAGGGCTGCGAGCTGGACTGTGCGGTGGACCAGACGCTGTGTACCAGTGCTCGGTTATGTTTTGCTTCCAGTACCTCGTACTGGCTCTATGTGGGTAATGAGACCGACTTATGTTGTTGGTGGCTCAGGCCAAAAGTGGTTCATTTGCTAAACAGAAGGTGTATATACATTTCTTTCCCATAATTCTGTAAACATGTTTAGGTGGTTGTGTGTGTGTTTTTTTTTTTAAGTGAATTGAATTATTGTTCAGTGGTTACTATGTATGGCCATTAACTTATGCAGACATTTAATAGCAATGATGTGTATTCATTTCTGGTTTCAAGTTGTGGATTATGTGGGAAAATTGCTTTGAACAGACAATTAGTAAACAACTGAATGCTATTTGTGAGTTGAAGTTTATTGTGTTCCAAAACATATTAACGATTATTTTTAGTAGTTCACTTATGCAGTTAGGCGATTTACAAGGCGCTACGGTCGCAGGTTCGAATCCTGCCTCAGGCATGGATGTGTGTGATGTCCTTAGGTTAGTTAGGTTTAAGTAGTTCTAAGTTCTAGGGGACTGATGACCACAGATGTTAAGTCCCATAGTGCTCAGAGCCATTTTGATTTACAAGGCCTGTTGTGTTGTTTCCTTTTAAAAGTATTATCAATGTTATTAATAAAGAAGTGTGTTGTAAAAAAATAAACAGTAAATGAAGTGCCTCAAATCCCTTTGGTCCACACCTTCCGTCATTCACCCTTGGGTGGTATTAAAATCCATGGAGAAGAAACAAGATTTGCCAACTGAAATGGGCTTTCACGGTTTGTTAATTCCTACTCCAAATTTTTCTTTTCTTTCCTTTACCGCTTCTTCAATTCACAGATTGAATAACATCGGTGATCTGCTTTCTGTGCAAATTCGAAATAGCCCTTCGCTTCCTGTCTCTTACCCCTGCCAGCTTCAGAATTTGAAAGACAGTATTCCAGTCAATACTGATCCGGTCGTGTTACTACAGCCATGGTATCCTACTTGATACGTGTTGAATCCTCGAGGTCTGAACTGTAGACTTGTTGAATCCTGGACTACCCTTCCTGAATTTCGAGTGGACTTGGCTTCTTCAGTTCTGACGCAAATACAAATAGCTCACTGAAATCCTTGTAAGACTAAAAATTCTTGTTCTGTTCTTCAGTCAGTTTATCCAAAATCAAAAGAAGGATATCCGCACCTCATCTAATCCATTAGTTTCTTTGATAACCGAATCACATTCGTCGAACAATTTCTTCGTTTATCTTAGCGTGTTCCTTGTCCTAACTTCACTTTCTCGAACTTCGAGCAATTTTACGAAGAGATTCAAATTTGTTCTGACATAGATTCTTGATAAAATTCGTATCCCATTTTAATTTCTTCCGAGAGACTAACTACAGAACTGTGCAACTGCGCAACAGTGGCTACGTCCCTGTCTGCTGCCTTAATTGCTTACTTACAACACTGAAACTTTCGAGATTTGTACCCCAACTCGCAATCGCAAAAGATGTTTCAAAACTACACAATTTCTTCGATATACCTCTAGCTTCTGAGTTCAACAAAGGCTGTTGTTGTTGTTGTGGTCTTCAGTCCTGAGACTGGTTTGATGCAGCTCTCCATGCTACTCTATCCTGTGCAAGCTTCTTCATCTCCCAGTACCTACTGCAACCTACATCCTTCTGAATCTGCTTAGTGTATTCATCTCTTGGTCTCCCTCTACGATTTTTACCCTCCACGCTGCCCTCCAATACTAAATTGGTGATCCCTTGATGCCTCAGAACATGTCCTACCAACCGATCCCTTTTTCTGGTCAAGTTGTGCCACAAACTTCTCTTCTCCCCAATCCTATTCAATACTTCCTCATTAGTTATGTGATCTACCCATCTAATCTTCACCATTCTTCTGTAGCACCACACTTCGAAAGCTTCTATTCTCTTCTTGTCCAAACTACTTACCGTCCATGTTTCACTTCCATACATGGCTACACTCCATACAAATACTTTCAGAAATGACTTCCTGACACTTAAATCTATACTCGATGTTAACAAATTTCTCTTCTTCAGAAACGTTTTCCTTGCCATTGCTAGTCTACATTTTATATCCTCTCTACTTCGACCATCATCAGTTATTTTGCTCCCCAAATAGCAAAACTCCTTTTCTACTTTAAGTGTCTCATTTCCTAATCTAATACCCTCAACATCACCCGACTTTTTTCGACTACATTCCATTATCCTCGTTTTGCTTTTGTTGATGTTCATCTTATATCCTCCCTTCAAGACACCATCCATTCCGTTCAACTGCTCTTCCAAGTCCTTTGCTGTCTCTGACAGAATTACAATGTCATCGGTGAACCTCAACGTTTTTATTTCTTCTCCCTGGATTTTAATACCTACTCCGAATTTTTCTTTTGTTTCCCTTACTGCTTGCTCAATATACAGATTGAATAACATCGGGGATAGGCTACAACCCTGTCTTACTCCCTTCCCAACCACTGCTTCCCTTTCATGTCCCTCGACTCTTATAACTGCCATCTGGTTTCTGTACAAATTGTAAATAGCCTTTCGCTCCCTTTATTTTACCCCTGCCACCTTTAGAATTTGAAAGAGAGTATTCCTGTCAACATTGTCAAAAGCTTTCTCTAAGTCTACAAATGCTAGAAACGTAGGTTTGCCTTTCCTTAATCTTTCTTCTAAGATAAGTCGTAAGGTCAGTATTGCCTCACGTGTTCCAGTAATTCTACGGAATCTAAACTGATCTTCCCCGAGATCGGCTTCTACTAGTTTTTCCATTCGTGTTATTATTTTGTAGCTGTGGCTTATTGAACTGATTGTTCGGTAATTTTCACATCTGTCAACACCCACTTACTTTGGGATTGGAATTATTATATTCCTCTTGAAGTCTGAGGGTATTTCGCCTGCTTCATACATCTTGCTCACCAAATGGTATTGTCAGGACTGGGGCGTCTCCCAAGGGCGTCAGTAGTTCCAATGGAATATTGTCTACCCCGGGGGCCTTGTTTCGACTCAGGTCTTTCAGTGCTCTCTTCACGCAGTATCGTATCTCCCATTTCATCTTCATCTACATACTCTTCCATTTCCAAAATATTGTCCTCAAGTGCATCGCCCTTGTATAGACCCTCTATATACTCCTTCCACCTTTCTGCTTTCCCTTCTTTGCTTAGAACTGGGTTTCCGTCTGAGCTCTTGATGTTCATACAAGTGGTTGTCTTATCTCCAAAGGTCTCTTTAATTTTCCTGTAGGCAGTATCTATCTTACCCCTAGTGAGATAAGCCTCTACATCCCTACAATTGTCCTCTAGCCATCCCTGCTTAGCCATTTTGCACTTCCTGTCGATCTCATTTTTGAGACGTTTGTATTCCTTTTTGCCTGCTTCATTTACTGCATTTTTATATTTTCTCCTTTCATCAATTAAATTCAATATTTATTCTGTTACCCAAGGATTTCTACTAGCCCTCGTCTTTTTACCTACTTGATCCTCTGCTGCCTTCACTACACACTTTAATTCCCAATAATTGACAGTGATGCTCTGACCACTGCCTAACTATCTTTGTTCGAAGTTTTGCAAGCTTTTTCTCTTGCAGCCAGCCTGTCCAGTTGTAGAGAGGGATTTAACAGTCAAATTGTCTTTGACGAAAAATGTGCTTAATTATTCCATCGCTGACTACAACCACTGAAAGAATTAAATACAGCGTGTCTATAAGTTTTTACCCCACTTTGAATATTAAATATTTATGATGGTATTTTTTTTTGTTACAGGTCTGCTAGGAAACCCATTATATTTCTATAGCACTGTGTCTCATTCGACACTTTTGCGAAAAGGAGCGCTTTGTGAGCTATAATGTAACAATGGTTGCCCCCATCCCCAGACAAAACACTGTGTTTTGTGGCAAGTAGAAACTGGGTCATTGAACACAGTGAAGCGAAACCGTGTCCCATTTCAGAAAAAAAATCACCTCAAGCTGCGGCAGACCACTTGTTTCGGGTGATTCTGTGCAGGTAGCTCAAACTGCATTTACGAGGTCGCCACAGAAACCGATTAGACAAGCTTCACGGGATCTGGGGATCAGAAGATCCTCATATTGTACGAGAACGGATTTGGGACAGTGGAAACGTTATTTTGTGGTGTGGGTTATGTGTGATCGAGTGACTGGCCCATTTTTCTTCCTCTAAATCAATGTAAGTGAATATGTGAACCCCTAGACATGTTGGTGAATCATCTATCAACGAGACGTCGCTCCCCATCACTGGGCTTCAGGGATTCCTTAATGAAAGCTTCCACAACAGGTGGACAGGCAGAGGGGGCCCAGTTCCGTGGCCGCCGCTGTCACATATCACCCCCTTAGATTTCCTTCTTTGGGGATGTGTGTACAAAACAGCAGTTCGTGATATTGTGACAATGCAACACCGCATCAGAGAAGCCATTAGCACAATCACATCACACATGGTGCAGAATGTGTGGCAAAAGATTGAATACTGTCTTGATATTTTGCGTGTTACTAGTAGTGCACACGTTGAAGTTATTTCAGTGTTGAAGTGAATACCTGTATCAAATGTTTATGTAATGTTCGAACTTTGATGAGTAGACACCTATGTGGATAACAAATCTTTCATTTGTCGTATTCAGTGAAGTGTTACCCTGTTTTGTTATCGGGGTAAACGTTGATGGATTAATCACAAAATGTCAAAAAAAGAAGTGGAATGATTGCAACATTTTACTGTAAATGAGCCCACTAGATAGAATGTGTGTGCTGATTAAGGAATATAGTGAGGGTACAGAGAGACAGTTTTAATTGTCGCTTGCAAGACAGGGTAAATACTGAGTGGTTTTTATTAAAGTGCAATTACTGCTGAAGGTCCATTGCGGGCTGTAATTATCGTATGATAACGAAACTTGTAGATATGCTAATGCGTTAATGCGAAACTGATTTACACGACAAAAACTATTTGTAGTTTTTTTCCCTCCAGGTGCAAATCTGGCGCTGTAAACTGTTTGTATGACAGTATGACAACCACGCTCATCTGGCAAGCCATAACGTGAATGAACAATGTGGCTATCGAGACGAGAGACCCTGCACTGTTAGTGAAACTGGAATTTGCTCCCGCTCGTATAAAACAGTGTTGCACTGAGAGAGTATCGCTGACGGAAAGGTCTGGGGACAGGCCTGATGTCATTGCATGGTATAATGAAGATGGTAATAAAATTCGAAAAGACGGCTGAGCTTGATGTGGCATCTGGAAGGAGAAGGCCTCCTGTACAGTGGAAGTTACTGATGAGGTTGCTGCTGCTGTAACTGACCACGCAGTGTGTGCTGTGGGAAGTGCTAGTGCATGTGAAGTGTCACGAGAATGATCCATACCATGATCAACAGTACGGAAAGTTTTGCGATATATTTTACCCTCTACTTTTCTCCCACGAACCACAAACCTTGCACTCCGTGCGGAGGCTTACGTGCCTCAGGGATACAGATACCCTTTCGTTGTGGTTTGCAACTACTGCGCGGCTATCTGTTGAGAGGCCAGACAAACTTGTGGTTCTTGAAGAGGGGCAGCAGCCTTTTTAATAGTTGCAGGAGCAACAGTCACGATGATAGACTGATCTGGCCTTGTAACATCAAGCAAAACGGCATTGCTGTGCTTGTACTGCTAACGACTGAAAGCAAGGGGAAGCTACAGCCATAATTTTTTCCCGAGGGCATGCAGTTTTACTGTATGGTTAAACGGTGGCGTCCTCTTGGGTAAAATATTCCAGAAGTGAAATAGTCCCCCGTTCGGATCTCTGGGCGGGGACTACTCAGTAGGGTACCAGGAGAAAGAAAACTGGCATTCTTCGGATTCGAGCGTGGAATGTCGGGTCCTTTAATCGGGCATGTAGGTTACAAAATTTAAAAATTCTGTTGCTCGAGCGGCTGGGCGGAGACTGACCCCTTCTTACCAAAATCATTACTTATATAGACAAAACTGATGCCTCCTTGAGCCCCCCGTTCTTACTTGTTGAACTAACGACGGCTTAAGTCAGCGGAGTGCAGTAGGTGGTATAGCACTTGGCAGCCACATCAGTCAAACAAACCAGTAACAGCTTGCACTGTACGTGCTTTAGCATTGTCCTGCAAAATGATGGTCAGGTCCGGCAGAAAGTGTCATCACTTGTGTCTCTAAGCTGGTCGTAGGTTGTGTTCCAAAAATGAACAGCATAGAGACAGAGGTGACGACACTTTCTGCAGGACCTGGCCATCATTTTGCAAGACAGTGCTCAAGGATATACAGTGCAAGCTGTTGCTGATTTGTTTGACTGATGGGCTGTTTAGTGCTGTACCACCTACTGCACTCCCTTGACTTAAGCCCTCGTGAGTTCAACTCGATTTCTAAACTGAAGGAAACACTTCACGGCATTCGCTTCAGTACTGCTACAAATTCGTCGGGCAACAGACGGCGCCGCTCGAAATGTCAACACAACTGGCACTGCTAACAGTATCCTAAGACTTCCACATCGCTGGCAACGGGTTATACACAATGCTGGTGACTACTTTGAAGGTCAGTAAAATTTTGAAACACGTATCTACACTCCTGGAAATTGAAATAAGAACACCGTGAATTCATTGTCCCAGGAAGGGGAAACTTTATTGACACATTCCTGGGGTCAGATACATCACATGATCACACTGACAGAACCACAGGCACATAGACACAGGCAACAGAGCATGCACAATGTCGGCACTAGTACAGTGTATATCCACCTTTCGCAGCAATGCAGGCTGCTATTCTCCCATGGAGACGATCGTAGAGATGCTGGATGTAGTCCTGTGGAACGGCTTGCCATGCCATTTCCACCTGGCGCCTCAGTTGGACCAGCGTTCGTGCTGGACGTGCAGACCGCGTGAGACGACGCTTCATCCAGTCCCAAACATGCTCAATGGGGGACAGATCCGGAGATCTTGCTGGCCAGGGTAGTTGACTTACACCTTCTAGAGCACGTTGGGTGGCACGGGATACATGCGGACGTGCATTGTCCTGTTGGAACAGCAAGTTCCCTTGCCGGTCTAGGAATGGTAGAACGATGGGTTCGATGACGGTTTGGATGTACCGTGCACTATTCAGTGTCCCCTCGACGATCACTAGTGGTGTACGGCCAGTGTAGGAAATCGCTCCCCACACCATGATGCCGGGTGTTGGCCCTGTGTGCCTCGGTCGTATGCAGTCCTGATTGTGGCGCTCACCTGCACGGCGCCAAACACGCATACGACCATCATTGGCACCAAGGCAGAAGCGACTCTCATCGCTGAAGACGACACGTCTCCATTCGTCCCTCCATTCACGCCTGTCGCGACACCACTGGAGGCGGGCTGCACGATGTTGGGGTGTGAGCGGAAGACGGCCTAACGGTGTGCGGGACCGTAGCCCAGCTTCATGGAGACGGTTGCGAATGGTCCTCGCTGATACCCCAGGAGCAACAGTGTCCCTAATTTGCTGGGAAGTGGCGGTGCGGTCCCCTACGGCACTGCGTAGGATCCTACGGTCTTGGCGTGCATCCGTGCGTCGCTGCGGTCCGGTCCCAGGTCGATGGGCACGTGCACCTTCCGCCGACCACTGGCGACAACATCGATGTACAGTGGAGACCTCACGCCCCACGTGTTGAGCAATTCGGCGGTACGTCCACCCGGCCTCCCGCATGCCCGCTATACGCCCTCGCTCAAAGTCCGTCAACTGCACATACGGTTCACGTCTACGCTGTCGCGGCTTGCTACCAGTGTTAAAGACTGCGATGGAGCTCCGTATGCCACGGCAAACTGGCTGACACTGACGGCGGCGGTGCACAAATGCTGCGCAGCTAGCGCCATTCGACGGCCAACACCGCGGTTCCTGGTGTGTCCGCTGTGCCGTGCGTGTGATCATTGCTTGTACAGCCCTCTCGCAGTGTCCGGAGCAAGTATGGTGGGTCTGACACACCGGTGTCAATGTGTTCTTTTTTCCATTTCCAGGAGTGTATATGGATATTACGAGAGAAAAGAACATCCAGCTACCAAGAAACTGTGCGTTACTCGTCGCGAGGCAGAGTTATTCAGTAGCAACAAAACGCCTTTGTTAATGCTTGTCAGAGTCCTTAGTTCTCGCTATAAAAAATAAACGACGGAATATTATAATTGACAGAGGTGACATCGTAGAGTGGCGTCGTCGATTTTTTAAGAACTATAGTTAAAGTGCCGTTCGAAGGCAAGAAACCAGGATAAACGCCAGTCGTTCTGTCAGGAAAGACTGGCCAGATGGCAGCATATGTGGAAGTTCTGCTGGTCCAATGCGAAAGAATGCGAGAATTATTGTCTTGCATGCTGGAACTGCATGTCGTTTCGTACCTGTCTCCTGGTTTACAAATCGGGAAAACCAAACACTACCACGAAGAAATGAAGCACGATAGTTTTCTGAAATGATTCAAGGGGCAACAAATCAAAAACTTAAATGAACAGTCTATCACTCTAATGGATAATCCCCCATACCATTCAGTTATTAAAGATAAAGCTCCAATGATGGCAACGTAAAAAACCGACATTCCAGAATGAGATTTTCACTCTGCAGCGGAGTGTGCACTGATCTGAAACTTCCTGGCGGGTTAAAACTGTGCGGACGGAGACTCCTGCAAGGTTCGCAGGAGAGCTTCTGTGAAGTTTGGAAAGCAGGAGACGAGGTACTGGCGGAAGTAGAGCTGTGAGGACGGGGCGCGAGTCCTACGCCTTGACATTTTACGGCAGACGCTGTACCCAGCTGTTTGTCATTAATAGTGTAGATATACAGTAGTGGATTTCTTTTCCTATGTATGCGCCATATGTTACATTTATTTACGTTCAGCGTTAACTGTCGGAGCCTGCACCAGTCATCAATTCTTTGCAGGTCTTTCTGCAAATTCTTACTATCTTCTGGCGTTGCTAGCTTGGAATAGACAACTGCATCACCTGCGAATAACCTTAAAGGACATCCGTCGCTTTCTACTAGAACATTTATATATCCGGAGGCCACCTTTACACGGAGTGGCATTTTGAACTTTCACAACAGTCATCTGCGGGATAGTATGCAGAATCCCCAAGGTATGATGGCAGTTAGCGAATCACCAGCAACGGTGAAATCGGAGTGTGTGGGCCGGGATAATTGGCGACTGTATTTTGCGATTGTCTTTCTTCCACGTCGCCTAACAGGCCGGAACTATCAGCGTTTCTTGCGGATAACTTCACCTCACCTGCTGGAAGAAGCATTGATGATTCGAAAGGTTATGTGGCTGCTACACGACGGTGCTCCAGCCCACTTCACCGTTAACGTCTGGATGCATCTCAGTTGTGTCTTTCCTGCTTGATGAATAGGACAAGGGGGCATAGTTGCAAGGCCTGTTCGTTCGATGGATCTCGACCCGAGTGATTCTTCGTTATGGGGCCATCTCAAAAGTATCGTGCATGCAGAGCACATTCCAGACGTGGCGGGCCCGCATCTCGTGGTCGTACGGTAGCGTTCTCGCTTCCCACGCCCGGGTTCCCGGGTTCGATTCCCGGCGGGGTCAGGGATTTTCTCTGCCTCGTGATGGCTGGGTGTTGTGTGCTGTCCTTAGATTAGTTAGGATTAAGCAGTTCTAAGCTCTAGGGGACTGATGACCATAGATGTTAAGTCCCATAGTGCTGAGAGCCATTTTGAACCAGACGTGGCGACACTGGAGCAACGTATTCACACTGCCTTTGACACTGTCCGGATGCACCCTGGCTGATGTGAACGTATTAGACGGCAGTCTTTGTAGCAAAGTTGATGTTGTTGTTGTGGCCTTCAGTCCAGAGACTGGTTTGATGCACCTCTCCATGATACTCTATCCCGTGCAAGCTTCTTCGTCTCCGAGTAACTGCTGCAACCTACATCATTCTGAATCTGCTTAGTGCATTCATCTCTTGATCTCCCTCTACGATTATTACCCTCCACGCTGCTCTCCAGTATTAAATTGATGATCCCTTGATGCCTCAGAACATGTCCTACCAACTGATCCCTTCTTCTAATTCCCTCAGCATCACCTGATTTAATTCGACTACATTCAATTATCATCGTTTTGCTTTTGTTGATGTCCATCTTATATCCTCCTTTCAAGACACTGTCAATTTCGTTGAACTGCCCTTCCAGGTCCTTTGCTATCTCTGACAGAATTACAACGTAATCGGCAAACCTCAAAGTCTGTATTTCTTCTTCCTGGATTTTAATTCCTATTTCAAATTTTTCTTTTATCCCCTTTACTGCTTGCTCAATATGCAGACTGAATAACGTCGGGGATAGGCTACAACCCTGTCTCACTCCCTTCCCAACCACTGCTTCCCTTTCATGCCCCTCGATTCTCATAACTGCCATCTAGTTTCTGTACAAATTGTAAATACCCTTTCGGTCCCTGTATTTTACCCCTGCCATCTTCAGCATTTGCAAGAGAGTATTCCATTCAACATTATTAATAGCTTTCTGTAAGTCTACAAATGCTAGAAACGTAGGTTTGCCTTCGCTTAACCTATCTTCTAAGATAAGTCGTAGTGTCAGTATTGCCTCGCGGGTTCCACATTTCTACGCAATCCAAACTGATGTTTCCCGAGGTCGCCCGCATCTCGTGGTCGTGCGGTAGCGTTCTCGCTTCCCACGCCCGGGTTCCCGGGTTCGATTCCCGGCGGGGTCAGGGATTTTCTCTGCCTCGTGGTGGCTGGGTGTTGTGTGCTGTCCTTAGGTTAGTTAGGTTTAAGTAGTTCTAAGTTGTAGGGGACTGATGACCATAGATGTTAAGTCCCATAGTGCTCAGAGCTATTTTTCCCGAGGTCGGCTGCTACCAGTTTTCCCATTTGTATGTAAAGAATTCGTGTTAATATTTTGCAGCCGTGACTTATTAAACTGATAATTCGGTAATTTTCACACTTGTCAACACCTAATTTCCTTGGGATTGGAATTATATTCTTCTCGAAGTCTGAGGGTGTTTCTCCTGTCTCGGGCATCTTTGTCAACAGATGGTAGAGTTTTGTCAGGGCTGGCTCTCCCAAGGCTGTCAGTAGTTCTAATGGAATGTTGTCTGCTCCTGTAACCTTGTTTCGACTTAGGTATTTCAGTGCTCCGTCAAATTCTTCACCCAGTATCTAATCTCCTATTTCATCTTCATCTAGGTCCTCTTCCATTTCCATAATACTGCCCTCAAGTACATCGCCCTTTTACAGACCCTCTATATATTCCTTCCACCTTTCTGCTTTCCCTTCCTTGCTTAACACTTTCGCTGCGGCATCGGTGCAGGCGCGCAACTCTCCTGTGCGGCCCGGCAACGTACGAGTACGGGCCGGTAACACTCTGAAACGGCAGGTACCGCTCGGAGCCGACGCTTCTTAGCACACCTGAGCTACAGGCTGGCGTCAAGACCTTTTAAGATCTGTAGGATCATGTTCTGTACTGACTAAATGATGACACCTTAGATGCATTACTTCAAATAAGCTTCGACTGTATTGTGGTCATGTTTTAAAGTCTGTTTGCTGTCTGACACCTATAGGGTTCACAGGTGTCATTCAAATGTTCGTGACTTGTTGATAATGAAACAAAAATACAATTCAAACAAGCAACAAATCCACTGCATTCAGGAAAAATTTAGATGTCAAAACGCAAATTCTTAAGAAAGAAAAAAGAGGAAACTGGATTCATTTGAAATTATAATTACTTCAAATGCGCATTTTTAAGATTGACTCTGATAGACTGGTTCATCTGGTTCTGAGCACTATGGGACTTAACTTCTGAGGTCATCAGTCCCCTAACTCTGATAGAGGTCGTCAATTTAGTAGCATGTTTGCTCCCGATATGAGAGAATTAGCGGTCTACATTTATCATAGACGCCCAGGGGACGCCCGGGTGTGTAGAAATTAGTAAGCGAAACACACCCTACGTGGAGGCTTCTCTCGTGTCCCCCATCACTTCAATTGTGGTGCTATTAAAACAAATTTAGCACAACAAATTCTTTCGCAAAAAACTGAAGTGAACGCTTTACTACGCAATAAGAAATAAGTCGACTTAACACAAAAGAAAACCTCATTTTCTGAGTACTCGTGAAAAAAAGTTCTAACCTTTCACGTCATAAAAAGAAACCATGCAATGTCAAAAGAAATAAAAGAAGTTGTCTTTGATAATCGGAATTTCCCCGATATTATCGCGTTTTTGTTACTTATGGGCAATTATACAGCAGTTCAAGCAGTATCCAGGTTTGTCTGGGCAGGTTGTACACTAGTACTGTGTAATACCGGTCTCTGCTTACACTCATCGCTATTCCTCTATTTTCAAACAGCCGTTCTCTCTTCCAATAGTCTTGTAATCGCGTATATTTAATGTTACCCATATGGAACGAAACACCCAGGAAAACTAGTAATTCGCCTATACTTAGAGGTTTACATTTACAGATCCCAGACCCCCTTTTGTATTTTCCCTCAGCAATATGTTGGCTGCGTTATCGTTCGTTTCTTCAACTACAAGTTGCAACAATTCGTCTGTTACCAATAATCTGAAGAAATCCGCAGGAGAATTGCCAGCAGGATGAATTTACAAAACTTCTTCCTTTGTAAATGGGTGATACTGCATATTATGTGGTTCTTCTTGACAGGACTCACCTGGATTATCTGCGTGTGACAGGTCGGGCTCTTTTTCGTCGTCGATTTCCACATAATCGTTGTGATCCGTGTCGTCAGATTCGGAATTGTCACGAAACAGATTCCAAATCTGTGCTTCCACGCTATCATCACTCTGCAATTCTTCTGCAACCTATAAATGACAATCTCCGTGGTATGCCTCGACCTCACTACACAGAAAATCACTGTCGTCTAGTACACTAAGTAACTGTTCCTCTGTTAAACACTTTTCCTGCTCCTTTTCACATCGGAAGGTCCAGGTGTCGGTTCATTAGCCACCATTACGAACAATATACGTTCGATAACTGACCACACAAAACAAAAGTTTACACACTTTGATGCTAGCTCAGACGCTGCAACCAGACTGAGTAATCCGGTAGTGAGTACGGACGCTTATAAGCGTCAGCCGCACTGGCTCGTGGCTTGTTTTGACGCTTATAAGCGTCAGCCGCAGCGAAAGTGTTAAGACTGTTTTTCTATCTTAGCTCTTTATATTCCTACAAGTGGTTCCCTTTTTCTCCAAAAGTCTCTTTGATTTTCCTGTAGGCAGTATGTATCTTATACCTATTTACATATGCTTCTACATACTTATATTTGTCCTCTAGCGATGTCTGCTTAGCCATTTTGCACTTCCTGTCGATCTCATTTTTTAGATGTTTGTATTCCTTTTCTCCTGCTTCATTTACTGCATTTTTATATTTTCTCCTTTCACCAACTGAATTCAATATCTCTTGTGTTAGCCAACGATTTCTGCTAGCCCTCGTTTTTTCACCTACTTGATCCTCTGCTGCCTTCACTATTTCATCTCAGAAAGCTACCAATTCTTCTTCTACTGTATTTCTTTCCCCCGCCCTTGTCAGTCGTTCCCTAATGCTCTGCCTGAAGCATTCTAAAACCTCTGCTTCTTTCGAGTCCTATCCCCTTAAATGCCCACTTCATTGCAGTTTTTTCAGTTATAATCTACACTTCATAACCAATAAATTGTGGTCAGAGTCCACATCTGCCCCTGGAAATATCCTACAATTTAAAATCTGGTTCCCATTCTCTGCCATACCATTATATAATCTATCTAAACCTTCCGGTGTCCTCTGGCCTCTTCCGCACATACAACCCTCTTTCCATGAATCTTAAACCAAGTGTTAGCTATGATCAAGTTACGTTCTGTGCAATATTCTATCAGGCGGCTATCTCTTTCATTCCTTACTTCCAGTCCATATTCACCTATTACTTTTCCTTCTCTTCCTTTTCCTACTCTCGAATTCCAGTCACCCATGACTATTAAATTTTTATGTCCTTTCACTATCTGAATAATTTCTCTTATCGCTTCATACATTTCTTCAATACCTTCGTAATCTACGGAGCCAGTTGGCATATAAACTTGTACTACTGCGGTATGTGCTACTGCGCCCTGCAGCAAAGTAGGATTGAATAAATGTTCTCTAGCATGGACACGACGAATTGCCGGACCTAAGTTCATCGGACCTTCTTTGTTCCTCTCATCGACCAATCCCCAGAGTTCGCACACGGCGGATAAAATCACCCCGTATAGGTGGCCGGCTGTGACGGAGAGAGTACGGACTCACTGTAGGCGGCGCAGGGCACGCCGGCGTAGGCGTGGGCGGCGTGGTGACAGCGGTGGGCGCCGCGCGTGCAGAGCGCCGGGTCGCCCGCCGGCAGCAGGTTGTTGAGCTCGGCAACTCAGTTTCTCCAGTTCGTCGCTGCTCTGGAGCCGCGACACCAGCCGCCGCTCCGCCGACTGCTGCGTGCGCAGCTGGTCTGCCGGCACACAGGACTACCAGTCGACCAGCACGGCCACACTAATAGGGCAAATTACAAGGCAAACGTCACACACACTTTCTCGCATTTCTCGACCGACTGCAGGTGTGCTCGAGACTCCATCCAATCCCATACACACAGCTGATGTTCACAAACCCTCCTCACCCGTGTACCACATAATTCAGAATACTGACAATACCACCTTCCTTGCCACATAGTCCCGTCCTTAATTCATCCAAATGGTACCTCCATCTCAACTGTTTCATATCCTAAATACACTCCTGGAAATGGAAAAAAGAACACATTGACACCGGTTGGTCAGACCCACCATACTTGCTCCGGACACTACGAGAGGGCTGTACAAGCAATGATCACACGCACGGCACAGCGGACACACCAGGAACCGCGGTGTTGGCCGTCGAATGGCGCTAGCTGCGCAGCATTTGTGCACCGCCGCCGTCAGTGTCAGCCAGTTTGCCGTGGCATACGGAGCTCCATCGCAGTCTTTAACACTGGTAGCATGCCGCGACAGCGTGGACGTGAACCGTATGTGCAGTTGACGGACTTTGAGCGAGGGCGTATAGTGGGCATGCGGGAGGCCGGGTGGACGTACCGCCGAATTGCTCAACACGTGGGGCGTGAGGTCTCCACAGTACATCGATGTTGTCGCCAGTTGTCGGCGGAAGGTGCACGTGCCCGTCGAGCTGGGACCGGACCGCAGCGACGCACGGATGCACGCCAAGACCGTAGGATCCTACGCAGTGCCGTAGAGGACCGCACCGCCACTTCCCAGCAAATTAGGGACACGGTTGCGAATGGTCCTCGGCGATACCCCAGGAGCACCAGTCTCCATGAAGCTGGGCTACGGTCCCGCACACCGTTAGGCCGTCTTCCGCTCACGCCCCAACATCGTGCAGCCCGCCTCCAGTGGTGTCGCGACAGGCGTGAATGGAGGGACGAATGGAGACGTGTCGTCTTAAGCGATGAGAGTCGCTTCTGCCTTGGTGCCAATGATGGTCGTATGCGTGTTTGGCGCCGTGCAGGTGAGCGCCACAATCAGGACTGCATACGACCGAGGCACACAGGGCCAACACCCGGCATCATGGTGTGGGGAGCGATCTCCTACACTGGCCGTACACCACTGGTGATCGTCGAGGGGACACTGAATAGTGCACGGTACATCCAAACCGTCATCGAACCCATCGTTCTACCATTCCTAGACCGGCAAGGGAACTTGCTGTTCCAACAGGACAATGCACGTCCGCATGTATCCCGTGCCACCCAACGTGCTCTAGAAGGTGTAAGTCAACTACTCTGGCCAGCAAGATCTCCGGATCTGTCCCCCATTGAGCATGTTTGGGACTGGATGAAGCGTCGTCTCACGCGGTCTGCACGTCCAGCACGAACGCTGGTCCAACCGAGGCGCCAGGTGGAAATGGCATGGCAAGCCGTTCCACAGGACTACACCCAGCATCTCTACGATCGTCTGCATGGGAGAATAGCAGCCTGCATTGCTGCGAAAGGTGGATATACACTGTACTAGTGCCGACATTGTGCATGCTCTGTTGCCTGTGTCTATGTGCCTGTGGTTCTGTCAGTGTGATCATGTGATGTATCTGACCCCAGGAATGTGTCAATAAAGTTTCCCCTTCCTGGGACAATGAATTCACGGTGTTCTTATTTCAATTTCCAGGAGTGTAGTTAGCATATATAAACTTTTAAGGCCGGCAATAGTATGTGTAGCCACTATAGCTGCATCACTTAACCAACTTAGCTACATTGGCTACGTAGAGAAATCAGCTATGTATTTTGCCCTTGAAGAGTCACTTCATCATTCATTCAATAACTGGTGAAGAGATGCTTGGGGCATGATATAGGCGTAGAATTGAAAATAATGATATTAATAAGTGTAGTACTTGGACTATGATAGAGGTATGAAATAAAACACGAACACTCTTTGAGATTATATATACATACATTATTTATTCAAATTTCATACATCAGGTGCAGTATTAAAAAAAATTATCAGACTCTTTCTTTATCTTTATCTTCTTCTTCTTCTTCTTCTTCTTCTTCGCACCTGTACAGGTTCTGTTTTGGTTCTGCGTTCATGTGGAAACAACGTTACTGCTCCAAATCATTACCATGTACACTATGCAGACGTGGGAAGTTTACATCATTGTATGTGGATTCTAGGCTCGACAGCCAATGACTCGCGCTCCCCAATGCAAGGGGTAGCGCAGTATCCAGGTCGCGTAAGTTCATAACTGAGGCGTGCCGTAGATAGACACACTTGTCAGCCCATTTCACACGTAGTGCAGAGTCACGCTGTTGTAACAGATAATGTCACAATGTCACACCACTAAGACGAATGTCCGGGGTGGGGGGGGGGGGGGGGGGCGGGGGAGGTATGAGTTGGATAAGTCATTTGCTGATTGATGTAGCACTCTGCACGACATATTTCGTCCTAGCCGAAATCAAAAATAGGCGCTTTAACCCTCTTCGATGCGTTTACGATTTATTTTCCCACATGCAAGGCCCAGTAACGATGTGCTTCTATACCCACGTTTACACGTTTTGTTCCACTAGGAGTTAATCTGTATGTTGAACTGAAATGCATGGGTACACTCGATACCTTCTTATCCACAGCATCTGCCCTGTGTGCCAGCACCAGCAAAGAGATGTTCTGCTGGCATGGGTCGTGTGTCAGTGACCAGTACTGTCCTGTATCTTGCTGTTGTTTAGGACCAACAGCAGCGTTCGATGTGTTGGGACGAGACTGCGCGTCCTCATCACACAAATCGATGAGTGGGACAGACAATAACAGCTCCTTGTCCTGCTCCAGTAAATGAGCTACGTATGCTACAGGATCCCACGTGCTCGCTACGGGTCTGACGTTCTGGAGGCTGTTGCTGCCGCAGGTTCAGAGGTCGGTGCAGATCTCGACAAGATGGCAGCTGAGGTTGCTACAAGTCTGGCCACCGCAGAGATCGACATGTTGGCGCTCGCCCCTGCATGCTTGGACTTGTAAGACATCATATCACTTGAAGTTTGCTCCTGTAGTTTTATTTATTTATTTATTTATTTATTTATTTTGTGCTCTCATGTTATCGCCAGTCTGATTAAAATATTTGCCATTACATCGACTTAACACGTTTAAACAAGAACAAATTGCATCTCTGAGCAAAATGCACCTACTCCATATCTTTCTGTCAAGATCTTTGCTAGAAGCAACACTTGGATGCTGGCTAAGTTTCGTTGTCACGGTGTAAATAAATAAACTGTGTAAAAGTAAGCGAAGTGATGTACCAAGTGGCCAACAAAATGGAAGCCAACAGATGGACACTAACGAAAAAAGCGAACCATACTGTCCGAGTAAATAAGAAACAAAATTGTGCATCCATATTGACAGGTAAACAATATGCATGGCGATACTTTAAAGTGTGTTCCATCATCTTGTCACAGAGCCTGCAACCAGCATTATGCTAGAAATAGTGAAGTAACTTCTAGAAAACCATCTGAAGATGAACTTGAAAAGGTACAAAAACTGGTTCATGCAATAATAAATAACTATTAAAAAAGTGACTGGGTGCAGTTTCATATATTTACGTCCAGTTAACGGTCATGGCTTCTAAATTATCCATAATGGATAAGCTTAATATATCTTCTGGTAAACCTTCTGGGATGTAAGGTCGTGGTCCATGAAACTCTTCAGCTCCAAACGTATCGTCCAGAGCAGCGCTGGACATTTTCAGAGGGGTGTTTCTCCTCCAGTGAGTCTTGCCGACTAAATCTTCTTCCTCTTTTGTTGCTGCTGCTGCTACTGCTGCTGCTGCTGGCTCACTGAGCGAGGCTGGGGTCACAAAGCTGCTGAGCCTGCCCCATACCCCCTCCTGTGACGTCACCAGATACTGGCTGAAGTCTAACACATGACCAGATTTAGGGTTACTGTTGGTTCTTGCCCTTTTTCTCTCGACCGCCGTCTTGGACTACATCATGGGAGAGGTGGTGTCGGGGGTGGGGGGGGGGGCGGCACAGCGCTCCCTGGTGGTTGTGTTGTGAACTAGTTCAGTCGGTCTCCAACCCTCGGGTGTGAACACCTATAGCTCATGTGGAATATGGCAAAGCTTATGTGGAGTGTTAGGCAATTTCAGAAAAGGCAGGCAGTTCCAGCACAAGCATCTATGTACATGAGTACTGAACTGAATCTTCACCATGCCACTGCATTGCCTTTATTGGCCGAAAGGCATTATCTTTTCTTTTCAGTCATTGTGTAGGGGGCTATGGATGCTGCCCTCTGCTGTGGGCTTGCATGTAGTACACATATTAAATTCATCCCTGCCCTTCATCAGCATTTCCTCAGTTGTTCACATGGATGCATGTGCCAGAGTGGGAGAACATCTCACCTCTCGTGATTCAGCTGGACTTTTAGCAAACACTTGCATTTACAGCACACGCATTTATCAGTTTGAGTTGCAAAGTGTAACTTAGCATTGATATTCGGTGAAGACAAATACAGACTATCAACACAGTACTCAGATGCTAATATACTACTCCTTCTCCAGCACAGACATCTCGTCCATTGAACATAGTAACCAGTTACATCCATCCTCCCAGTCCAGCAGCCAGAAACGGACTGAGTCCTTTCTCACCATTTTTCCGCATACCACCATCTTTGATTACATCATGGGAGGGTAGAGGGGGAGGGACACAGTGGCCTTTGGTGGTGATACTGTGAACTTGATCAATTGGACGTGGACCTCATGGTGAACACACTGGGTGGAGCTACTGTCTGTAAAAACTCAAACTGTTTAAATAAACAATGCATGCAAAATAGTCTAACGTCCATGCTGTCCAGCAGCCCAGCACAGACTGAGTCCTCCTCCTGCCAACTTCCAGATGGTGCAGGGGAAGGTAGGGCAGGTGAGGGGATGAGAGTGGGAGGGGGCAGGGGGAGGGGAGGGAAAGTGAGTTAGGTTAGTGCAGATAGCCCAGATGTCCTATTTTCCCCTCAAAATTTGAATTTCCTGTCACGACATCAGTGCAACGTTGCCACAGCTATGGCTGTCGTCTTGGATTCGTCATCTTTAATAAATTTGGCAACAATCCAGAGTGGGGTGACGCTGGCTTTGACCTACTACATGTTCTACTCTCACAAACCTAAAATTTTAGTGATGTCTGCACAAAACTGATGTGAAGAGGTCATCAAACAGTTATCACAAGAAAACTAGATCTATTAAAAGTAACACATTTAAGACACCCCTTGAAGTTTCAGCTGTAGGTCTTATGAACATAAGAGTTGTTTCCTCTCTTATACAAATAATGAAATTAATTTTGTTCTGCCGACCTCCGCGCACCACGAATTGCACAACCAATATATACTCGCTTCTTGTATTAAATTGTGCCTCCCTACTTTATCACATACATTTTAAATTCATCAATATATTATGCAAAACAGAAACTCTTAAAAACTACACGCGGAAAGACCCTTATTTATACACAATTTTTTTCGCACTACACTCTTCATCCGCAAGGTACAACTCTTTTGCCGTTGTCACATACAATATTTACCTTGCCAGTTTGGATATATTTTGAATCTCACTTTTTCCGCTTTTCGTCTGCTGTAATTCGAGCCCTCTTCACCAACGGACTTTTGCGTTTACAGACAAATTTTGTGGCTACCGCTGGATCACCATTTTTAGTTTCGAGAAATCCATTTCAGCCCAATATCATCATTAGCGGATAACCCAACACATTTTATATCTCTTGCGCCCTCTTTGTGGTTGCGCTGCTTAAAATTACTCACCATTTTATGCATATTAGTGGCATTGTTCCTATTCAAACTTCGAGTACTGTCCAACAGAGTACGTGGAATGAAATTAGCAGTGGCCTAATACCGTGGAATCGACATGTCCCCCGTTTACAGTACTTGTCAGCTGCGCCCTGAAATTGCGCTTTTCCCTAAAGTATACAATTTTGCATTGTCTGACGTTACGTGTATACATATAAATTTTTAGCCAATTTGCATAAATCTTTCGTGATGCGTCGTTTTTTGTCTTAGAGTGCATTTATGTTTTTTGTTCACTGAAGTACCAAAGAAACTGGTATAGGCATGCGTCTTCAAATACAGAGATATATAAACAGGCAGAATACTGCACTGCCGTCAGCAACGCCTATTTAAGGCAACAAGTGTCTGGCACTGCTGCTACAATAACAGGTTATCAAGGTTTAAGTGGGTTAGAACGTGGTGTTATAGTCGGCGTACGAGTGATAGGACACAGCATCTCCGAGGTAGGGATGAAGTGGGGATTTTCCCATACGACTATTTCACGAGTGTACCCTGAATATCAAGGATCCTATGAAACATCAAATCTCCGACATCACTGTGACCAGAAGAAGATACCGCTAGAACGAAACTAACGACGACTGAAGAGAATCGTTCAACGTGACAGAAGTGCAACCCTTCTGCAAACTGCTGCAGATTTCAACGCCGGGCCATCATATCATCGATATGGGCTTTTGGAGCCGAAGGCCCACTCGTCTATACTTGATGACTGCACGACACGAAGCTTTACGCCTCACTTGGGCCCGTCAGCATATACATTGGTCTGTTGATGAATGGAAACATGTTGCCTGGTCAGACGAGTCTCGTTTCAAATTGTATCGAGCGGATAGACAGGTACGGATATGGAGACAACCTCATGAATCCATCGATCATGCATGTCGGCAAGGGAGTGTTCAACCTGGTGGAGGGTCTGTAATGGTGTGGGGCGTATGAAGTTGGAGTGATATGGGATCCCTGATACGTCTAGATACGGCTCTGACAGATGACACGTATGTAAGCATCCTGTCTGATCACTTGCATCCTTTCGTGTTCATTGTGCATTCCGACGGACTTGGGCAATTCCAGCAGGACAATGCGACACTCCACACGTCTAGAATTGCTACATAGTGGCTCCGGGAACAGTCTTCTGAGATTAAACACTTCCACTGGTCACCGAACTCCCCAGACACGTACATTACTGAGAATATCTCGGATGCCTTGCAACGTGCTGTTCAGAAGATGTTAAATCCAACCTTGTCGTCAAATATGGGTGTCTAGGAAAGCTTCATTCTCGGATCGCTAGACAACATTCAAAGAAATCGTATTAATAAGTTTTATTAGAAGAGGAAAAGATTACAACATTTAACTTTGTCAGTTTCACAGATGTGTCGCAAACAAAGGGTGACATGCAAAAAAAAGCAGTGTTGTTCAGTATAAACAATTCCCAAGTCTGTGTTACACAGATTGTACAAGCAAAGTAACTAGTTTCAATGCTGTTATAGAACTCGCTAATCTTGAACTCTTCAACTGGGGCGCGACCATTCGGGAGCGTGGACGCCTTGACGTCCTGATGGGCTGGAAGCTGTGGCTGCAGGGAACCTCACATCCAGCCGTACCCCCCCCCCCCCCCCTCCCGGTTTTCGCTCTGGTGGAACGCGCCTGGAAAACGGCCAGAAGCGTACGCGTCCATCTCCTGAGGCCCGTAGCAAGATGTAGAGGGCGTCGGTTGCTGCGGCGTGGGCGGCTCCAGGTCCTCCGGTAGGACGAGAGGAGGCGGAGGAGGCGAAGGCTCCGTCTCCGTGGTGTCGTGATGACACCGTCTGGCGGCTGCTGTGGCCGCGCCGTCCTCGTGTACGTGAATCTGGGGGAAGATACGGGGAAGGATCCCCGTACACATGACAGTGGCGAAACTGATTGTGATGTCGGCGATGCAGTCCGTCTGGGCCTGAAATGAGGTACAAGCATGCGCCAAATCGACGAAGGATCTCGCCTCGCGCCCACCGTCTGCTGCGGCTAAGAACCTTGTAAAAGACAATAACACACGGAACGACCTTCCTTCTGCCCTCTGAGGAGGGTGGAACAGATGCAGTGTCCGATGGTGGCGGCTGTGACAATTCCGCCCGCGATGGTCCGTCTCGTGGACGCGAACGATAATAGGCGAGAAATAGTTGCAATGCTTGATCCCTAGTGTGTGCTGAGCGAAGCTTAGCCGTCTGCTGCTTGAGGGTTCTGACAAAACGTTCCGCTTCGCCGTTGACGGTGCACTAGTTAGATGCTGCATGCCATTGGGCTGCGTTCACAGAATGTTTCAGATTCATTTGACGTGAACTGAGTGAGGCGTGCGCGACTCGTGTTCGCTTCACCTCTTATTTTACATCATTTTTTAACAATACTGCCACCTCCTTATGTTACTTATGTTACACTACTGGCCATTAGAATTGCTGCACCACGAAGATGTCGTGCTACAGACGCGAAATTTAACCGACAGGAAGATGTTGTGATATGCAACTGATTAGCTTCTCACGGAATTCACACAAGGTTGGCGCCAGTGGCGACACCTACGACGTGCTGACATGAGGAAAGTTTCCAACCCATTTCTCATCCACAAACAGCAGTTGACCGGCGTTGCCTGGTGAAACGTTGTTGCGATGCCTCGTGTAAGGATTAGAAATGCGTACCGCCACGTTCCCGACTTTGATAAAGGTCGGATTGTAGCCTATCGCGATTGGGGTTTATCGTATCGCAACATTGCTGCTCGCGTTAGTCGAGATCCAATGACTGTTAGCAGAATATGGAATCGGTGGGTTCAGGAGTGTAATACGGATCGCCGTGCTGGAGCCCAACGGCCTCGTATCACTAGTAGTCGAGATGACAGGCATCTTATCCACATGGCTGTAACGGATCGTGCAGCCACGTCTGGATCCCTGAGTCAAGAGATGGTGACGTTTGCAAGACAACAACCATCTGCACGAACAGTTCGACGACGTTTGCAGCAGCATGGACTATCAGCTCGGAGACCATGGCTACGGTTACCCTTGACGCTGCATTACAGGCAGGAGCGCCTGCAATGGTGTACTCAACGACGAACGTGGGTGCACGAATGGCAAAACGTCATTTTTTCGGATGAATCCAGGTTCTGTTTACAGCATCATGATGGTCGCATCCGTGTTTGGCGACATCGCGGTGAACGCACATTGGAAGCGTGTATTCATCATCGCCATACTGACATATCACCCGGCGTGATGGTATGGGGTGCCATTGGTTACACGTCTCTGTCACCTCTTGTTCACATTGATAGCACTTTGAACAGTGGACGTTACATTTCAGATGTATTACGACCCGTGGCTCTACCCTTCATTCGATCCCTGGGAAACCCTACATTTAAGCAGGACAATGCACGACCGCATGTTGCAGGTCCTGTAAGGGCCTTTCTGGATACAGAAAACGTTCGACTGCTCCCTGGCCAGCACATTCTCCAGATCTCTCAGCAATTGAAAAGTCTGGTGAATGGTGTCCTTGCAACTGGCTAGTCACAATACGACTTTTGATGAACTGTGGTATCGCATTGAAATTGCATGGGTAGCTACACCTGTACGAGCACTCCAAGCTCTGTTTAATTCAATGCGCAGGCATATCAAGGCCGTTATTACCGCCAGAGGTGGTTGTTCTGGGTACTGATATCTGAGGATCTATGCACCCAAATTGCGTGAAAATGAAATCACATGTCAGTTCTAGTATAATATATTTGTCCAATGAATACCCGTTTATCATCTGCATTTCTTCTTTGTGTAGCAATTTAAATGGCCAGTAGTGTAGTTTCACTTGTCACTGAGTTGTTGCTTTGCCTGCCCGTTAGGGGCAGCGGCAGCGCTTATCGGTATAGCCCTGCCGTATTATCTTTGTTGTCTGCTATGACTTCCCGGTTGACGTCTGTCGTGCAGCTAGTTGGGAAGCGCCTGCAGTGCAGTCCGGATCTGGCAGTCGTGGAGTTGGGACGCGGCGGAAGTCGGTCGGGTTGGAGCAGTAGTGAGGCTAGGATAGCCGTGACTCGCCCGACAGTCGCCGGCACACATGACCTGAACTGGGGACGGTCTCTGTTTATCATCGGTCGGTCGTCTTACCAGACGACGTGTATTTGCTCGCTGGTCGCTTACTGGTTGGCGGCGTGTGTGTCAACTTGTGGTTCTGCCGTGTCATTGCTCGGTCACTGCTTTTAGCGTTGGTTGCGTTCTTCGCCTTAGTCTTTGTGAAGTTGTGTGTAGCTTGTGACCTCAACTGCTCAGTTATTTTAGTGCTGTCTCCGTGCTGGTGTGCGAGCAGTCGATTGGTTGGTGTGGATTAACCAGGAAATCTCCGCGCGGCGCAGTGGGCTGGGCCCGCTGGCGGTCTACACGCAGTGTCGGAGTGTGTCGGAACTGTTGCGATTGCTACGGGGTTCGTGGCTCACCGACCCAGGACATCGAAGTTGAGTGGTTATTTAATTACCGAAGCCAGTCTGTTCACATTGTGCTGTTGGTTTTCATGGTTGACTGTTGGGGGTATTCCCGTGAGCAACAGCGAATGTTCGAGTAGGTGGAAGTTTGGCCACTATCTGGTCGAGTTTAAATGTATTTTGGTTATTTGAAGTGCAAGTGCTCCGGCCGGATATTCTGCCTTGTGGCCGTTAGCGTTCCGGTTACCGGTCCTGGCTGCTGACGTGAAATTCAGGTAGTGTCCTTTCATCGCCGTGTTGTCGCTGTCCAACATGTATATGTAGTTTTGATAGCTTATGCATACTTGGTTGTGGGCGGCTACACCTTTTACGTATTGGCTTTGCGTTCCTTGTGTACTGGTCGGGTGGAAAGCAAGTCATCTTGTCAGTGGGTCTGTTGACTGTCTCTCGGGTTACCGGCGGATCAGATATAGTTGGGCCGACTATCTGTCTCTCCTAAGCGAACGTTAATATTTCAAGTGCGGACCGACCCCCGGAAACTTCTGAGCGCCGCTGGCTGTACTGCCTTTTCTTATTGGTGTTTGTTTGCGTATTTTAATGGCTCATAACCGATGGTTTAAATTTGTATGCTTTAAGTTGGGTTTTAAATAATGGGCCTTCTGCCTTTCGAGCTGTGTTTTTCAATCATGGGCTTCCATCTGTCTTAAATTTAAAATTCCTTACTTATTAAGTCTTAGATTGTTTGGGCCTTCAGTCTCCTCTTTTAAAATTATTTAAGGATAAAGCTTTGGGCCTTCTGCTATCGAAAATTTATTGTAGGTGTGTTTTTAAATCTTGAGCCTTCAGCCGCTTTAAAAATTAAAGTGGTTGTGTCCTTAAGCCATAAGACTGTGTGACATATTCAGTCGACAGTTAAGCTCGGAAATTTGCACAGTAATGTTTGGGCAGCTAAATAAAGTTGTGTGTGTTAGAGAGTAACTGACAGCCGCTCATTTTGGGGCCCCTTTACACAATTCCAATTAAGTTTTCGGTCCTGCGGATTTAACCAGGCGTTTCACTTAGAGCCGTTGTCCAACACAATGATTTCAGACAAACCTTCGAGGCAAAAAGTAGAGGACAACGCCTGAATTGTGCTACGTGACCTTGTCGAGTTCATTGCCACAGCAGAAGGAAACTTGCTATAAGAGTCTACCACAATCAATCAACGAGTGTTTCAAAAACGTCCCGCAAAGTCTATGTTCCCACGTTGCCACGGTGATTGCGACTTGGGCCAAGCAGAGAATTTTTGTGGCTGAGAGGACTGATTTTGCGCACATGTGTGACACTGTGACGTCATCTGTTCTATTTGGCTGCCCACACGCTGCCAAGTACAGTGTCGACGCGCTGCTTCGTACGAACAATTCCCCAGTGTCCTTGGTGATGCAACTGCAACACCCCTTTTTGAAAAGCTTTGGGATCAACGCATGTCACTATCCACTGTCATTCTGAACAAGAATCACTGCTTTCTGTATAGCAAGGCTATGCCGACGAGCAAAGTATCGGCGCACTACGGAGTTGTTTATCCTAGGGTCTAGGCAATGAGCGAGCGCAAGATGTGCGAATGTATTTTAGCAAAATGTGCAAATCTGAATCAGCTTCCGTAACCTTTGCAATTTTCCTATAGTTCAGACGAAAGGATTGAAGCAACTCAGAATCGTTAGCATCGACGTGACAACAAGATGCAGCAGAAGCGTCAAAGTCTGTTCAAAGATGTTAAAATGTGTGTGAATTCCTAAGGGACCAAACTGCTCCATCGTTTTGAAAGATGCAATCCCTATAGCCGAATTGGTCTTCAACAGTGGGAAGCTAGAAGGTGCTTAAAACATCAATGTAGGACAAAAAGGTCTGCAGGCACGCCACCCCCCCCCCCCCACCTGTCCCAGAAAAACACGACCACACCATAACACCACCGTCTCCAAATTTTACAGTCTGCACTACACACGCTTGCAGATGACGCTCGCCGGGCATTCGCCATACCCACACCCTGTCATCGGATCGCCACATTGTGTACCGTGATTCGTCACTCCACACAACGTTTTTCCACTGTTCAGTCGTCCATTGTTTACGCTCCTTACACCAAGCGAGCCGACGCTTGGCATTTACTGACGTGATGTGTGGCTTACGAGCAGCCGCTCGACCATGAAATCCAAGGTTTCTCACCTCCCGCCTAATTGTGATAGTACTTGCAGTGGATCCTGATGCAGTTTGGAATTCCTGTGTGATGGTCTGGATAGATGTCTGCGTATTACACATTACGACCCTCTTCAACTGTCGGCGGACTGTCAGTCAACAAACGAGATCGGCCTGTACACTTTTGTGCTGTACGTGTCCTTTCACTTTTCCACTTCACTATCACCTCTGGAATAGTGGACCAAGGGATTTTTAGGAGGGTATAAATCTCGTGTACAGAGGCATGACACAAGTGACGCCCAATCACCTAACCACGTTTGAAGTACGTCAGTTCTGCGGAGCGCCCCATTCTGCTCCCTCACGATGTCTAATGACTACTGAGGTCGCTGATATGGAGTACTTAGCAGTACGTGGCAGCGCAATGCACGTAATACGAAAAGCGTATGTTTTTGGGGGTGTGCTGATGCTTTTGATCACATAGTGCACTTACGCGTTGTTTGAACCCACTGATAACAAACCCAGCAGCCCGACTCTGAATTGCTTTGATGTCTTCCTTCAGTCTCACCTGGTGACAATACCAAGAACTCAAGCAGTACTCAAGAATGAGTCAGACTAGTGCCATGCCGGCCGCTGTGGCAGAGCGGTTCTAGGCGCTTCAGTCTGCAACCACGCGACCACTACGGTCGCAGCTTCGAATCCTGCCTCGGGCATGGATGTGTGTGATGTCCTTAGCTTAGTTAAGTTTTGGTAGTTCTAAGTTCTAGGGAACTGATGACCGCAGATGTTAAGTCCCATAGTGCTCATAGCCATTTGAACTAGTGCCATATATGCGCCCTCCTTTACAGACGAACGACACTTTCCTAAAATTCTCCCAATAAACTGAAGTCCGCCATTCGCCTTCTTCATGCCATCCTTACACGCTCGTTCGATTTCATATCGCTTTGCAACGTTATGGTTAGGTTTTTAATCGACGTGACTCTGTGAAGCAGCAACGGGTTCGTTTCTCCTACTCATCTGTATTAACTTATATTTCTTTACATTTAGAGCTAGCTGCCATCATCACACCGAACTGAAATTCTGTCTGTCATCTTGCGTCGACTCACAGTCACTCAACCACGACACGTACCTGTACACCGCACTGCCATGAGCAAACAGCTAAAGATTGCTGCCCATCCGGTCCGCCAGATCGTTTACGTAGACAGAAAGTGACGGCGGTCCTACCACACTCCTCTGGGGCACTCCGGATGATATCCCCGTCTCTGATGAACGCCCGCTGTCAGAGAACTACTTATTGGATTCTGTCACTTTATAAGGCTTCGAGCAACTCACGTCTCTGGGAACGTATTCCGTATACTCGTACTCTTCGTTAACAGTCTGCAGCGGGGCAGCGTGACGAACGCTTTTCGGAAAGCTAGGAACATCGAATCCGCCTGTTGCCCTTCGTCCATTGTTCGCAGGATGTCACGTGAGAAGATGGCACGCTGAGTTTCGCAGGAGCGAAGCGCTCTAAAATCGTACTGATTCGTGGTCAGAAGCTTTTCCATCTCAAGCAAATTTATTATATTCGAACTTAGAATATGTCAAGAATTCTGCAGAAAACCGATGCTAGAGTAATGATCTGTAATTTTGCGGGTCCGTTCTTTTACCCTTCTCATATACGGGAAACACATGCTCTGTTTTCCTTCGCTGGGCGAGAGATTCGCGATAAATGCAGGCTAAGTAAGGAATCATTACCGTACTGTACAAACGGACTGGATATCCATCCGGACTTGGCAACTTATTTGCTTTCAACTCTTCTAGATACTTTGCCACGCCGCGGATGCGCATTACTACGTACTCCAAGACCGTCAAACAGCGGTATGTTTGTACGATTCTGCTACCTGAACGATATCCTAAATGTGAAATTTAAAACTCGGGTTTTCCTTATGCTATCTTCTATTGTCCTACTAGACTGGCCAACGAGTGACTGGATAGAAGCGTTGGACCCGCTTAGCGAGTTTACTTACCGACAGATTTTTCTCGGTTTCTCGATAAGATCTTTTGCTAAGGTATGACGGTGGTAGTTGGCTTGTGCTTGGGGCATCGATCTTTTTACAGCCGCAAGAATTTCTACAAACTATTGTCCCTCTGTTCTATGCGAGG
The DNA here is from genome assembly GCF_023864275.1 of Schistocerca cancellata. Lineage (NCBI taxonomy): Eukaryota > Metazoa > Arthropoda > Insecta > Orthoptera > Acrididae > Schistocerca > Schistocerca cancellata. The sequence goes on along the minus strand of NC_064635.1, from coordinate 96,856,802 downwards.
GTAAATGTTGTCGGTATTTAAATATTTGAACTACTGGGTTAGTTATATGATTTCTTTGTCCACTTGTAAGTAGTTTTAATGCAGAAACACGTTCCCTTTAATGATGCAGTCGGTCTATAGCGTGTTATTTAAGGACCGATGTCATCAGCACCTCGTGCATAATTCTGGTTTCTTATGTGTTATACATTTCTAAACAGGCGTGAATACGAAACTCCTGCATAACGTCACCAGTAATAAAAGCTTCCGGTGTGGTCCGTGTAACTCAGGACATTTTTCTGCAGTGACGATCCCTGGGAACGTTCGCAACAATGCACAGTCGGTGGAAGGGGAGTGTGTCGTTGCCTAGCAATACTGCGGTTTTAGCCGAGGCTGTAACAGCGGCGTTGCGAAATCGTGCGCTTACTGAAACCGAGGAGAAGCTGCCGATGTTGCTCAGTAAAGTGATACAGCTTATCTGACAGCACAAGAGCCACTCTTAAAAACTCGTTTCGGGCTCGGGAGTTTTTCAGGAAGTCTTAGTTCCACCTTTTGGGGCGCAGGACACATCAGTGTTGATAGGTACGACCCAAGCGGCTTTCTCTCACCCTGTTGTTCTTCTTACTACACGCGTTATAAAGACGGTGGTCCATTGATAATGACCGTGCCAAATATCTCACGAAATAAGCGTCAAACGATAAAACTACAAAGAACGAAACTTTTTTAGCTTGAAGGGGGAAACCAGATGGCGCTATGGTTGGCCCGCTAGATGGCGGTGCCATAGGGCAAACGGATATCAACTGCGTTTTTTAAATGGGAACGCCCACTTATTATTACATATTCGTGTAGCACGTAAAGAAATATGAATGTTTTAGTTGGACAATTTTTTTCGCTTTGTGATAGATGGCGCTGTAATAGACACAAACATATACGGCTTACAATTTTAAACGAACAGTTGGTAACAGGTAGGTTTTTTAAATTAAAATACAGAACGTAGGTACGTTTGGACATTTTATTTCCGTTGTTCCAATGTGGTACATGTACCTTCGTGAACTTATTTCTGACAACGCATGCTGTTACAGCGTGATTACCTGTAAATACCACATTAATGCAATAAATGCTCAAAATGATGTCCGTCAACCTCAATGCATTTGGCAATACGTGTAACGACATTCCTCTCAACAGTGAGTAGTTCGCCTTCCGTAATGTTCACACATGCATTGACTATGCGCTAACGCATGTTGTCAGGCGTTGTCGGTGGATCACGATAGCAAACATCCTTCAACTTTCCCCACAGAAAGAAATCCGGGGACGTCAGATCCGGTGAACGTGCGGGCCATGGTATGGTGCTTCGACGACCAATCCACCTGTCATGACATATGCTATTCAATACCGCTTCAACCGCACGCGAGCTATGTCCCGGACGCCCATCATGTTGGAAGTACATCGCCATTCTGTCATGCAGTGAAACATCGGTAGAACATTACGTAGGAAATCAGCGTACATTGAACCATTTAGATTACCATCGATAAAATCGTGGTCAATTATCCTTCCTCCCACAATGCCGCACCATACATTGACCCGCCAAGGTCGCTGATGTTCCACTTGTCGCAGCCATCGTGGATTTTCCGTTGCCTAATAGTGCATATTACATTATGCCGGTTTATGTTACCGCTTTTGGTGAATGACGCTTCGTCGCTAAATAGAACGCGTGCAAAAAATCTGTCATAGTCCCGTAATTTCTCTTGTGCCCAGTGGCACAGCTGCGCACGACGTTCAAAGTCGTCGCCATGCAATTCCTGGTGCACAGAAATATGGTACGGGTGCAATCAATGTTGATGTAGTATTCTCAACAGCGACGTTTTGGAGATTCCCGATTCTCGCGCAATTTGTCTGCTACTGATGTGCGGAATAGCCGCGACAGCCGCTAAAACACCTACTTGGGCATCATTTGTTGCAGGTTGTGGTTGACGTTTCACATGTGGCTGAACACTTCCCGTTTCCCTAAATAACGTAACTATACGGCAACGGTCCGGACACATAGATGATGTGTCCGCCGCTCGTGGTCTCGCGGTAGCGTTCTCGCTTCCCGAGCACGGGGTCCCGGGTTCGATTCCCGGCGGGGTCAGGGATTTTCACCCGCCTCGAGATGACTGGGTGTTTGTGTTGTCCTCATCATTTCATCATCATCCAGGAAAGTGGCGAAATTGGACTGAGCAAAGATTGGGAAATTGTACGGGCGCTGATAACCACGCAGTTGAGCGCCCCACAAACCAAACATCATCATCACATAGATGATGTCCAGGATACCGAGCAGTATACATAGCACACGCCCGTTGGGCATTTTGATCACAATAGCCATACATCAACCCAATATAGACCTTTTCCGCAATTGGTAAACGGTCCATTTTAACACGGGTAGTGTATCATGAAGCAAATACCGTCCGCACTGGTGGAATGTTACGTGATATCACGTACTTCTACCTTTGTGGCTACTACAGCGCCATCTATCACAAAGCGAAAAAAGTGGTCCAACTAAAGCATTCATGTTTCTTTACGTACTACACGAATATGTAATAAAAGATGAGGGTTCCTATTTTAAAAAACGCAGTTGTATCCGTTTGACCTATGGCAGCGCCATCTAGCGGGCCAACCATAGCGCCATCTGGTTTCCCCTTTCAAGCTAGAAAAGTTTCGTTCTTTGTAGTTTTTTCGTTTGACGCTTATTTCGTGAGATATCACGGTCACGATCAATGGACTACCCTGTATTTGCAGTCGTCACAACGTAGATGCTTCTCTTTGACTATGTGTATAGAAAGTTACTATTGGTAAACTAGAGGTTTCTTTTCGGATGCAGATGAAAGTTCCGGACACCTATTGGTAACTGGATTTCGTATGATAAACTTTTAAGTCAGTTTTGTACATTGCAGCACTTGTTGGTAGCTCGTGACTCAGTTTGAAAACTTCGTTGTTTGAATTTGTGTGTCCTGCTTACTAAATTTGTGACTGTATATATGTAGTGTATTCGATTATTATCAAATTGTGTCAGACTTTTAATGGCATAAAGTGGAAATTGAGACACTGTATGTCTACTGGTATATGGTCAGCGATGTAATCAGCAAGGTGACTGTTGTCGCGTTGAATAAATAGTCTGATGCACAAATTTCTGGCAATCTTTTGGACTGTTAATGAAAGGTTGAGTTATCATTACAGGAATTGTATTAAGACGTGAATGAGAATATTAGTTACAAATACGGTATTCAGTCGTAGATTAATAGTACGAGACAGAGAAGACGAATCGAGTACAGCGAAGAAAGCTGCACAGCGGTGCAAATTTTTATTTTTACAACAGAGCACTATTGTTCCTAACACATTGCGCAGACAAAACAACTTATCTCGATATCAGCAAAAATGTGAAGTCGAACAACAGCATAGAGCATTTGAATTCTAAGTGTACTACGCGAGATGACGTCACAAGAAGCAAATAATATTCTGTCACAGGTCAAAACTGTGTATTTAGTAGTATCGCAAATTGTTGTTTAACCTTTTCAAGTTGCCACATTGCCATTAGCCGTTTTCCCTGGTCGATGACATATGGATAATCCCTGTGACCATTCTTGCAGCGCGATACTGCCGTTTTCTGACATCTGTGAAGTGGTAGCCATTACAGCTGGATAGCGCCATGTCGAGTTGAAGCAAAGTGTTTTCAGCTGCAGTCAAACAGGTGGGGAGACCATTTGCCGCACAGTTATTGGAGCTACAACAGCGGTGGTGAGCACTGTGCCAGGTCAATTTTCTTTATTCCCACTTTACTGGGTGTTTTCTCACTGCGAGACTCGAGTATTATGTCGCACGTGTAGATCTTGTGCCTGCACGGTGGCGAACGTTTCACTCGGACATAGGGTCGACACTGTGTTCTTTGGGAGTACTCTGGGAGACAGAGCAGGGTGAGGTGAAGAGGCCGGCCATCGGCAGTGCCACGAATGCCCAGCCCTCCAGACGCCGCGGAGACGTCCGTGGCTCGACCCGCTGACCTGTGAGCCCACGTCCCCTGGAACACGTTGCCAGCGGTACTGGCAAGCCGCGCCACCGCTCTGACTCGGCGGCGCTGTGATGAGCGGTGGCACGTTAACACACGTCTCTAGGGAAGTTAGACGACTGTGGCGTTATGCTAAGGCTTTGCTTTCGGAAACAGATGCAGCTCAAGTTGTAGACATCATTGCGTAGCAGCTGAGACTATTTGGCGACCTCCAAATAATGTGGAGTCTACAGATGTGGTGATAGATGTGGCAACGTCGCTGTGATGTCATGGCGGGAAGTTCAAATTCTGGAGCGAGAAATGTCAATCGGGCTACCTGCACTAACCTATCTTAGCGCCACCTCTTCTTTGGAATTGATGGGGAAAGGACTGAGTGTGTTCTGGGCTGTTGGATAGGATGGACAGAAGTCTTGATTTCGCATACAGTGTTTATTTAAACAATTTGAGTTGTCACAGGCAGTAGCTCCTTCCAGTGTGTTCACCATGAGGTCTGGAGCCCTACTGATATAGTACACAATACTACCACCAGAGGGCACTGTTGTCCCATGGCGGTCTGGGGAAAAGTGGTCGGAAAGGACTCAGAAGTACATTCCATCCACACCACAGTAGCAAGACACAGACTATTTATTTTGGAACAATTTATTTAGGTACGGATTTCACATAGTTCATTACACTGATATAAAACACTGCTTGGGGGTCACAGTAAATAGCCTACAGACCTGCAAACTACTCGTAAATTATCGAAATAATGAGGTACACTGACATAGACACAAGTAAGAAAACTCGTAAATTGTCAATATAATGCATGTAAAATGTTCTGCAGACACGCTCACTAACTGTCAACCGTCGAAATAATGCATTGCACAGCCTACAGACCTGCAGACAACTCGTAAATTATCGAAATAATATCTGATGTACAGACACTTTAAGTTATCAAAATTAGCACATGAATTACATTATGCAAACGCGTTCACAGCGCCTAAACAGCCAAAATAAATCATTACACTTAAAAAGACTTTCGAACTATTGTTGAGAAATTCGACCACGATGTATCAGCGAACTGTTACCTACAGAGCTCCAAGGGGGAATAGTGACCAGATGCATTCTCCCTTATGATCCTAACAGGGCAGCCCATCCCACATGCGAGACGCATCTAGCCACACAAATGACAGTCAGCCACTGGAGCTGATGCACAGCTTTCAGAGATGCGAGTCCAGTGCCGATGGAGGTGTTTGCATAGCGGCTCACCTTCACAGGTACAAATAAAACATTGTCAGTTTGATACTGACATCACATTTCTATGTAAATAAGAGCCACGTCTTCCTCTAGGAAATCGTAAAGTGTTGCAGAAATAGTTAATGGTCGCTTTTGTTGTTGTAGGAGCTTTCATGATGTCTCAGCTTGTCTGCATGGAAATTCTTCGCCTAATAGGACCTGTTCACGAAAATAGTCCAGAATAACACAGAATGCATTCTCCCTGTTGGTCCTAACGAGGCATCTCCTACTACTCTTCCTGGAAATCGTGACATCCTGCTTTCAACATACATCTCGGAAATGGTTAACGTCCTCACCAATAAAAGCCATCATGTAAGTGCATGCTTGCAATATCACCATTAATCATTAAATCATTCTTGTTGTTTGGAAAGAGTAAAGTCTAAACACAAATGGAAAGATGGGAACAACTACGCAAACGGAATTGGAAGACTGTCCTGCAGAAGAGAAAAATGGTTGGAATTTTCCGTGTCCTACTGCTGTTGGTAAGGAGATGTCCTAATGCCGCAATGGTGGATGAGGGACAGCTTTCCACCAGAGATAGACAGTCTGCTTCACCTTGTCGATAAACTCTTGAACACTCTCAGAACATTCTGTAGATACCTTGTCCCCATCTTGCTCAAAACAATCTGTAGAGACTCCTATGTCCCAACTCAAAGAATGTTTGCTGAATCAATGGAGAATTCTGATTGGCAGAGCAGTGTAATCAAGGACATGTCTTCCGATGTTTGATGATGTGTTGACCACTTCTGCAGGTTTTAACTGTCAGTGCAATATGGCGATCTGTACAAAATAGTTTTGCCACTGAAAGTCTAGTCTGCATAAAAAAGGCAGACAGTGCTTCCACACTGGCAGCATCAGCAATTTTTTGGGTAAATTCAGTAAGAGCCAATCAGAATGCCCCATTGATTCAGCAAACATCGTTTGTGCTGGGACATAGGCGCCTCTACAGACTGTTTTGAACAAGATGGGGACACGGTATCTACAGAAAGTTCTTAGAGTGTTCAAGAGTTCATCGACAAGGTGAAGCAGACCGTCGATCTCTGGCGGGAAGCTGCCCCTCATCCACCATTGTGGCATTAGGACATCTCCTTACCAACAGCAGTAGGACACACAAAATTCCAACCATTCTACTTTTCTGTAGGACAGTCTTCGAATTCTCGAAAGCATTTTTAAATGCAAAAAAGTGGCTCTGTGCACTATGGGAATTAACTTCTGAGGTTATCAGTCCCCTAGAACTACTTAAACCTAACTAATCTAAGGACATAACACACATCCATGCCCGAGGCGAGATTCGAACCTGTGACAATAGCGGGTGCGCGGCTCCAGACTGTAGCACCTAGAACTGCTCGGCCACTACGGCTGGCTTAAGAGCAATGAGTGTTCGTGCACTTCTTTATGTCAGCTGTTTAAACGTTGTGAACGAGTTTGCATAGTGTAATACATGCATTATTTTTGACAAATTTATGCCTAGAGGACGTGTACGTTGTATTATTTGGTGAACAGGTCTATAGGCTTCAGAATGCGTTTTTCGACAGTTTACAATTAGCAAGTGTGTTTGCAGAGCGTTATACATGCATTATTTTGACAATTTGCGTGTTGTTTTCGTGCCTGTACATCAGTGTACTGTATTATTTCGGCGATTTATGAGTAGTTTGAATGTTTGTGGGAGTGTGACTTCAGGCACATCATGGCGAGTGTTTTGTATCAGTGTAATAAATAAATAAACTACGTGAAATCCATCCCTAATTAAATTGTTCCAAAATAAATAAAGTATACTCCTTTCTCTCCCCAGCAGCTGGTCACAGGCTGAGTCCTTTTCCCACTAATTCTCCCCAGACCGCCATGGGGTGACAGGCCTCTGTGGTGGCAGTACTGTGGTGGCAGTACTGTGTGCTAGGCCAGTTGGACTCCAGACCTTATGACGAACACCCTGGATGGAGCTACTGCCTATGACAACTCAAATTGTTTAAATGTATACTTCATGCAAACTGAAGGCTTACATCCATCCTATCCAGCAGCCCAGCATAGGCTGAGTCCTTTTCCGGCCAATTCCAAGGAAGAGGTTGTGGGTGGATGACTTAGGTTAGTGGAGGTAGCCCAACTGACCTCTTTTTGTTGCCAAAATTTGAACTTCCCGCCATTTTCTTTGTGAACAGAGCGGTGGGAAGGGGGGAGTTGGATAGGTTACTGGAGGTAGCCCAGTTGAACTATTTCCATGCAAAAATCAAATTACACTATGACATCATTGAGAATTTGCCACTTCCATCGCCGCCATCTTGCAACCGCGATCTTGAATAAATTTGACAACAATGCAGAGTGGGGTGAATCCCCTCTTGTCCCACTACTTAGATATCTGAGAAGTGGCAGGTAGGAGTTTGTTTTCTCAAAATTATATACACCAGAAGGCAGCCCATTGGATAACTTGTAAAACACTTGCAAAATGGTGTGTTGGAATAGCTGGCCAATATTTAGTAGAGCCTTCTCATTGATGTAGTATACTTTTGCACTGGTTTTGTGCAGAACCTAGAGGAAACAAAGAATTTTTTTGGAGTCTGGAAGGAGACAGGGAAGCAGATGTTCCATGCTTCGAGATGGGCAAAAGCAGACGTTCTGACTCTGCTGGCACTGCAGAGGACAGTCTCGCTCTTCTGTGGGTCAACCGATCACATGGCGGGCGGTGACCAGTGGCTTCGCTGTGTGAGGAACTCTACGCTCCGACACGTCGTCTGCAGTGCGAATATCTCGCAGCGCAGACTGACTGGAAAGGAAAGCAGCATCTCGCTTTTCGGTCTTGCTTCTCAACCTGATTAGGTTCTGTCATTCAACGCTCGATCAAGAATTCGAGAGCTCATACGTGACTGAGAATCTTTTGTCAGTTGCATGCACGGAACATCTTTCTTGCACGATCGCCGCGCGGAGTACCTGCGCGGTTTGCGGCGCCATGTCACGGATTGCGTGGCCTCCCCCGCCGGAGGATCGAGTTCTCCCTCGGGCATGGGTGTATGTGTTGTTCTTAGCGTAAGTTAGTTTAAGATATTTTAAATAGAGTGTAAGTTTAGGGACCGATGAACTCAGCAGTTTGGTCCCTTAGGAATTCGCACACATTTGAACATTTTCCTGTTCTCGCACGATGGAGCCAATCATTGCATCTGCTGTTTTATATTTTAGAGAATGATCTATTTCGACGATGGTCACTCCCAAACAACTTGTTTCTTACGGACGTTGCCAAAGCAATCCACCTCTGGTTTAAGTGCGTCTCGTTGTTCGTAATTCGTAGTCCCTCTAACCTTGTAATTCATTGTTCACATCAATATATAATTATTGCTTTCTTGTTTGTCTATGTTCTTACATGGAATGATTGTAACAGACTGGGGTTAATTCGGTAGTTGGATAAATCCCCTTCTAATTAATTAGACGTTTACTTAACTGTGGAAGAAATAACATCCAAAAGTCATTTACGAGGGCCATTCCACTCGCATAATTCAGGCCGTTGACAGTCATTCCCATTTCCGAGTTCGTGGAGAGTGAGCTGTCTCTCTGTCGTCACAGCAGCCAATAGGGCTTGGTAGTTCGGTTGGCCTCTTAAATCTGCGAAAGCTTCACCTTGACAATTTTTGAGACCGCTCACCTATTCATTACATTAAACTGGTACAGAGCGTAAGTGGCTAGAAAACATGATTCTACCAACATACTGTCAATCACATGTGAACCTAGTGCATCTTACACAAAACGGAAAGAGAGAGGAACACAATTATCTATGAGCATTACAGCTAGTAGTAACAACTCTCTTAGCGAAGCGCACTTTTTTCTGTTGTGTGAAAAGAACCTCCCTGAGGGATTTTAAAATTGTTTTACAATTAATTCCCCTGCCCCGTTTTAAGCTCGTCATGGCTGATATGTTCTTTTCTTCAAACACAGCAATTACCGTTACGTTTGTGACACATTTGAATGGAGAAGGTGTTTACATCACTTGGATTTCCGTGAATTTGATTGCGGGAAGCAGAGTACCTACCGCATCTAGTATTTAAGGCAACAGTTAACGTAGTAAGCATGGAGCAGGGAACCTCACGCATACTTAGCAAGAACAAATCAGCCTGAGCATTCGGAGCCAGACATACAATGCGGAGAACGCAGCCTCACGACGATCGACATGTACTCACATCACGCATCTTTTCCAAAAATCAGGCACTGATTTGACAAGTGCGAGCAGCAAAACCAAGGATGCTGTGTAGCATGTAGGAAGTAAAATTTCGTGCCCAGTATTCGAATCTTCGACTTTCTTAACTTAGTCGCAATCGTAACGTGTGAAAAAAAAAGAGAGTTGAATGATTCGCACGCTGATCTCTTAGATTCGGAATGTGAGACTTAGTCCACTGCACACGATTATATACGAGGGGTCTCAGTAAGTACGTGTAAACCAAAACCAAGATTTCTTGTCAGCGGTCAAAGGTTATGTAGTTTCGGATGGCGTACATCACTACTGGATAAATAGTATCTTCCTCCATTCGCTCACCCATTCGATTCACTTTTAAACATACGTCAAGTTCATGGCCTAGACTTAAAAATAGGTAGAAACATAAAACACAATTTTGTATCAATCTCGAGAAAATCTCATTAAAAATTATTGGTGCTGTTCGTAACAAAGAATACTTTATGATTATGTTTGGAGATTTGGTATCACGGATATGAATGTATTGATGTGTAAAGCAAGGTCCTGGGATCGAGCCTGACCACCGGTAGGATTTTCTTAAAATGTGGACACATTTATTCGAGTAAAAAATTTTCACTCCATATATTTGATATTTAAAATACATAACTGTATGTCCGATAACCACTTTTTAAATTCACACAATGGATCACGTAATCAAATGTTGGACTAATAACCAAAATACGTTTTTCAATTGGTAGATGAAAATAGTGTTGTTACTTCACTCTCCACTGCGTATGCAAAATCTGTTTGTGGACGGATGTTCTAAGCACATCATCACCACAGAGGAAATGGAACAGAGATACTATGATTCATAGTATGAATAATATATATCACTTTCCATGAAATATTTATAAATCATATACACAAACCTAAGTCCTGAACTAATCTATTAACGAAAGCCATACCAAAATCCTTACACTGGTTCCTGAGAATTGCCTGAAAATAGACAAACTGCAGTGGTTGACTTATTTATTATTAAAAGAAAAAGATCGTATCAGTACGGAACAAACTTTTGGCATGTGTTTATTCCATGTCTTTATGTATAAACAAAAATAATGGGAGTTAGATCGTCACAAAGTGGACCATTCGATTGCATGCAAAATTACAGATTAGAAGTAGTAGTTGTTTTATCTAATAACGTGGTTACAGGTTTGAGGGTCCTTGCTGCTGTTGGCAGTTTCCGCGTTAGCATTGCAGTCGTCCAATTGAGCGACTGAGAATCGACCAAGTGTGTCTCCCTCTGACAGTGTATTCGCAGCAGATAGTGTTGAATGAATCCTCCACTGCATGTAATAAGTGCCTGATTTGGCTGAGGCAGCAAGGGTGCTGTGACAGCACTACAGGAATAACAGTTTCCGTTCGAATGGCTGTAGCCATGGTTACGAAAGTTAAAAAGTCGGTCAAGAAGGCTAGGAGAGTATTCTTACTAGAAAAAGTAGATAAGCAGTTGTTAGCATCGCACTTAGTAAATGAATCGACTTCATTTACTTCCGGTACGAAGGACGTGGAAGAATTATGGGCAAATTTTAAACACATTGTAAATCACGCATTGGGCAAGTATGTGCCGAAAAAGTGGGTTACGGACGGAAAAGACCCACTGCGGTTTAACAGCGCAATTCGGAGAATGCTCATGAAGCAAAGGCAATTTCACTCGCGGTACAAGAAAAATCGGGAGAATGAGGACAGGCAAAAGTTAATAGAGATTCGTGCTGCCGTAAAAAGAGCGATGCGTGAAGCAGTCAACCACTACCACCGAAGCATTCAACCACTACCACCGTCATACCTTAGCAATCGATCTTGCTGAAAACCCAAGGAAATTCTGGTCTTACGTAAAATCGGTAAGCGGGTGGAAGGCTTCCATCCAGTCACTCACTGATCAGTCTGGCCTGGCAACGGAAGACAGCAAAACGAAAGCTGAAATTTTAAATTTAGCATTTGAGAAATCTTTCACGCAGGAGGATCGTACAAACATACCGCCGTTTGGGTCTCGTACAGATTCTCCTATGGAGGACATAGTGATAGACATCCCTGGGGTTGTGAAGCAGCTGAATGGGCTGAAAATAAATAAATCTGCAGGTCCTGGTGGGATTACAATTCGGTTTCACAGAGAGTACTCCATTGCATTTGCTCCTTACTTAGCTTGCATTTATCGCGAATCTATTGCCCAACGTAAAGTCCCGAGCGACTGGAAAAAAGCGCACGTGACGCCTGTATATAAGAAGGGTAGTAGGACGGATCCTCAAAATTACAGACCAATATCCTTTACATCGGTTTGTTGCAGGATTCTCTAACATATTCTCAGTTCGAATATAATGAATTTCCTTGAGACAGAGAAGCTGCTGTCCATGCATCAGCACGGCTTTAGAAAACATCGCTCCTGCGAAACGCAACTCGCCCTTTTTCCATTTATCTTGCGAACCATGGATGAAGCGTATCAGATGGATGCCATATTCCTTGACTTCCGGAAGGGGTTTGACGCGGTGCCCCACTGCAACTCATAACTAAGGTACGAGCATATGGGATTGGTTCCCAAGTATGTGAGTGGCTCTAAGACTTCTTAAGTAATAGAACCCAGTACGTTTTCCTCGATGGTGAGTGTTCATCGGAGGTGAGGGTATCATCTGGAGTGCCCCAGGGAACTGTGGTAGGTCCGCTGTTTTCTATCTACATAAATTACATAAATGATCTTTTGGATAGGGTGGATAGCAATGTGCGGCTGTTTGCTGGTGATGCTGTGGTGTACGGGAAGGTGTCGTCGTTGAGTGATTGTAGGAAGATACAAGATGACTTGGACAGGATTTGTGATTTGTGTAAAGAATGGCAGCTAACTCTAAATATAAATAAATGTAAATTAATGCAGACGAATAGGAAAAAGAATCCCGTAATGTTTGAATACTCCATTAGTATTGTAGCGCTTGACACAGTCACGTCGACTAAATATTTGGGCGTAACATTGCAGAGCGATATGAAGTGGGACAAGCATGTAATGTCAGTTGTGGCGAAGGCGGATAGTAGTCTTCGGTTCATTGGTAGAATTTTGGGAAGATGTGGTTCATCTGTACAGGAGACCGCTTATAAAACACTAATACCACCCTTTCTTGAGTACTGCTTGAGCGTTTGGGATCCCGATCGGGTGGGATTGATGGAGGACATAGAAGCAATTCAGAGGCGGGCTTCTAGATTTGTTACTGGTAGGTTTGATCATCACGCGAGTGTTACGGAAATGCTTCAGGAACTCGGGTGGGAGTCTCTAGAGGAAAGGAGGCGTTGTTTTCATGAATCGCTACTAAGGGAAATTTAGAGAAGTAGCATTTGAGGCTGATTGCAGTATAATTTTACTGCGGCCAACTTATATTTCGCGGAAAGACCACAAAGATAAGAGAGATTAGGGCTCGTACAGAGGCATATAGGCAGTCATTTTTCCCTCGTTCTGTTTGGGAGTATGATGGATTGCGGAGTATGTTTGTAGATGTAGATGTAGATCAGTGACTGTGGACAAGTCTGTACTTAGGATTCATGAGACGCCCTGAGCAAAAATATCTCTGCTGCCACCACCACCAACCCACCGATATGAAACACAGATAATTATTTGAGGTTGACTTTCAAAGTTAAAAAGAGTGATTTTTATAAAAATACAAACAGAAAAAATTAATAAACTTTCACACAATAAATGTAAATGTAAACGTTGAAATTGTGCTTTTACTCAAATTAAACAGAAACAATACAAAGAATTTGAATTAAATTAGGGAAGGTATCAGGACGCAAAACACGGATTACTGAAATAAGGAGCTTTGCCCTTGCTCTGTCATATGAAAGCAAATTTACGATTTTTGCGTACTTGAGTTTGACTGTCAAGTCTGACTCGACAGCAAAGCCACCGACGTAATTAAGACTATTCTGTTTTGTGATTTTCTTAAATAATTATTTGTGTGTTTTACAGTGGAAAAAGACACTACTGTGGAGTGTGTTCGAGTGTATTTGAAGAGCAATGTTCAGTTTTGGCTAAAGACTCTCCAAGTTGCTACCTTCTTGCATTTTGCACGGTTCTGGAAGACAGTACGATTCACTTTCATTCTTTACTTGAGAGGTGTCGCGTATGAAGTGCAGTAACTCTAGTACAAATGCTTGTGGGATCGACGACGTCGCTGACCAGCGAGGGCAGCTGTGTGGACTCGCTCTGACTGTTTAGTGCGCGCAATCCTCGGTCGTGTCAACATGTCCCGTGCACACTTGTGCAGACAACATCATTATTACTGCATGTACGGGGTGTGTAGGTAGGTAGGTTTGTGGGATTAAAGGGACCAGACTGCGACGGTCATCGGTCCCTTACGGGGTGTGTACCGCGTGTATTGTGTATTAAACTGCGGTCCTAGAAACGACGGAGAGGCTTCTTCCCGCCGTAACACCCAGTGGTCCACAAACCCACAGCAGTCCACCCCTCCGCCGCCCCACACTTAACCCAGGGTTATTGTGTGATTCGGCCCCCAGTGGACGGCGTGTATTGTGTATTAAACTGCGGTCCTAGAAACGACGGAGAGGCTTCTTCCCGCCGTAACACCCAGTGGTCCACAAACCCACAGCAGTCCACCGCTCCGCCGCCCCACACGTAACCCAGGGTTATTGTGCGATTCGGTCCCCAGTGGACTGCATGTATTGTGTATTAAACTGCGGTCCTAGAAACGACGGAGAGGCTTCTTCCCGCCGTAACACCCAGTGGTCCACAAACCCACAGCAGTCCACCCGTCCGCCGCCCCACACTTAACCCAGGGTTATTGTGTGATTCGGCCCCCCAGTGGACCCTCCCCCTTCCCCCCCCCCCCTCCCAGGAACGTCTCGTACCACAAAAGTGGAACCCGAAATGTCTGCGTGGTAGTGTAATGATGGTGTACGCGTACATGGAGACAGTGTTGGTGCAGCAGTCGCCGACATAGTGTAACTGAGGCGGAATAAGGGTAACCAGCACGCAATCGCCGAGGTAGATGGAGAACCGCCTTAAAAACCATCCACAGGCTGGCCAGAAAACCGTACGTGACACGAATCGGCCGGGCTGATTCGTGCCGGGGACCGGCACGCCTCCCCTCTCGGGAAGCACGGCGTTAGACCACGCGGCTAACCGGGCGGGCGTGTACCTCGTACTGCACACCCGTCCGTGTCCGAGTTCCTCCACTGGTGGCCCGCAACGCAACACACGAGCCGCCACGGCAGACACTGCGACCCGCCCACACCTCCGACGTCACGGACCAGAGGAGCGCCCCCCTGACACGCCTACAGGACCTGCAGAGCCACTTGCTCCTCCTGCTCCTCCTCTGCTGGTCGCCTCACCGCACAGCGCTCCGGACTCCGGACGGGCGGCTCTGTGCAGACATCCGTCCCAGAGCGACCCGACATCTTTGTACGAGGGCCGGTGTGGAAGCTCGACGAGACAGCGCGACGCGACAGGGCTGCGAGCTGGACAGTGCGGTGGACCAGACGCTGTGTACCAGTGCTCGGTTATGTTTTGCTTCCAGTACCTCGTACTGGCTCTATGTGGGTAATGAGACCGACTTATGTTGTTGGTGGCTCAGGCCAAAAGTGGTTCATTTGCTAAACAGAAGGTGTATATACATTTCTTTCCCATAATTCTGTAAACATGTTTAGGTGGTTGTGTGTGTGTGTGTGTGTGTGTGTGTGTGTGTGTGTGTGTGTGTGTGTGTGTGTGTTTTTAAGTGAATTGAATTATTGTTCAGTGGTTACTATGTATGGCCATTAACTTATGCAGACATTTAATAGCAAGGAAGTGTATTCATTTCTGGTTTCAAGTTGTGGAGTATGTGGGAAAATTGCTTTGAACAGACAATTAGTAAACAACTGAATGCTATTTGTGAGTTGAAGTTTATTGTGTTCCAAAACATATTAACGATTATTTTTAGTAGTTCACTTACGCAATTAGGCGATTTACAAGGCGCTACGGTCGCAGGTTCGAATCCTGCCTCAGGCATGGATGTGTGTGATGTCCTTAGGTTAGTTAGGTTTAAGTAGTTCTAAGTTCTAGGGGACTGATGACCACAGATGTTAAGTCCCATAGTGCTCAGAGCCATTTTGATTTACAAGGCCTGTTGTTTTGTTTCCTTTTAAAAGTGTTATCAATTTTATTAATAAAGAAGTGTGTTGTAAAAAAATAAACAGTAAATGAAGTGCCTCAAATCCCTTTGGTCCACACCTTCCGTCATTCACCCTTGGGTGGTATTAAAATCCATGGAGAAGAAACAAGATTTGCCAACTGAAATGGGCTTTCACGGTTTGTTAATTCCTACTCCAAATTTTTCTTTTGTTTCCTTTACCGCTTGTTCAATTCACAGATTGAATAACATCTGTGATAGGTACAACCCTGTCTCATTCCCTTCTCAACCACTGCTTCCCTTTCATACCCCACGGTTCTTTCTGTGCAAATTGGAAATAGCCCTTCGCTCCCTGTCTCTTACCCCTGCCAGCTTCAGAATTTGAAAGACAGTATTCCAGTCAATACTGATCCGGTCGTGTTACCACAGCCATGGTATCCTACTTCATTTGTGTTGAATCCTCGAGATCTGAACTGTAGACTTGTTGAATCCTGGACTACCCTTCCTGAATTTCGAGTGGACTTGGCTTCTTCAGTTCTGACGCAAATACAAATAGCTCACTGAAATCCTTGTAAGACTAAAAATTCTTGTTGTGTTCTTCAGTCAGTTTATCCAAAATCAAAAGAAGGATATCCGCACCTCATCTAATCCATTAGTTTCTTTGATAACCGAATCACATTCGTCGAACAATTTCTTCGTTTTTCTTAGCGTGTTCCTTGTCCTAACTTCACTTTCTCGAACTTCGAGCAATTTTACGAAGAGATTCAAATTTGTTCTGACATAGATTCTTGATAAAATTCGTATCCCATTTTAATTTCTTCCGAGAGACTAACTACAGAACTGTGCAACTGCGCAACAGTGGCTACGTCCCTGTCTGCTGCCTTAATTGCTTACTTACAACACTGAAACTTTCGAGATTTGTACCCCAACTCGCAATCGCAAAAGATGTTTCAAAACTACACAATTTCTTCGATATCCCTCTAGCTTCTGAGTTCAACAAAGGCTACACACTTCAATTCCCAATAATTGACAGTGATGCTCTGACCACTGCCTAACTATCTTTGTTTGAAGTTTTGCAAGCTTTTTCTCTTGCAGCCAGCCTGTCCAGTTGTAGAGAGGGATTTAACAGTCAAATTGTCTTTGACGAAAAATGTGCTTAATTATTCCATCGCTGACTACAACCACTGAAAGAATTAAATACAGCGTGTCTATAAGTTTTTACCCCACTTTGAATATTAAATATTTATGATGGTATTTTTTTTTTTTTTGTTACAGGTCTGCTAGGAAACCCATTATATTTCTATAGCACTGTGTCTCATTCGACACTTTTGCGAAAAGGAGCGCTTTGTGAGCTACAATGTGTTCTGTGGCAAGTAGAAACTGGGTCATTGAACACAGTGAAGCGAAACTGTGTCCCATTTCAGAAAAAAAATCACCTCAAGCTGCGGCAGACCACTTGTTTCGGGTGATTCTGTGCAGGTAGCTCAAACTGCATTTACGAGGTCGCCACAGAAACCGATTAGACAAGCTTCACGGGATCTGGGGATCAGAAGATCCTCATATTGTACGAGAACGGATTTGGGACAGTGGAAACATTATTTTGTGGTGTGGGTTATGTGTGATCGAGTGACTGGCCCATTTTTCTTCCTCTAAATCAATGTAAGTGAATATGTGAACCCCTAGACATGTTGGTGAATCATCTATCAACGAGATGTCGCTCCCCATCACTGGGCTTCAGGGATTCCTTAATGAAAGCTTCCACAACAGGTGGACAGGCAGAGGGGGCCCAGTTCCGTGGCCGCCGCTGTCACATATCACCCCCTTAGATTTCCTTCTTTGGGGATGTGTGTACAAAACAGCAGTTCGTGATATTGTGACAATGCAACACCGCATCAGAGAAGCCATTAGCACAATCACATCACACATGGTGCAGAATGTGTGGCAAAAGATTGAATACTGTCTTGATATTTTGCGTGTTACTAGTAGTGCACACGTTGAAGTTATTTCAGTGTTGAAGTGAATACCTGTATCAAATGTTTATGTAATGTTCGAACTTTGATGAGTAGACACCTATGTGGATAACAAATCTTTCATTTGTCGTATTCAGTGAAGTGTTACACTGTTTTGTTATCAGGGTAAACGTTGATGGATTAATCACAAAATGTCAAAAAAAGAAGTGGAATGATTGCAAAATTTTACTGTAATTGAGCCCACTAGATAGAATGTGTGTGCTGATTAAGGAATATAGTGAGTGTACAGAGAGACATTTTTAATTGTCGCTTGCAAGACAGGGTAAATACTGAGTGGTTTTAATTAAAGTGCAATTACTGCTGAAGGTCCATTGCGGGCTGTAATTATCGTATGATAACGAAACTTGTAGATATGCTAATGCGTTAATGCGAAACTGATTTACACGACAAAAACTATTTGTAGTTTTTTTCCCTCCAGGTGCAAATCTGGCGCTGTAAACTGTTTGTATGACAGTATGACAACCACGCTCATCTGGCAAGCCATAACGTGAATGAACAATGTGGCTATCGAGACGAGAGACCCTGCACTGTTAGTGAAACTGGAATTGCTCCCGCTCGCATAAAACAGTGTTGCACTGAGAGAGTATCGCTGACGGAAAGGTCTGGGGACAGGCCTGATGTCATTACATGGTATAATGAAGATGGTAATAAAATTCGAAAAGACGGCTGAGCTTGATGTGGCATCTGGAAGGAGAAGGCCTCCTGTACAGTGGAAGTTACTGATGAGGTTGCTGCTGCTGTAACTGACCACGCAGTGTGTGCTGTGGGAAGTGCTAGTGCATGTGAAGTGTCACGAGAATGATCCATACCATGATCAACAGTACGGAAAGTTTTGCGATATATTTTACCCTCTACTTCTCTCCCACGAACCACAAACCTTGCACTCCGTGCGGAGGCTTACGTGCCTCAGGGATACAGATAGCCGCGCAGTAGTTGCAACCACAACGAAAGGGTATCTGTTGAGAGGCCAGACAAACTTGTGGTTCTTGAAGAGGGGCAGCAGCCTTTTTAATAGTTGCAGGAGCAACAGTCACGATGATAGACTGATCTGGCCTTGTAACATCAAGCAAAACGGCATTGCTGTGCTTGTACTGCTAACGACTGAAAGCAAGGGGAAGCTACAGCCATAATTTTTCCCCGAGGGCATGCAGTTTTACTGTATGGTTAAACGGTGGCGTCCTCTTGGGTAAAATATTCCAGAAGTGAAATAGTCCCCCGTTCGGATCTCTGGGCGGGGACTACTCAGTAGGGTACCAGGAGAAAGAAAACTGGCATTCTTCGGATTCGAGCGTGGAATGTCGGGTCCTTTAATCGGGCATGTAGGTTACAAAGTTTAAAAATTCTGTTGCTCGAGCGGCTGGGCGGAGACTGACGCCTTCTTACCAAAATCATTACTTATATAGACAAAACTGATGCCTCCTTGAGCCTCCGGTTCTTACTTGTTGAACTAACGACGGCTTAAGTCAGCGGAGTGCAGTAGGTGGTATAGCACTTGGCAGCCACATCAGTCAAACAAACCAGTAACAGCTTGCACTGTACGTGCTTTAGCATTGTCCTGCAAAATGATGGTCAGGTCCGGCAGAAAGTGTCATCACTTGTGTCTCTAAGCTGGTCATAGGTTGTGTTCCAAAAATGAACAGCATAGAGACAGAGGTGACGACACTTTCTGCAGGACTTGGCCATCATTTTGCAAGACAATGCTCAAGGATATACAGTGCAAGCTGTTACTGATTTGTTTGACTGATGGGCTGTTTAGTGCTGTACCACCTACTGCACTCCCTTGACTTAAGCCCTCGTGAGTTCAACTCGATTTCCAAACTGAAAGAAACACTTCATGGCATTCGCATCAGTACTGCTACAAATTCGTCGGGCAACAGACGGCGCCGCTCGAAATGTCAACACAACTGGCACTGCTAAGAGTATCCTACGACTTCCACATCGCTGGCAACGGGTTATACACAATGCTGGTGACTACTTTGAAGGTCAGTAAAATTTTGAAACACGTATCTATTTTGTACGAGCTGTAAATAATTACTTGCCACTATTAAAGGTGTTTTGAGAAGTTGTGGTCACAGTATCAACTGTCTGAAAGGCCACAATGATATGTTCTTGGATGTACGCTGCAGATTACTGAGTTCTGCTTTCTGCGGTCTGAAGATTTTCTTCAAAATTAACAGTGCAGGAAAGGATAGATTGATTCTCACCTATAAGATGACATGTTAAGTTGCAGAGAGCTGCAATTAAGAGATAGGCTTTTGGCCAAAGCCTTCATCAGACAAAGAAAGAGAAACACACGCCTCTCATTCACACAAGCAAGCGCACCTCATGCACACATGACCGCGAGCTCTGGCAGTTGTATGTGTGAGGTGTGCTTGCTTGTGTGAATGAATGATGAGCATTTCTCTTTTTCATTCTGATGAAGGCTTTTACCAAAAACTTGTGTGTAAGTGTCATTTAATTGTGCCTGTCTGCAATTTAATGAGTCATCTTGACAGTAAGTAACAATCTATCTTTTCCTACATCGTTGAGATTCCAACTTGTTGAATAGATGTCTTAAAGATGCTCATGGATCAACACCACATATTGTTCTTACAGCATGTTTGTGAGGAATGAAGAACTATCTTTTTTTGAGTTGTTACCCTACAACTTTGTACTATGTAAGTATGTTTTTACAAAGATAGGACAGATGGTTGTCTGTGGCCTTGTTAAAGGAATCATCCTGGTATTTGCCTGAAACAATCTGGAAACATCACAGAAAACCAAACTGAAGATGGCTGGACAGAGCTAACTCCATTCTTCCAAATATGGAACTGTACTGCCTCATTCAGTTGATCTCTATAACAATGCTATTATGATCACACTCAGTTTTCACAAGGTAACTTATAATATGAAACATAGCTTTGCGTTGCATTGCTGCACACAATACAAACACCCATTGATGATTCTAGGACCTTGCCCTGCCTTCTATTCGTCTGGGAATTTGACTCCTGGCTTGTAGATGTGCTTTTCTGACCCATGCACATCTCCGTACCTTCGCTTCAGTCCAGCATGAATGAGATGTTAAGCCCAGGAGAAAGATATATTACTATTATGAGCTATGGATTTTCGCTTATGATTTTCTTGTAAAATCATTGGACTATGAACATATTTTATGTGACATTGTGTTGTAGTTGTCCCTTTTGTTATTAACCCAATTCTGGGTACTCTAAATAATCTTTAACTGTGCAGTATGCATTATTTATGAAGTATGATTTAGGTGCTTTCTGTTTACATGATATTTTTCTTCTGTGTTGCTTGATAGAATATTCTATTTTGAGTTGTTTGTTTGTTTTGCCTTTGTGAGTGCAAGTCCAAACTGGGACTTGTTCCATGATTATGCATAGAACTATTAGCAGAATAATTATTAATGTTTTGTCTGAGATGCGAAATAGTTTGTTATATGTCATAATGAGGTGCAGCAAGCATATTCAATTTTTTAAATAGTTCTTGACAGTGAGAATGACTACTAATTTTAGTTATTATTCTTTTCTGCAATTCAAAAATGTTGTCCAGGTTTTGTGCCTATGAATCCCAGAAAAGAATCCCGTAGCTACCAATTGATTGTAAGTAGGAGTAGTATGTCAACACAAGACATTGGCTGTTACAAACTGTCAACAGAGCCCGAGAGCATAACATACCGATGACATTCTTTTTGCCAGTATCTTTGTGTGTTCATTCCATGTTAATTAACACTTAATATACATCCCTGAATCCTGTATGATTGTTCCAGAGTCTACAGGTTTATCATCAGTGCTTAGTGTAATGGTAAGTTGTTTCCCTTCTTTATGCTGAACTGCAAGCTTATTGTTTTATTGTGTTCAATAATGAACCTAACATAAATAAATTCATTTGGTAGCCCCCACTCTTACCTAAAAAGACTTTTAATTTCAAATGTCATCAAATTACACTGATCTGGCTCTGTTTACATTGTTTGCTGCTCATTCTAGAAGGGAAACAAAAGAAAAGTTGAATGGTGGTCATGACATCAATTAACAATTAGGAGACCAGTCAATTAGGATGGGCGTAGGAAAAGAGCCATTTATTCCATTTTTTAAAGCATTACTATCACATTTGTAATTGGTATATCTTCAAGGGTAACACGTACCACAAACGGGGCAAGCTCCAAGATTTATTTTTCATGTTTACTTTAGTTCTTAGATACATTACAAATTTTAAAACACTGACAGAAAGTATAGTTATCCTCCCAAAAAAAAAGTGCAAGGTGAGTTGTTGAGCAATTTCTTCCTCTTGGTCTTTCAAAATTTCTTACTCAACAAACGTGTAGCAAAATTACAGAAAACAATGAAACTGACCTGACTTGGGTGTGATACATTTAACACAGAGTTGAGGCCATGATATGCTTGGGCTTGGTCCACAAAGTGTTCAGCATGTATATATACATTGTAGCTCACATGAGAGTAACTCAGTATACTCCTTTTCAGTGTCTGCGGGATTGGGAGGTGCCAGATGACTACGATAGTGTGCGGGATCCCTTAAGCATCGATAGAAAGGTGAGTGCACCTTTGCTTTTGTATTCTTCTTGTGTTGCTGTGGATAATTACATTGCATAGTATAGAATAGTGATTTATTTATTTATTTATTTATCCTTGTATAAAAATAAAAGATTTGTTTTGGATTTTGAACAACTGTTGCAGATCGTGTCATATCTTTTTGAAAAGGGCCACAAGAACACACTATCTCAATTACTTATGAGCAACAATATTATGAAAAGGCAAGTTGCCACTTACCATATAGCAGAGGTGCTGAGTCACAGATAGGCCCAACATGTACAATGGCTACAGTAAGCCAACCATTACCATGTGAAAATGTATCATTAATATCAATACTAAAATTAAGTCTGCAACCACAGAAAACACAAGGTCCGTCGACAAGTGCGGTAGCAGCAACACTCTTAACTGGTATGCGGTTCTTCTTGTCTCCAGCTGTTGTGGCGAACTCTATGTTCTCGATGGTTTTATACACTGTCTGTTTAGACAGTGTACAGTGCATGGTGAGCCAACCATTGCCGTGTGAAAATGTATCATTAAGATCAATAATAAAATTAAGTCTACAACCACAGAAAACACATGGTCCATCAATAAGTGCCTGAGCAGCGACACTCTTCACTGTTGTGCGGTTCTTCTTCTCTGCAGCAGATGTGGCGAACTCGATTTTCTCGATGGTTTTATAAACTGTCTCCATAGTGTAGCTTCAGCAGTTGCCCGAGGCTGCATTTGTGTGTGTGTGTGTGTGTGTGTGTGTGTGTGTGTGTGTGTGTGTGTGTGTGTGTGTGTGTGTGTGTGTGTGTGTGTGTGTGTGTGTGTGTGTGTGTGTCACTTTGTGACAGTCTTTCTGTTGTTCCTATCTGCAACTCAGCATCTCCACCATATGGTGAGTCACAACTTTCCTTTTCATGATATTGTTACATTCCATAGTGGATTTTCCATTTTTTGATCACTTATGGGTGATATGGTTCAAAAATAATATGGTACAAATAAAAGGTATTCTGCTTCTCTCAGAGGTATTATTTAATACTATAAAACACTGATTAATAAGATACCCCCTCAAAGCAGCTTCCCTTTCCAGATACTTTGGAAATTTGTTAAAAATTTTGAGCCCATGTCAGAGGGACTGTCACCTGCACCATTAGTATGATGCCATGCTAGGCGATAGACACAGTCTTTCCTAATGTAAAAAATATTTTCATTCTTTTTTAAATTAATGAGCCACATTTACATTAAAATTAGTTTTACAGTTTTAGTATTATATATTGGTGGCACTTACAGTATTTTCTTACTCTTGAACACCACTTTATGTGAATCCTTATGAGAGGAACTGCACAGAATCAAAACGCCTTTTCCTTTTTTCTTTTCATCTTTTGTTAAAAAAAAGTGTCAGCTACTGATGCACTAGTGCAAGATACACTGTTCACTTTTGATCATAATTAAAAATTTATGATATTTGTTCTCGCGGTATTAACTGGTTTCCTAATGTTTGGCATAAAAGGTCAATATGTTGCACCACATGTGAGGATGACCTGAAAAGTTCTTGGCCTGATAGTGACAATGAAAATTCATGCTTCCAAAGATGTTTTACTTTTCAACATAATCTCCTCTAACATAAGTAAATTTCAACCGGTGGTGTTCCAATACCATTATCTTTGCTCTGTAGTGTTCCTGTGGAAATGCTGCGAAGTACCCATCTAGAGCCCAGTGGCTATTTGGTTCAATGAAAAGCTCTGACCAGCAAGGAATTTCTTCAGTTTTGAGAATAGATGGAAGTCCGAGAAAGACAAAGCTGGGAAATAGGGTGGAAGTACCAGCACTTAATAGCGTAAATCCCTCAATTTCCAAATTGCTAAGACACATTTGTGGGTGGGTGCATTGTCTGATGGAAGATGATTTTTTTCCTTCTTTAAACCTGGTCTATTTTCATGACTGGTTGGATCCAGTTTTGTTAAAAGTTGAGAGCAGTATTCTCCAGTTATGGTTTTACCTTTTTCAAGGTATCAAGCAACAAAATTCTTCTTACATCCCAACACACTGACACCATGATCTTTCCTGCAGGCACTGTCCTTGCCCTCTTTAGAGATGAAGAAGCAGCTTTTGTCCACTGGATAGACTGCTGTTTGGATTTGGGTGTGTAGTGGTGAATTCATGTTTCATCCACAGTCATGTCATTGCTAAAAGCCATTTCTGTTTCCTTAAAATGCACCACGCGTGTTTCGGAAAGTGTCATGAAAATATTTTGTGACGTGAATTGGACACATGAAACCCATCTTTTGCAAAGCATTCTCGTGTTCAGTTCCTGGTGCCAGATGTGACCAGTCCATTTCTTTGATATTCATAGCACATTAACATTTTCATGCACCTTCATATGCTGATGTTCCAAAATCATATCATGCACTTTGTTGATAATTTCGTGTGCTTGCACTTTTTTGGTGTCCTGTGCATGAACCATCTTGGACACTTTAACGACCACATTTAAGTGTGGCTGCCCATTCCTCAATGGTATAAACTGAAGGTGAAGAGCTACCATAGACATTTACTAGCCGCAAATGAATTTCAGTCAATGTTAAAATTTCTTTTATGAAACATTTAGTCATTGCACAATTCTTGATTTCCCCCTCCCTTTTTTAACACTACATGCACCGTAGTTGTTTCAAATGATGTACCTACAGTCAGCTGCCACCTTGAATGACTTGCAATTTTATGTGGAGTCTACTAGCATGCATACCAACATGAGGGCAAACTATCACGTGAATAGTGCTGCAATCTCTGGGTGAGGCCCAGAACTATTCACACAGCCATTGTACAGGCAGTTGGGTCACCCAGTTTTTTTCTGCATCATTATCGTAATTAATTATTAAGTAATTGTCTAGAGAAGTTCTTGTTAAATGTAAGCACTTCAGATATAAAGGCAACAAAGCACTGTAAAGCAGAAGTGTCAAGTCGTCGACAGGCACATACAAAAAAGAAAGAAAACTTGTTAGCTTTTGAAGTAATACCTTTTAGCTAGAGTATACATGGAAGTGTGCACACGCTCACATACATGTGCTCATGCACTTACATGGCACTGGCTGAACGAACACTGTTAATGCTGCATTTCGGCAGGTGTATTAGATTGGGGGGGGGGGGGGGGGGTCTGTGCCAGTTGGGGGAGTAAATGGAGACAGGTGGGTGGAAGGAAAGAGGGGGTTGTAATGGGTGGCTAGCAGCTCAGAGGGAGAGGGGTTTGCCGGTTAGGACTGTAGGAGGGAGGGGTGGCAGGTGCACCAGGTAGTCAAATGGTGCACAGTTGTCAGAGCCAGTGGGGAGTTACACACACTGATGGTGATATGGCGACATGAATTGGGCAGATGTCATTGGATGGAGGGAGGGGAAACTGTTTGGTGACAGGTGTGGGGACAGTTGGTTACAGGAGACTGAGACTAGGAAGATTACGGGAGCAAAGGATGTGTTGTGAGGATAGCTCCCATCTGTGTTGCTCAGAGAAGCTGGTGGTGGAGGGAAGGACCCAGGGTTGTTAAGCAGCCATTGAAATTGAGCATATGCACAGCTGTGTGTTGTGCCACTGGGTGGTCAGTTTTTTCCTTGGCCACAGTTTGTTGGAGAACAGATGGTTGGTAGTCATACCGACATAATAAAAAGTGCAATATTTGCAGTAGAGCTGGTATAGCATGGCTGCCGTTACAGGTGGCTTTGCCTCTGATGAGGTAGGATAAGCCTGCAACCAGACTTCAGTAGGTCTTGCACCTTGGTGTTCCACAGTGAGATGATCCATTAGTGGCAGGCATTTTGGAGAGGGAGTGGTGTGGCACAGGGATGGACTAGGTACCTACACATCACCCTAGTCCAAACTGTGCTGCTCTGAACTCCATGCCACATGGATCATATCCCTGTGGAAGACCCAGGTGCAAGACTTGTCCAATCCTCCCACCCAGAACTTCCTCTCCAGTCTTATCATAGCCTTAATCCTATCCCCTCAGAGGCTGGGCCACCTGTGAAAACAGCCATTTCATGTATTATCTCTGATGCTATCATTGCACAGCTTTTTATATTGGTATGACTACCAACCAGTTGTCCACCAGAATCAACAGCCACTGCCAAACTTTCACCAGGAACAAAGTCAACCACATGGTGGCACAACACATGGCTGGAGATAACATGCTCAATTTCAGTGGCTTCTTGACCTGGACCATCTGGATCCTCCTCTTCACCATCAGCTTCTCTCAACTACATAGATGGGAGTTACCCTCGCAACACATTCTTCACTCCCGTAATTCTTCTGGCCTCAATCTCTGGTGACTCATTGTGCCCACACCTGCTATCTGACAGTTCCCCCTTCCTCCGTCCTGTCACTCCCTCCCAATTCAAGTCCCCACATCACCTTCAGTGTATGACACACCCCACTGTCCCTGATAACTGTGCATCACATACCTAGCCTGTGCACCTGCCACCCTTCCTACCTTTATTCCTGGCTGGCAAACTGCGCTTCCTCAGAGACACTACTTTCTCTCTCTCCCTCCCTCCCTCCCTCCCTCCCTCCCTCCCACCCTCCCACCCTCCCTCCCTCCCTCCCTCACCCTCCCTCCCAACTAACACAACCCCCATCGAAACCTAGTCCACCTGCTAAAATGCAGCACTAACATTGTGTGCCCAGCTTGCACCAGTGTAGGTAGGCATATGGACCTATACAGTGTGAACATTAATAAAACTGACAAACTATAGGGAGAGGTTCCTGAGGAAATGGAGGGAAAAAGGTGTTATGAACATGGGTCTGGAAATGCATTCTTGCCACAGTAGATGGCACTGACAAATGACAGCCCCTTTTACCTCGTCATGTGTTCTTTGTTTATTGCAGGCTGTGAGATTGACGGAGTATACTGTAAGCAGCAGAATGGTCTGGTATTCATGTTGGGAACAAGCAGTGATGGTGTTTGTGTGTGGTCAAACACATGGAAATGGTAGAGAGGCAGAACCATTTCCTGGCACATGTTCATAGGACCTTTTTCCTCCATTTCCAGTCAGGAATCCATCCGTGCAGTTTGTCAGTGTTATTAATGTTCATCCTGTGTGTGTGTGTGTGTGTGTGTGTGTGTGTGTGTGTGTGTGTGTGTGTGTGTGTGTGTGTGTACACTGTCTGTTCCTGTAAAAATGATCATTTAAATGAACACCCATAGAATGAAGAGTGATGAAGAGATATTGAGAACTGAGATTGAAAAACCATATTGTTTATTAATTTGCAGTATTTATCTCAATTATAAAGTAAATATTTGGACATTATGATAATTTAAAACACCCACAGAAAGATGACTGACAAAGACACATATATGAGAACTAAGGCTGGCAATCTTTTTTTGCTTATTACTTTGTGGTATCTATATTGACTGTAAAGTAAATATTCTGACATTATGTAGGATGATTTGCATAACAGTTAACAATTATCAGTCTACTTATAAGTAATTTACCTGAAACAAATTGTCAAACGTTGACAGTAAGACATGCTAAGCAACTGTGTACAGATTATAAAATTTATAAAAGAAACATAATCAATGCCTTAGACAGGTGTTTTGTAATGACTTGCTAAAAGAGCACTGGGAAGATAGTCACAAGACTTCACAGCAGTATTTGTGGAAAACACAAAATTTTTGCATTTCTGTTCCTGTTGAGGATTTTGAGCCATGGTCCTCCTTAAAACTAAGCAGAACCAAGAATATATATGAGAACAAAGGCTTTTGCAAGGCCACTATTGTATAAATCATTCTCAGACTTCTTGCCACTTCAATTCAGGGTAAAACCTTGAGCTTTTAAGGATTATCTGTATCATCTTTTTTAGGAGCAACTGACTGTCTTAACTGGTGCAGTGATGACCCTGTATAGCCCATAGATGACTTCTGTCAGTTAGTAATTATGTAATGCTGTTGCAGAAGTTGTCAGCATTAACACTGGTAGTTCCAAAACTACCACAGTAGTGTAATCCAATTGAAATGAATCTCTTTGCTTCTTTCCTGCACCAAGAGCTTGTTTATTATCACAGCAATTTAATTGCATTAGGATGCTTCATACATTTAAAGGTGCACCCACACAATGCCTTTTCTCTGT
Organism: Schistocerca cancellata; assembly: GCF_023864275.1. NCBI lineage: Eukaryota > Metazoa > Arthropoda > Insecta > Orthoptera > Acrididae > Schistocerca > Schistocerca cancellata. The sequence goes on along the minus strand of NC_064635.1, from coordinate 96,828,531 downwards.
TCAACTTCGTGCAAGCACGTAAGTTTCCAATAGTGCATCCACACATGCACATTTGTGCATACAGAATTCCGTATAAAAGGGAGTCCATGCATAAAAGCACATTGCTTCTTGGAATCAGTGCACTATTTAGAAGCCAACAGGCAGCTGGAGTCTTGTATTTGTATTTGTATTTCTTTATGACCAATAAAGAAAGTTGTGATTGTACAAACAGTTGTACAGCCTAGCAGCAGTCTTCCAAAACACATCTCAAAGAGTCAGAGGTGACCTTACAGCATGACCTTTGGGTGAGTGCTACACTGATGATACAGCTGCCTCCCACAACTCCATTAATTAAAGAGACAGATATTCCAGAGATTGATAAATTAAGGAAATGGACCATGGTGGATATGGTGAAGAGCAGTTATTGTTAGCAGATCATGAAAAGTATGGTTTTTTGTCAAAAATATGATTCTGAGCAAACACTTTTAAATGTTCACTGTTAAGTAGGACTTCACATGCCATTATACGACATTGATCTTCTCACACTGAAACTCTAAAATGAACAAACAGCTTGCAAATAATTGTACTACAAATGGCTCAGCAACATCAACTGAACAGTTCCTGCCCACAGGTAATCTCGACCTGACCGCCCAGTTCAGATGTTCGGACTGAACTTTTATGACTTGACTCGCTCTATTCAACTGATACGCCAAGTAATCACACACAACAGACTATCCAAAACATTGTCAGCAGGCAAGGATTAATCTGAAATTCTACCTCAGCAAAACCATAGGTAGCTGCAATGTAGTCATTGTGATTAAGCAGTTCCGTATACTTACTCTCAAATATTGTAGATAACAGCAAATATCTTGACATGTGACAAAATAGGATCTTCACAAACTCTATGCACTTTAATCACAATATTTGTTTTGGAAATAACCGTTCCATAGCTACACTTTGTTTTGTTTTATTTTATTTATCTATCTATATTTTTTTTCTTTGCATCTAGTTTTGTGGTCACAGACACATTCTTGTGCAAACATTTCTATCATCAACCAAGCCCTCATGCTCTAATCTGGGATGCAGAGTTATCATTTAGTGCACTCCAAAAAGATATTAATAAATAAAAGTAAAAATGGTGGCACTCATATGATGAAAAAGTGCAAACAGACTTTATGCCTGTGTTTCGATACACTTTGCATTTCATATAGAGCTGTTGTATTTCCAGTGGATGACTATCACATTACTGAAGAGCACAACACTAATCATTCTGACTGACACTTCTGTGGTGTGGTGTTCAAGAAGAGAAATTCCTTTTTGCTGCAGTGTGTTTACCAACAGAAATTGCCACATCACTACCTTCATGGCATTGCCTGCAACAAACATTTGCTAATAAGTAACCTTCTAATCTGGAATATATTATTTCACTGGATTTTGGTCTGTGTTCAGTTATTATCAAACATGTGGGTTAAAACTTAACCACCTGTTGTGGCTTAACTTGCTGATTGTCGATGATACAATTGAGTTGTGTAACTTAGGTTTATTGCAGTTCCTCCATTTTATATAATGTGGGTTAGGTTTATGGAGTGTCAGCCCATATGACAAATTCACCAAAAATTAACATAGTTGAAATGCACAGAATACTTTTAAGATATGCTTATTGCATCACAACATAGATGAAACTGACATGCCTAAAAAATGACACAAGACTGGTGCTAAAACTATGGCAATACTAACTCAATTGTGTAAGTTCCAGTAATTACAAAGTCACATTATGCATTACATAAGTAGAATGCTTAAACAGAATGTAATTGATTTTACCATTGAAATTTGTATCCTTTCACAAAACTGATTACGAAGTTTAACTTGACAGATCATTACAATGTCTCGAATGCAGGTAGTATACTGAAATATCACAGTTTTCATACCAAAATTTAATTAAATGTACATCAATAACATAGTCTCCATTATTATTGCTTTACAATTGTAGTATAAATTTAGTTCCTAACATGAATCCTGTATCTTTACAACTGGCTCCATGACAATTACTATTACTTTTCTGCATATTAACTCCACAAAGGATAAGCTGGACTTATGTTTACAATATGTTCGACGTATTTTTGAGTTGTAGCACAATTCATTCTTTAACTTTTCAGAATTGGTTTAATTTCATCCTAAGTCAACTAATGAATATTTTGTCCAGAAAGGACAGCATTATGAGGTCTGTGACTCGTGACAAATACAAATAAAACAGTGTTCTGCATCAAATCAATTGTTTATTCTGCTACTACGCATTTCAATGGTTTACACCATCATCTTCAGGTGAAGAAATGTTCATTTACATAGCTGGTGTTAGTGCAAAGTACACACTTCTTTTTGCAATAGCAAGCCCAGGGCAGTGTAGGTTATATTATGTTATGTTGTATGTCCTATCCACTGTACATTATGTTTACACCATTCAATTGTCAAGGATGAATATAATTTACATTGGAAAAGATGTACAGCAGGCAGCAGTAATCAGACTTTTTACAGCTCTAACACCCCTCAAAAGATGCAGCATAGACTACAATGCCCTTTGTGTGCTGCTGAACAAATACATCTGTATTTAACGCTATTTAAATAATCAGTTCTTCACCTGGAGATGAATATTTGAACCATCGAAATGCTTAGTGGCAAAATAAAAAAGTGGGTGGTGCAGAATACTATTTTATTTGTATTAAATTGACTAATTTTCATTAATACAGTTGGCAAGAGATGTTACTATTCAGCCTTCTGCACACACACATATAACTTTATGTAAATATTGCATGATAGTACTCAATCACCACTATGTGTGGAATTGTACTTTTCATTTAATGCTGTCCTAATATGCTACATTACATGGGAAGTGTTCCTTCATGATACTTTGGTAGGTGGAGTGTGTTTTTGAGATATTGTGCACTAAAATGGAACATCTTTAAGGATGTTATCCCGTCTTGCTGACTTACTGCATTGCATGAGCCACTTTTGCCTGGGTTACATGTTGTACAATAACCTAGCACTTTTACTGAACTTTTAAGACTTCTTTTAGAATGGTTGATTACTTACTTCACAGCCTGGATTTTCACAAAGTGTACAGGACTAGGGTGCTTCTGAACTACATCCCCAAACACTAGTATGACGGTTCTTTATCCAAATATACCTTATAAATTTGCCATATAATGCTTGTACAGTTCCATGTAAATAGCTGTAGTCACTTCCCCAATGGCATTTGTTAGGTGGATGGAAACCAATGAAAGTGCGGAAATTACTTCTGTGATTGTACTTGAAAGTTTGTTGTAGCACATCTCATGGCTTATGTGGCATTCTCCATTAACTTTTTTCAGGAAAATTCACCTTCAGAAGATTTTCCCACATCTAGCACATTAAATATTGAGAAAAAAGAGGATGAGGAAGAAGAGGAGAAGGCAATGAGCAAGGACAGTGGGGAGGTGTGTCATGTTCTCCTGTAAGATGATTTCCCTACCCAGACTCTCAGTGTGTCAGGATGCATGCCAGTGCATTCGCGCAAAGTCTCTAAGAAAGAGATCCCAAACAGTTAGTATTCTTTCTGTATGTTGCAGATTTAGGGACCATTCTTAATGGAATAGAAATATTTTATTTTTAAAAAAATTGTTAAAATCATCTGAAAAAAGCTCCTGGTAGCTGCTAATAGCTTTTTTATTACTGGATCATACATGACCAGTTTTGTGATGATTTAATTGCTTCATACAACTAATTTAACTCTGGGGCATTAAACATACACATTCACCCAACATTTAGATCATGTTCAAATTGTCAGAACCACTGAAATTGGATGGTTAAGAAATGAAACATCTAAAATTCCAATGGGCAGCAGGTGCAGACAATGTATTAGATTGGTGCACAAGTTGTAGCATTTTTCCATAACTTTAATAAACACTACTGCTACACATAACAGATACTTTAGTCACCAATAATACATCCTCCTTCACTATCTACAACAGTGTGCCAATTCTGGCTGATCACAAATCACACAGGAAAAACATTTGTCTTGATTTGTTGCACTGTTTTGAAACTGAGGGGAGGCTTTCTTGCCCCAAATTGTGACAGGTGATGAAACCTGGGTTGTTCACCATTTTGAGCCCATAACAAAATGACAATCAATGGAATGGCACCATTTTCAATCGCCACAGAAGAGAAAATTCATACAACTGCTTCTGCTGGTAATGTCATTATCCCTGTGTTTTGGGACTGTGAAGGTGTGATTCTCATTGATGTGATGCCAAGAGGTGATACCATTAATTCAGAAGCATATGTCTCATTAACAAAACTCAAGGCACCGTTCTGGCAACTTCAGTGCCACAGCAACCCAGGAGATGTTTTGGTGCAACACATTAATGCTCAGCCCCACATGAGTTTGAAGACTGCTGAACACATCATGTAACAGGGTTGGACAGTGTTACCCCATGCACCCTACAGCTCTAACTAGCCCCCTTGGACTTTCAGTTGTTTGGGCCATTAAAGTATGTCATTTGTTGAAGACATTTTGAGGATGAGAAGGTAATTCATAGAGTGAAGCTCTGGCTCTGCCACCAGGACAAGGACTGGAACCAACAGGGCATATGCTTTCTTGTTTCGCACTGGAGGAAGGCCATAGAATGGCATGGAGTCGTGTGTATAACTCTTATTATGTTCAATAAAGAATTTTTGAAGAAAAAAAAATGTGGTGCATTATTTTCTGGGGAACCCTCATAATATGTCTCCTCTCTCTCTAAAATTGTAATAAAGGTTTAATCTGCATTTACAGTTTAGGGAACCTTGAAATAAAATAAATCACACAATAAAAAGTTCATTAACACATTAGTTGTTAAGAATGGAACATATGATTTTATGGTTTGGGCACCCACAGCTTTACATAATATGAATTTTTTAAAAAACTTTGAAAACTATAAAAATGTTCTAAAAAGCTGCTGATAGCTGCATTAGCTGTTAATATTTCATTTATTACAGGATCATGTATGACTGGTTTCACAATGATTTAATTGCATCCTGAGGTGTATACATATAATTAATGTAACGTTGGGTCATTAAAGATACATGGTCTCCCAAAGTTTGGATAGTATTTGAATTACAAGAACCATTTAAATTGGAAGATTAAAAAGTGATACATCCAACATTTGAATGTGTAGCAGGTTGAGGCTGTGTAGATGAGAACTGGAAGCTGCAAGTGTGGACCAGTGATGAAAAATCAACAGATGACTGCAAAAGCCAGATAGTGCAGATGTGACTGCCTGAAGTACAAAGGCTGGGCCACAAAACATCCTAACTGATAAAGTGCTATTGGAAAATCAGTAACATTAAGTTAACTGGCTGTTTGGTGGTCTGGTATTTGTACTTCAGGCATGGTCACTTCAGCACCATCTAGCTTTTGCATCATCTCTTGACTTATCATCACTGGTTAATACTCACAGCTTCCACTGCTCATGTATTAGGTTGGTGCACAATTTCCTAATGTTTTTGTTTTACATGTTGATATTCCAGTTGCTATGGCTTTATTTATCAACTGTCATTTTTTACTGTAGATTACTGCTACTTTCTCATTTGGAGATCGTAAATGGAGTTGTGGGTGCTAGAAAATGGAGTGGGAAGTGGAGAAATCGGAATATTTCCAACAAAATCTTTCATTTCAGTTCAGTAGATGACTGACAGCAGTAACCAGAAATATTTGCACCATGTGTGGGGATGAATGCCATTGCACAGAGCACAATGAGAAAATGGTATTCTCTTTTTAAGGAGGATTGTTTTGACATTAGTGACTCTCCACATTCAGGAAGCCCTTCGGGGTTTGATGTAGATAATTTAAATGCATACATCCACAATACCCACGTGAGAACTGGCAGCTGTGATGAACTGTGATCATTTCACCATCATGCAACATTTGCATGCAATGGCAAAGGTTCAAAAATAAGATATGTGGACACCACATACTCTATGCCAAAATCTGAAATATTAGTGGTTGGCCATATGTGAATCTCTGCTTGCTTCTCATCGATTGGCTCATGAATAACGACGACCATTCCTAATCTGTCTCATTACTGGTGACAAGAAATTGTGTCCTTCATCTTCAGCTACACCTACAAATCACTGTGAGGTGCATGGCAGAGGGTACATTCCATTGTGCCAGTTATTATGGTTTCTGCCTGTTTGATTCACATTTGGAACTTGGGGAGAGTGATTGTTTGAATGCCTCTGTGCATGCAGTAATTATTCTAATCTTACCCCCAGAATCCCTACATGAGTGATACATAGAGGACTGTAGTATATTCCTAGGGTCACCATTTAAAGGCTGCACTTGAAACTTTGTGAATAGAATTTCTCAGGATAGTTTACATCTTTCTTAAAGAGTCTGCCAGTTCAGTATCTCTGAGACACTCTCCTATGGATTTAAAAAAAACATAAAAAAATAAAAATAAAAAAAAGTTAAAAAAAACTGTGACCATTCATGCTTCTCTTCTCTGTATACATTCAATATCCCCTATTAGTCCTATTTGGTACGGGGCCCACTCACTTGAGCACTGTTCCACAACCAAGCTCTCCATCTGTGGATGAGGTGGAGATTCTCGTGTCTGCTGAGGACCTTGATCTCACCAGACCCTCAGACAAAATTGATATAGACTGCTCAGGTAAAAAGTTGGTGGCAGCAGGTGACCCTGAGGCGTAAACTGCCCCATTGAATGTTCCATGTCTTCCCAGTCTCACAATGACATCATCCTCCGGTGGAACTGAGGCAGTTTTTTCCACCACCTGGCTGAGCTACGGCAACTGTTAAGCTTTACACCCGCTTTCTGCATTGCCCTCCAGGAAATCTGGTTCCTGGCAATGCGGGCCCCTGCCCTCCACAGCCATAAGGGATACTACAGGAACTGTAATAGGGTGTCAGGTGGCATTTGCGTTTATGTCCTAAACTCAGTATGTAGTGAACCTGTGCCTCTTCAAACCCCTCTTGAAGCTGTGGCACAGGAAATAACTGTCTGAAATGTATATCTTCCTCCAGATGGTGCAGTACCCCTGAATGTATTAGCTGCACTGATTGAATAACTCCTTACACCTTCCTACTTCTGAGAGATTTTAATGCCCATAACCTCTTGTGGGGTGGCACTGTGCTTACTGGCCGAGGCAGAGATGACGAAACTTTACTGTCTCAGTTCGACCTCTGCCTCTTGAATACTGGGGCCACCACACATTTCAGTGTGGTTCAAGGTAGTTACTCGGCCATTGATTTATCAATTTGCAGTTCAGGACTACTCCCATCTATTCAATGGAGAGCACATGACGACCTGTGTGGTAGTGACCACCTCCCCATCTTCCTGTCACTGCCTCAGTGTCAGGCTCTTGCACGCCTGCCCAGATGGGCTTTAAACAAAACAGACTGGGAATCTTTCACCTCTGCTGTCACCGTTGAATCTCCTCCACACAGAAATATCAATGTGATGGTTGAGCAGGTGATTACAACAATCGTTTCTGTGGCAGAAAACATGATCCCTTGCTCTTTAGGGTGATCCTGACAAAAGGCATTCCCTTGGTGGTTGCCAAAAGTTGCTGAAGGAATTAAGGAGCGTCAGGGAGCTCTAGAGCATCATAAGTGGCGCCCTTCCCTGAAGCATCTCATTGCCTTTAAATGGCCCCATGCTCGCGTTAGCCATCTTATTAAACGACGGAAGCTGGAGTGTTGGTCAAGATATGTCTCAACCATTGGGTGCCATATGTCACCTTCCCAAGTCTGGGCAAAGACCAAACATGTTTTCGGGTACCAGACCCCAACAGGTGTTCCTGGTGTTAACATAAATGGTGTGTTATCTACTGACACAAACACGATTGCTGAGTACTTTGCTGAGCACTATGCTCAAGCTTCTGCGGTGGAGAATTATCCCCCTAGCCTTTCGCACTCTAAAACAGTAGCTGGAAGGGAAAGTCCTCTCATTTACTACACGCCACAGTGAATCTTATAACACCCCATTTACAGAGTGGGACCTGCTCAGTGGGCTAGCACATGGCCCTGACACACCTCCTGCATCAGATCAGATTTCCAGTCAGATGATTAAACATCTCTCGTCTGACTACAAGGGACATTTATCATCATCTTCAACTGGATCATGTGCGATGGCATCTTTCCATCACAATAACAGGAGAGCATCATCATTCTGGTGCTTAAACCTGGTAAAAACCCACTTGATGTGGATAGCTATCGGTCCATCAGCCTCACCAACATTCTTTGTAAGCTGCTGGAACATTTGGTGTGTCGGTGGTTGGGTTGGGTCCTGGAGTCACGTGGCCTACTGGCTCCATGCCAGGGCAGCTTCTGCCAGGATCGCTCTACCACTGGTAATCTTGTGTCCCTAGAGTCTGCCATCTGAACAGCCTTTTCCAGATGCCAACACCTGGTTGCCGTCTTTTTTCATTTATGAAAAGCATACGACACAACCTGGTGACATCATGTCCTTGCCACATTATACGAGTGCAGTCTCAGAGGCCCACTTCAATTTTTATCCTGAATATCGTGTCGCTTAATAGTTTCTGTGTCCAAGTTGGTGCCTCCCATAGTCCTCTCCCCCATTATCCAGAGAATGGGGTGCCGCAGTGCTCTGCATTGAGTGTCTCTCTGTTTTTAGTGGCCATTAATGGTCTAGCAGCAGCTGTAGGCCCTTCCACCTCTCCTCTGTTTGCAGACGACTTCTGCATTTCATACTGCTCCACCAGTACTGGTGCTGCTGAGCGGTGCCTACAGGGAGCCATCCACAAGGTGCAGTCATGGGCACTAGACCATGGTTTCCAGTTTTCGGCTGCAAAGTCACGTGTTATGCAATTTTGTCAGCTCCATACCATCATACCATTCATCGAGAACCAGAACTCTATCTTAATGATGATCCACTCAATGTAGTGGAGACCTATCAGTTCTTAGGACTGGTTTTCGATGCCTGATTGACTTGGCTTCCTCACCTTTGTCAGCTTAAGCGGAAGTGCTGGCAGCACCTCAGTGCCATCCACTGCCTGAGCAACACCAACTGGGGTACAGATTGCTGTACGCTGTTGCGGCTCTACAGAAACCGTGTTCAATCCCACCTTGACTATTGTAGTCTGGATTATGGTTTGGTGGAACCCTCAGAATTGCGTTTACTTGACCCAGTGCACCACTGTGGCATTTGCCTAGTGACAGGAGCTTTTAGGACGAGTCCGGTGACCAGCATCCTTGTGGAAGCCGGAGTGCCTCCATTGCATGTTACGCATGCACAACTGCTGGCCAGTTACATAGCACACATTCATAGTTTTCCTGTGCATCCGAATCACTGTCTCCTTTTCCCACCCACTGTGGTTCATCTCCCATATTGGTGACCCAAATCAGGGCTTCCAATTGCAATTCGTGTCTGATCCCTTCTTTCTGAACTGGAGTTCTTGCCTTTACCACCTATACTTGAAGTCCATTCACGTACACCTCCATGGTGTACACCTAGGCCACAACTTCACGTGGACCTTTCATATGGCCCTGAGGACTCAGTTAACCACATGGCTCTCTGCTGCCACTTCCTCTCGATTCTTGAAATGTACCGAGGCCACGAAGTGGTTTACACTGACGGTTCGATGGCTGATGCTCACATTGGCTTTGCGTATGTCCACGGAGGACATATTGAACAGCATTCCTTGCCTGATGGCTTCAGTGTTTTCACTGCTGAACTGGTGGCTATATCTCGTGCTCGTGAGCACATCCGTTTATGCACAGGGGAGATGTTTCTTCTGTGTACTGTCTCCTTGAGCAGCCTGCCAACAGGGTGGCCAAACAGGCTATGTGGAAACCCCTTACGGAGATCGGCTTCTCTGCAACTGACCTGCGTTCAGTGCTTTGCTGCAAGGTTTTGCAGCTTTCGGAGACAGAATGGCATAACCTCAGCCCGCACAACAAACTGTGTGCCATTAAGGAGACTATGAATGTGTGGGAGTCCTCCATGCGGGCCTCTCGCAGGGACTCTGTGGTTCTCTGCTGGCTCCACAGTGGCCACGCTTGGTTGACACATGGCTACCTCCTGCATCATGATGACCCACCTCAGTGTCGGTGCGGCACCCGGCTGACAGTGGCCCACATCTTGGTGAACTGTCCTTTGGCTGCCCTGTGATGGATTATTCAGTTACTGGACTCGTTGCCATTAATTTTAGCTGACAATGCCTCATTGGCTAATTTAGCTTTACATTTTATACACGGTGGTGGGTTTTATCATTCTATATGGGTTTTAGTGCATGTCCTTTGTCCTTTAGTGTTCTCCACTCTAATACTTTTAGGGTGGATGATTTAATGTGTCCCAGAGTGGCTGGCTTTTTCTTTTTATTCTCATAGTTGGCCAGCCATGGTCATCTGCTCTCTTGTTTTTGCCCCTTCTTGCTTTTCTCTGTGGTTTTCTTTTCCTGTTTTTGTCCATAGTAATGTTGGTTCCCCTTCTGTCATTCTTCTGGTTCTTCCATTGTCTTGATATGGTGCTGTATGTCTCCTTTCTTTTCTTCTTTCTGCTGTGTAATTATTTTACTGGGAACAAGGGGCTGTTGACCTCTGAGTTTGGCCCCCCTTCCTCTCATCTTTTAAACCAAGCAATCAACCCAACACAAATGCACTTCATTCTTCACAGTGGGTGTCTAGATTCAGGTAACAGTTTGCCTTTTCATTAATGTCCCTCACGTACAGGCTTCACCATTTTTACTTGGCACATGCTGCTATGTTATGTGTTGCCCTGAGATGACATCTTCAGGCACGTGGTAAGAAGGGAAGAGGCTTTTAGTAGGAAACAGATGCACAAGCCAGTGCCATATACTTCTCCTATCGGTATATGTATGGTATTTAAAGAGATATGCCCCATGTTTTTTTAGCAGATATGACTTAGTGTTTAGGACCATTACTTTTTATTGTCTATGGCAATAACCTTGGGATAAGTCACTGAGTGAAACTAAAGTTTTCCAATCCCAAAAGCATGTAATATGAATTATTTGTGGTGTGAACTTACAAACATCCTGCAGAGATGTATTCAAAGAAATATGGATACTAGCTACTTCTTCCCAGTGTATTTATTCCTTAATGAAATTTGCTCTAAATAATATATATCTGCTTTTTCAAACCAAGAGATCACTTCAGGGAATGAATACTAGAAGTAAGAATACATGTTGTTGTTGTTGTTGTCTTGAGTCCAGAGACTGGTCTGATGCAGCTGTCCAAGCTACTCTATTCTGTGCCAGCTTCTTCATCTCCCAGTAAATAATGCAACCTACATACTTCTGAATCTGCTTACTGTATTCATCTCTTGATCTCCCTCTAGGATTTTTACCCTCCATGATGCCTCAGAACATGTCCTATCAACCGATTCCTTCTTCTAGTCAAGTTGTGCCACAAATTTCTCTTCCTCCCAATTGTATCCAATACCTCCTTGTTAGTTATGTGATCTACCCATCTAATCTTCAGCATTCTTCTGTAACACCACATTTTGAAAGCTTCTATTCTCATCTTGTCCAAACTATATGTTGTCCATGTTTCATTTGCATACATGGCTACACTCCATATAAATACTTCCAGAAATGACTGCCTGACACTTAAATTTTTACTCAATGCTAACAAATTTCTTTTCTTCAAAAACACTTTCCTTTCCATTGCCAGTCTACATTTTATATGCTCTCTACTTTGACTATTATCAGTTATTTTGCTCCCCAAATAGTAAAACTCATCTGCTATTGGAAGTGTCTCATTTCCTAATCTAATTCTCTCAACATCACATGATTTAATTAGACTACATTCCATTATCCTTGTTTTCCTTTTGTTGATGTTCATCTTATATCCTCCTTTCAAGACACTGTCCATTCTGTTCAACTGCTCTTCCAGGTTCTTTACTGTCTCTGATAGATTTACAATGTCATCGGCGAACTTCAAAGTTTTTATTTCTTGTCCATGGATTTTAATTCCTACTCCAAATTTTTCTTTTGTTTCCTTTACTGCTTGCTCAATATATAGATTGAGTAACATCAGGAATAGGCTACAACTCTGTCTCACTTCCTTTCCAACTACTGCTTCCCTTTCATGCCCCTTGACTCTTACAACTGCCATCTTGTTTCTGTACAAATTGTAAATAGCCTTTAGCTACCTGTGTTTGACCCCTGCCACCTTCAACATTTGAAAGAGAGTATTCCAGTCAACATTTTCAAAAGCTTTCTCTATGTCTACAAATGCTAGAAATGTAGGTTTGCCTTTCCTTAATGTATCTTCTAAGGTAAGTCATAGGGCCAGTATTGCCTCATGTGTTCCAACATTTCTACAGAATTCAAACTGATCTTCCCTAAGGCCAACTTCTACTAGTTTTTCCATTCGTCTGTAAAGAATTTGTGTTAATATTTTGCAACCGTGACTTATTAAGCAGATAGTTTGGTAATTTTCAGATCTGTCAACACCTGCTTTCTTTGGGATTGGAATTATATATTCTTCATGAAGTTTGAGGGTATTTCGCCTGTCTTATACATCTTGCTCGCCAGATGGTAGAGTTTTGTCAGGGCTGGCTATCCCGATGCTATCAGTAGTTCTAATGGGATGTTCTCTACTACCAGGGCCTTGTTTTGGCTTAGGTCTTTCAGTGCTCTGTAAGACTCTTCATGCAGTATCATATCTCCCATTTCATCTTCATCTATGTCCTCTTCCATTTCCATAATATTGTCCTCGAGTGAATCACTCTTGCATAGACCCTCTATATACTCCTTCCACCTTTCTGCTTTCCCTTCTTTGCATAGGACTGGGCTTCCATCTGAGTTCTTGATACTCATACAAGTGGTTCTCTTTCCTCCAAAGGTCTCTTTAATTTTCCTGTAGGTAGTATCTATTTTACCCCCAGTGAGATATGCCTCTGCATCCTTACAATTTGTCCTCTAGCCATCCCTGCTTAGCCATTTTGCACTTTATGTCGATTTGTATTCCTTTTTGCCTGCTTCATTTACTGCATTTTTCTGTTTTCTCTTTTCATCAATTAAATTCAATATATCTTCTGTTACCCACGGATTTCTACTAGCCCTCATATTTTTACCTACTTGATCTTCTGCTGCCTTCACTATTTCATCCCTCAAAGCTACCCATTCTTCTTCCACAGTATTTCTTTCCCCCATTACTATCATTCCCTAATGCTCTCCCTGAATCTCTCTCTAACCTCTGCTTCTGTCAGTTTATCCCATCTTCTTAAATTCCCACCTTTTTGCAGTTTCTTCAGCTTTAAGTGGCATTTCATAACCGATAGATTGTGGTCAGAGTCCACATCTGCCCCTGGAAATGTCTTACAATTTAAAACCTGGTTCCTAAACCTCTGTCTTACCATTACATAACCTATCTGAAACCTTCCAGTGTCTCCAGGCCTCTTCCATGTAGACAACCTTCTTTCATGATGCTTGAATTAAGTGTTATAAAGAACTAAAGTGACTTGATTTGATGCCTTTTTGAGGAACACACCTTTTCAATTAGTTTCCAACAGTCATAAAAAATTAACTACTAAAGGATTTGTGTGTGGTGAACTTTTTCTACTCCATTAATGAGTATCATAGTAGAGCTGATTGATGTAAATATTTATTAATAATATCAAATGATGTCAGTGTTATATAATAACTGACTTCTGCACATCTTCAGTGTAGTAGTGTGATTAATCAAAATAAGTGCTCTTAACTGTCTTCTAGATGTGTGGCAAACTCAGTTTGTTACTACATCTTAAACAAAAATGCATTTAAGATTTTATGACTTATTCGACATCCTTGAGGACCATTTCACCTGAGATCTGTGGAACAAACATTAGCATATCTTTTTCACTTAAGTTCTTACTATGTATTCGTGTCTTATGGTATGCTCTACATTGTTGAGGCTCTCTAAACTATGGATCTGTGGGACAAAAGCACCTATAATCTAATATAACTCAGAGTACATCCATGTGGGTTAGCATTTTTTTCCAACGACCTAATATTTCAGAATTTAACACATCTGTTAAGAAGAGTTATTCTGGTGTAGCTGAATACCTAGCAAACTAAAATGTAGATGAGTTTATTACTATATAAACATAAGCCGAAGTGACGAAAGTCATGTGCACATACACAGATGGCGGGTGGTGGTATCATCTCTTACACAAGGTGTAAAAGGGCATTGCATCAGCAGAGCAGTCATTTGTCCTTCGGTGTGTTCTGGTTGTTATCTTACTTCTTTCTTAGATAACTGAAAAATTGTTTGTGGAATCTTACATGGTATATTTTGGTAGTACAACACTCTCACCACGTGTTTTTGAATGGGAATAATACAGACAGTTCCAGCACAATTTCAGCAAGAATTATTTTTTTGGTAGCTGCTGAAAGATTACACACTGCATATCTAGTTTGTCTAGGAATTTTCATAGTTTTGTCTGCAAAATAATCTTTCCAATATCAAGCATGGCCTGGGTTTTCTTCTGTTTAAAACAAACTCCACTGGATCTTAAACACTTACAGCTAAAAATAATATTTATTTGTACTTTTTGTTAGGAACTACACCATTTTCACTATCAACATTGATAATTTAAGTCCATTATACTACACTTATCACAAAAACGTGTCCATCTACCTTCAAGACTGAAAAAAAGTGGCGGGCAAGCCAACATGTACCCATAAGTTTGACATTCACACTTCCTAGCTTCTTTGGTCTGCTGACTGTATAAACTCCTTTAACATCTTAAACAAGTTCATTATTTATCATAAAAGGACATATTCATAAGTAAATAAACGAAACATGTTTTCTGGAAACATAATACTATAACGAAATTACCTAACTCTTTTTATGTGGGCATCACACTTTTCATTTCAGGTAAGTCATATCTCCAACGGTCGATTACATTACAGTAGCCCACCAGGACTTACAAGTGTACCCTGGTCCACTTGTCAGTCTGATACAGAAATTGCATCACTGTGAAATCTAGTAAATTGTTCATTCTTACATTACTCATTGACATCCTCCTTTGTCTCTCAACATAAATTACATAAACACACATATCGGTTTGTTGCCCAGAAACTTACTATAAAATAATACCAAAGTTAAAACATTTTCTCATATTAGAATAAACATAGCACTAACTCCTATATCATCACTAATGTTCCAAAAGATTTCTGTTCAACAATACTATTCTCTCTTTAACCTTGTAGATTATGTGATGGATATCAAGATTAATGGGTAACATAAGCTAACATAAAGTATGGGTCCAGAATGAGATTTTCACTCTGCATTGGAGTGTGCGCTGATATGAAACTTCCTGGCAGATTAAAACTGTGTGCCCGACCAAGACTTGAACTCGGGACCTTTGCCTTTCGCTGGCAAGTGCTCTACCATCTGAGCTACCGAAGCACGACTCACGCCCAGTACTCACAGCTTTACTTCTGCCAGTATCTCGTCTCCTACCTTCCAAACTTTACAGAAGCTCTCCTGCGAACCTTGCAGAACTAGCACTCCTGAAAGAAAGGATACTGTGGAGACATGGCTTAGCCACAGCCTGGGGCATGTTTCCAGAATGAGTACCCCTTAATATACTCAATTTCATAGTCAAACTGTTGCATGAACATTGCCCACCTGGTTTATCTATTATGATATAGTCTGCAGTCCTGTAAATAACTTAAAAGTGTATTCAGACCACAAATTTTTATCTTGTGTCCTAACAGGTACGTTTTAAATTTTGTAAATGCCCAGTGTACTGTGAGTAATTCTTTTTCTGTGACTGTGTTAGTTCTCTCATGTTTAAGTAACATTTTACTGGCAAATGCAATAGTACAATGAAGATTTTTTTTCAATTCACAACTTTCTCTGGAAATAGTTCTGCTCCTAGCCCATAATCATTACTGTCAATGTGAAGACAAAGTGGCAAACTAAAATCTGGTCTGTGTAAAAGATTGTTCTTACAAAGTTCATTCTTAATTTTCTTGATGCTTTCTGACACTCTTCAGACCAATTCCATGTAGCATGTTTTCTAAGTAAGTTGCTCAAACATGTTATATTGAGGCATTGTCCATTTATATATTTTCGATAGAATCAACAGATTCCATAGAAAGATTTAAATTGTTTTCAGTTTCTATGAGATAGAAAGTTTACTACAGATTTTATTTTCTCAGGGTCTGCACTTATTCCTTCCTTAGTAATGACATGATCTAAAAATTTGAGTTCTGACACACCATATTTACATTTTTCTGGTTTTAATGTCATTCCCCCCTTTTCTGAGTTTTTCACACACCTTTTTCAATAACTTCAATTGATCCTCCCAACTTTGATTTGACACTAATATATCATCTACATAAATGGTTAAGTCTGACACAACTTCTTGGCCAAGTAGATAGTATAGTGCTCTTATAAATTCTGCGACTGATGAGTTTAATCCAAAAGGAACTACACAATTTAGTAACATCTTAAATTGTATAAGAAAGCAGTGTACTTTCTAGAACTAATGGCAAGAGGTACTTGATGAAAACCTGAAGTTAGGTCAAGGTTTGACATAATTTGGAGATTTTTAAATTTATATAACAACTCATCGATGTTCTCTGGGTGGCCAGTTTTTCTGTATAAACATTTTTTTAACTGTCTGTAACCTAACACTAAACTGACTTGTCCATTTAGTTTATTTACAATGGCCAAGGGGTTATTATTATTATGGCTTATACTCCTCTCAATGATTTCTCACACTTCCATCTTTTGTAATTCTTTCTCCACTGCTACCCTTTTCGAGATTGAAATACTGTACAGTTTTGTAAAGAAAGGTTCATGGGCTTCAACTGCAAAGTACATTGGTATCCAAGTACTTTACCTGGTATGTTGCTGAATACATAACTACATTCCCACAAAAATAATTTAAAATCTTGTTTTTGGTTCTCAGTTAGTTCTGTAGCTTTGGCTACATTTTCATTTACCAAATTTTCAAACACTATCTCATCTGTATGAAAATCTGAGACATTGCTTCCAATGTACTTACATTCTTTTTTTAAATTCAGTACTGTTCAGTCTTATTCATACATGACACATTTGATGTAAAAAGTTTCATAGCAATGACTTCACCACTTCGTAGAGTCATTATTAATTTCTGTCCTACCCAATCAAATGCTGCACTTACTTTTGTTATCCAAGACATGCCAAGGATAAAATCCTCTGCGAGATCAGGAATAACAAGACACCCATGTGACCATGATACTCCTTCAATTTCAAAAGTAATAAAAGCCTGACTCCTTACTGATTTACTGTGCCTCCCAGTAGCACCTCTCATTTTAATTCCTACTACAGGTAACTCAACACAATCCTTATTAATTTTCAGTTTTTTACTTAATGATTCTGATATCCCAGATACTTGACTTCCTGTGTCCACTAAACACTTTCCTTTCCGTGATCTTGTCTGTACGTCAATAAAAAGACTAGTTACAACAAAGTCAATATTTTTGTTAATATTCTCATGTAATAAGTCCTCTTCAATTTCACTAAATCCATATCCCTTTCTAGTGTCCTTACCTGTATCATTACTACCAGAGTTATATGCTGTTATTACCCTAATTGCATTTTCTTTGGCCTGATTACTATTTCTGAGTATTTCATTAATCCAACTACATTCATTTGTGCTATTGTGTGTCTCTCTTTTATATTTGTGCAATTTGGCACTTAATTCTTTGCCACCATTCTGGATGCAAAGTTTCATATATATCAAGTGTTACCTTTCTGAAATTTTCATCATCCTTAATGGCACTAGTGCTAAAATTCATAAGTTAAACAAAAATTGCTCACTATCTGACATTTCATCATATTCTCCCCTAATGCTGTTAAGATTATCTGCTGGCAATTGCCTCTCATTGGTTTTCTTACATGTATTAAGATCAAATAGTTCATTGACTAAAATTCTGGCATCCTTATCATTCAAATTGTCAACTGTGTTCCTGTGTACCTTGCTAATGTCAATACTATCCTCTTTTATATTAGTAATCCTTAAAGCTTCCAACTCCTCATTTGCACCAATAAAACATCTTTCTTCACTACTATCCTCAATCTCCTTTTCTTCCCAATCAACATCCTCTGCACCCTTACCTTCAGT
This sequence comes from Schistocerca cancellata, assembly GCF_023864275.1. NCBI lineage: Eukaryota > Metazoa > Arthropoda > Insecta > Orthoptera > Acrididae > Schistocerca > Schistocerca cancellata. The sequence continues at coordinate 96,810,430 of NC_064635.1, read as the reverse complement.
ATGCAGATACACATTTAAATCATCTTTACTAGGTGCAATTTTCATTCCTAGCCCACCAGTCTCTTCCATAAGTTCTCTAATTCCTAACACACTCTGATCATTTGAACAACTATTTCCCAGCAAGGTGTCTTTCTCATCCCACTCATAGAATAAATCTAAGTTTAAGTCTTCTCCACAGTTCTCTAAGAAATCAGTGTCTTTAAATAACTTACCTTTGGTTTCTGGTTTATTTGTATGACATATATTATTTCTAACAGATACCACACTAATGGGATAACACTTCTCTTTAAAATAATTACTCATTATGCCACTGGTATTTTTCTGTTTAGTTTGACAGTTTGGGTTGGCCCTTTCCATTTGTGTGCAAGTAGCTCATACCTTGTGGACAGCCTGTGGTGTTGCCGCCAGACACCACACTTGCTAGGTGGTAGCTTTAAATCGGCCGTGGTCCATTAGTACACGTCGGACCCGCGTGTCGCCACTGTCAGTAATTGCAGACCGAGCGCCACCACACGGCAGGTCTAGAGAGACGTACGAGCACTCGCCCCAGTTGTACGATGACTTTGCTAGCGACTACACTGACGAAGCCTTTCTCTCATTTGCCGAGAGATAGTTAGAATAGCCTTCAGCTAAGTCCATGGCTGCGACCTAGCAAGGCGCCATTAACCATATCTAGAGAGAGTCTCACTTGTATTATCAAGAACGCTGTATACAAATGATGGATTAAAAGTTAAGTATCCCAGCAGCTACGTACTTTTCTTTATAGCATTCATTACGTATCCTGTTCCAGACCTCACGCCTGTCTGCGTTAGATTATAGCGTGCATTTCGGCCTCCTCTATCTACAAGGTGTTGGCACAGTTGCCTACACATCACAGCCAATGGAGCCCTACTCAGTTTTTTTAACTCCTGTATAGTTGCCTGTTCAGTTCTCCACATACCATTATGATTATGCCACTCCTTTGGTTTATTTCCAGAGTGTCTGTTACCAAATTTATTATGATTATATCCATATTGACCCTTCTAATGTAAATTGTTTCCTTGTGATCCCTTGAAGTTGTACTGGTGATTTCTCTGATGAGAATCATTACTTCCAAAATTGTGTGGTTCCTTTTTATCATGTTGTGTGTTTCCACAATTTATAAGTCCTATCTTTTGGAAATGGTTTTGACTATGGTGTGCTGGTTTACCTGTCTTCTCAATAATTCTGTCTAGTTTGTCTACATACTTCAAAAACTGATCTATTGTGTCATCAGGTCCATAAGCTAGCTCCCATTGTAATTCATATGGTAGCCTTCTTTTTAGTGCATTGATTTAAGTGAGTTCATCAAAAGGCTTGTTTAGGTGAGAGGGTTCTCTTAACTGATTTTTGCAAAATTGCTTCATGCTACCAAACTCATGTTTATAACCAGGTCCATTCAAGAATTCACTTTTTATTCTAGCTTGTTCTGTCTCTGACCAGAATTTACTTAAGAACCTCTCCTCAAACTCTGCAAAAGCTATTCCCTCAATACAATCATGATTAATCGATGACAATGCTTCACCTTCTAGAAATCTAGTCACAAATTTAGTTTTCAAATTGTCATTTATATTTGAAAAAATGTTATCTTTGCAATGCTGCAGGAAATCTACTGGATGCATACTGCTCTCATCTGAAAAGTTTTTTTACTGGAATGTTGCACCACATAGTGTCAATATTGTTCGCCAAACTATTGGTGACCATATTGCTACTAACACTTTCAAGTTCCTTAGTGATGTCACTAATACTATTTTCTAAACTCTTGACTTTGTCTTTGCTTATCTGCTTATTTACATCTATTTTTTCAGTAATAATTCCTATCTTTTGTTGAAATTTTCCTTCCACTTGAACAATTTTATCGTCTGCAATAGAAATACGATCAGATACTGTATCTTCTACATGTCTGATATCTGCATGCACAACTTTAAACACATTACAGATTTTCTCTCTACCTGTGCTAATTTCAGTTTTCAGATTTTTTCTTTTGCATCTACATTTTTAACCTTTCTTCTGACATAATTGACCTTACCTGTGATCTTAACCACATTATGACCCAAACTGGAAATTTTTGCTTGTACTTTTTGAAAGTGATCATCATTTTTCTTTTCATATTCTTTGAACTGTTTTTCAAATCTATCACTGATGTCCTTAAGATTCTGGTCTAACTGAGCTGCTCCATTTGATTAAAATGAATCTCATTATTTTTCTCCATTTGTTCCAAATGTATCTCATTAGCACCGAGTCTGCCTTTAATATTTCCTAAACATTCCCCATTTTGTCTGTTAGTGTCATGAGTTGCCTTAAATTTTCCCTCCATATAATTCATCATTGTTAACATGTCTTTAACTTCATCCTGTCTTTCAGTACGAGTTTCAACTTTCTATACAGGATCCAGACTATTCATGTTGCAGTCATGTTCGTATGATAAATTTACATCGGTACTAGCGTTGGCAATACCATCACCAATGCTTTCCTCTTTTACAATTGTCATCTTTTTACACAGGAATAAACACAATAAATTTATCTTTGCTAAAGAATACTATATTTTCTTACTCACAGTTTACTGGTTTTCTTATCTTATAATATCTTCTTTATTGATTGGTGCCTGATGGAATTCACAACACTGAAACGCTACACTTATATGAATATTGCTTTTTTGCTGCACAACACTTTACACTTTTTTCTTCTTTCTTGACTTATTGCACCATTATTATTGCTCCAGTAACTGCACTCCGTTGTCTTGAAGGCATCAGCATGTGACTTCCTTGAACATTTTCATCCAGGATGTACGAATTCTGTTGTCTTTGCAATATCACTTGTAATTTATTTCGATAACTTTTTCAATAATCCTCTATGTCACCACCATATTGTACTGGTTGGTATCTTACGCATTTCTTAGAAAACTGAATAATTGTTTGTGGAATATTACACGGTATATTGTGGTAGGGCAACACTCTCACCACATGTTTCTGAATGGGAATAATACGACCAGCTCCAGCACAATTTCAGCAAGAATTATTTTTTTCAGTAGCTGCTGAAAGATTACACACTGCCAATCTTGCATGTCTAGGGGGTTTTCATAGTTTTGTCTGCAAAATAATCTTTCCAATATCAAGCATGGCCTTGGGTTTTCTCCTGTTTAAAATAAACTCCACTGGATCTGAAATACTTTCAGCTAAAAATAATATTTATTTGTACATTTTTCTCTATCAACATTGATAATCTAAATCCATTATACTACACTTGTCACAAAGACGCATCCGTTTACCTTCAAGACTGAAAAAGAAGTGGCGGGCAAGCCAACATTTGCCTGGAAATTGCAGACATTCCCATTTCCTATCTTCTTTGGTCTACTGACCTTATAAACTCCTTTAACATCTTAAAGAAGTGCATTATTTATCATAAAAGACATATTCATAATTAAATATACCAAACACTTTTTCTGGCAACATAATACTATAATGAAATTACCTAACTCTTTACTGTGGGCATTGTACTTTTCACTTAAGATAAACCATATCTCTGACAGTTGATTACATTACGGGTGACACTCATGAAAATGTTTCTGATGTGATTATGGCTGCAAAGTGAGAATTAGGCAACTTTGAATGTGGAATGGTAGTTGGAGCTAGATGCATGGGACATTCCATTTTGGAAATTGTTAGAGAATTCAATAGTCAGAGAGTGACAGTGTCAAGAGTATGCTGAGAATATGAAATTTCAGTCTTTGCCCCTCATCATGGACAATACATTGGCTAATGACCTGCACTTAATGACTGCCAGCAGCGGCTTTTGCATAGACTTATCAGTGGTGACAGACAAGCAGCACTGTGTGAAATAACCATAGAAGACAGTGTGGGACATACAACAAATGTATCTATTTGGACAGTGTGGGGAAATTTGGTATTAATGGGCTATGGCAGCAGATGACTGATGCCAGTCCCTTTACTAATAGCACGACATGACCTGCAGTACTTCTTCTGGGCTTGTGGCCATGTTGGTTCAATCCTAAATGACTGGCAAACTGTGGCCTAGTCAGATGGGTCCCATTTCAGATGGTAAGAGATGATGGTAGGGGTTTGAGTGTGGTGCAGAGCACATCAAACCATGGACTCAGATTATCAACAAGGCACTCTGCAAGCTGGTGGTGGCTCCATAATGATACGGGCTGTGTTTACAAGAAATGGGCTGGGTGCTCTCGTCCAAGTGAACCAATCATTGACTGGAAACAGTTATGTTCGGCTACTTGGAGACCATTTGTGGCCATTCAGTGATGGAATTTTTATGGATGACACTGCACCACATCACCAGGCCACAATTGTGTGCAATTGGTTTGAAGAACATTCTGGACAACTCAAGCAAATGAGTTGACCACCCATGATCCCCGACATGAATCCCATCAAACATTTATGGTACATTATTGTGACAATAAATAGTTTGGACAAGAAGAGAATAGAAGCTGTCAAAATGTGGTGCTACAGAAGAATGCTGAAGATTAGATAGGTAGATCACATAACTAATGAGGTGGTATTGAATACAATTGGGGAGAAGAGGAGTTTGTGGCACAACTTGTCAAAAAGAAGGGACCGGTTGGTAGGACATGTTCTGAGGCATCAAGGGATCACAAATTTAGCATTGGGGGGCAGTGTGGAGGGTAAAAATCGTAGAGGGAGACCAAGAGATGAATACACTTAGCAGTTTCAGAAGGATGTAGGTTGCAGTAAGAACTGGGAGATGAAGAAGCTTGCACAGGATAGAGTAGTATGGAGAGCTGCATCAAACCAGTCTCAGGATTGAAGACCACAACAACAACAACAACAACAATTGAGAGGTTAGTTTATGTACAAAGGCCAGCAACGGCAACACTTGTGCAATCATGGATGGCCACGGAGGCACAATAGCTCTGTATTTCTGCAGGGGACATCCAACGGCTTATTGAGTCCGTGCCACATCGAGTTGCTGCACTATGCTGGGCAAAAGGAGGTCCGACAGGATATTAAGAGGTATCTCATGACTGTTATCACCTCAGCATACAATGACAGTAGAAAATTTGTCAGGACATTTTAAATTGTAAGATGGTAGATTTTCTTGCAGACTGTGTAAATAGAACTGATTGACTAACAGCATTATTACTGTTGTCTGTGCTGATGAAAATGTTATGTTGTAAGTATATATGATCACTTTTGAATGTTTATGATATGTCATAGAAATTTAGTTGTTCAATATTGTAATGTATTTGCTGGCTGTGCAAAAATGATGATAAAGACCAATGAAGAGTACAGCAAAATAAACAACACGAAAAGGTATATCTTCTAGAACTATTGCTTGGCACGTTCATTCTGAAAATAATTACCATTTCCTTTCTTACATCTTTAGGCTCTTCCCTTTACAGTGCACTCCAATTGTTTAGCTTCTCCTTCTACTTTTAGTTCTCCTTTTACCATCTCCCCTTTTCATCTTTTTCGTTTCTATTCCCCCACCACTTATCATGTAACTGTGCCCCCATAAAAATCACCCAGATGTGAAGCCTGGCTGCCATAACCTGGCTGTATTATCTTATCAGTTGGACAGCAGCAGCTCAGACCATGCACTGTTGAAAGTGCCAGTTTTAAGATTCTTTGAAGTGTTCTACTTGGTCTTTGAAATATGAGGGAAGACCATGTAACTTGGAATCAAGGTGGCTGGTTCATCCGTTTTTCTTTTTCGTATATTTTGAAAGCAGCTTGTCTCTGCCTCATTGTTGTTTGTCTTATCTTGTGTTATCCATGTTTAAAAATATTTTGGAGCATAAGGGCAGATTTGCAGAATATTAGAAATTGTGAAAAGGTGTAAACATGATGGTATCGATGATTGAGGCTGGGAGAAAATGAGTGCAGTTTTAAATAAGAATGTATTTTAGCATCTGTTCAAGTTTTATATCCAAATATTTGATCGAGCAAATGCCCGCAACTGAGGAACATATTAATAAAATAAAAAATCTGGTTCAGCTGCCAGTAATGTATTATATACTGCATGACCAGTTTTGAAGCCCAAAGGAAGATTTTCATGTGCCATAATAAAATTATTTGATCGCAACTGATGATGGAGCTTTAGAGTTAGAAACCGGTCGTGCAATAAAAACGAAGTTACTGGCAACTGAAGCGGACTTTTTTATTGTATTAAAGTTTTACATGTTTTAGCCACATCTGTCTAATTATTTTAGTGAGTAACCCCTTTGTTGAGTGCCTATAAACCAAGTACACACACAGACGTGTGTGCATTAGGGCGCACACACACACACACACACACACACACACACACACACACACACACACACACACACATAACAGTGAAATGTATTATACAGTTATGAATATTATTTACAGATCAACACAGTTTAGTGTATCAATACACAAAATCCAGGCCAACAGACAAGATATTGGGTTCAAGCAGTCAGCCAAGCATGGAGTTTTAATCTGTAAAGAAATTCAAAATAAACTTGAAAACACACTGATGTCATCTAATGTGGTTTCTTAACACTGGAGAACACAAGCATAACAACAGATTCTCTCACTGAGGAAGGAACCAACACACTAAGTGGACATGACTCAGTTCAGATTAACATGTAAGTGACCCAAACCAACAACACATGACACTGCATGCCATAACACTGCATGCCATAACACAGCCACAAACAATACAACAGGCAGTAACAATCATAAAACAAGAAAAGCGATGGCACAAACAGCGAAACCACACACTAATACTCTAGTAATAAGATAACCTTGCTTTGGAGGAAAAGGCTAGAAGAACTTTTATTCTGAGGCTCCATCTGCCCAATGACACATTGTGTATTGTTTATAGTACACTGTACACAAGCAGCAATGTATTATTCGTCTCATTATGTGTAGGCAGAAGTATACCCTCTTGTTTATGTAAAGATACAATCAGTTGTTACTTATAGAATATTTTCTGTATAAACCATGTATAAAACTGAAAATGTAACTTATGTTTTAAGAAATACTGCACTCAATTAGCAATGAACTACATTCTCTTTCTCCTAATAAATTTACAACCATAAGTTGATTATTCACGTAAAGCTAAAATTTATGTATTCCGTGTATCAAATGCTCAGTCAGTATATAATTTGTATAACACCAGGTGTGTATGTATCTGATGTATCTCACAGAATATAGCACAACTACCAACAACTAGACAAACAAACAACTACTAAACATCCCACAGTGACTAAGATGCATAATTCCAAGTAATAAATCAATACGCACGAGCATAGCAAACCTACATAAGCACACATTATTTGAGATGAGAACAGCTCGAGGCTCTACTGAGACCTTCTCATATGAAGTAGGTAAACTAGGCTGCTATCAACCAACGCACTACTTAGACCATATTACACATCCAAAGGTAGTATATCACTTTATTCTACATACTGCAACTTACTTTTACCACACTTATTGCATCACACTTCAAACCTGGTTTATGAAGGAAGGCAGGATTCGGTTACAATTGTGGACGAGGCCATAATCAGTTACTATTGGTTGCCTTTTTCAGTTACACACATTTATTTTTAAAACAGTAATTCCAAACTCAACAATAAATAAAAAATACCACATGTTATTAACGAAGCAATAAACAACTGTGTAAATAATAGTGGTTTAATTGCGTTACACTTTGCAAATCACTATAAAATACAGGTACAGATAATGTTTAAAAAGCAGGCCACTGTGATCACAGCTGGTCTTACTCACCTAGAATGGCAATAAATTAAGAATGTTTAAGATCTCGCTGCAATTACAACTTACAGGTATTGAAATATTAAAAGGTAAGTGTTCATAAACACTGCATTAGCATTAGACATCAGACACCAGGAATGGCAGTAAATAACGTTTTAAGGCTTGCTGTTAAAACACAAATACAAATTAGAATTTTAATGCAAATGACCACAATCACAGCTGAAGGCCTTACACGCCAAGAATGGCAATAAATTAAGATAGTTTAAGAACTCGCTGCAATTAAAAGTTACGGGTATTGAAATATTAAAAGGTAAGTGGCCACGAACACAGCAGAAGATATCAGACACAGGAATGGCAGTAAATAACGTTTTAAGGCTTATTGCTAAAACACCAGTACAAATTAGAATTTTAAGGCAAATGATCACAATCACGGCTGAAGGCCTTAAACGCCAGGATCGGCAATAATATTTAAAAAAAAATTTGAAACCTTCTGTAAAATAGCAAATACAATAGCAAAAGTTAATTAAAAAAACGCAAGCAACTAATCCAGATGATGCTCCAACAACCACACCTGAGAAGGTCTGGCAACAAACACTTTCGCGGACTATGAGATAGGCTAGCCAAGAGTTGCATCACTTCAAATGATGGTAACTCAGACTAGTGGCAGTCCATCGAATGACTAATGATAACTTGCTGAAGCTACCTGACGTCCGACGAACCAAATACAACGATGGAACAATACGCCAAAGCCTTAACTGGCGGTCTGCACTACGCCCCCAGAATACAGTGTTTAGAGTGCCTGGAACGAGAAAGGAACCGCTACCAGATTTCCGTGCGATTCCATAGACCCAAAAATCTGGACAAACAAGTCACAGTACAGAACACCAGACAAACTAACAGTAACTAAAGCCACACTCGATTTGTGTGCGAAGAAAAACCGAAATGCAACCAACCAGAATCCGCAACCACACATCATTGCACAAACAATCGCAAAGCGAGCCAAAACCAGGTACCAAATGAGCGACATCAAATTCATTAGGCACACAAACGCACGCTGAACTCACTGTGACGACACTGATGATGGTTGGCAGAATGAAACAAATCTCTTCACTGCTTTATTAATTCACAGCTGAGTAACCTCACCGTCTAATTACTGACCCAAGTGCTTTTAACACAGTAGGGTCTTCAAGTACTAAGCGGTACGCATATCCACAGAACTGCACATGATGGCGCAATGGTAACCTGTCACAACATCAAAAACGTACTATGGGGCACACACAGGTGGCTGACTCTGTTCCATTTGGATTAAAATGCTCTCATCTTAAGGCTTGCTGGATCTGGTTTACGACAAGGCCGTGCACCCTCGTGACCACATCCCTTCTATCCGGCATTCCATGCGTACTGCCAGCGGTCCCAGCGTGTTCCCGCACTGTGCAGACCTGGCTCCTCCTGAGTCCCCAACCAAACTGCCCACTCATACGACCTGGAAGAACCATGATGTCACACTAAAGATAGGACAACAGATACTGCATATCGATAACTGCCACTGCTGCCAGTAACAGACAGGCGACATTTGCGAAACGAGAAGAAGACAAACAACCGCAACCATGCCAACTGAAGGATACGGTGTGGCCTCCAACAGAAGGCGGAAACCTACAAACGGCACCAACGCGAGCCGCAGCACAGCTCAACACTTCTTTTGATACTTACATTATATAAATTATATTCTCCTCAACTAGGCAGAAACAAATTATATAGAACCTCATTAACAATCGTGAACCATTAAATTCTCTGTAACTCAGAGAAATTTTTATATATTGTGTTATTTATAGTATTTAAAATAGCATTAAAACTGCAACAATAAGAAGTCTTTTCCATTAGGTTTAGTAGCATCTGATGCACCTTACATTTCAAGGTGGTGGGTTACTCCGTACTGTTAATGAAATAAATAATAAATAACTGCCCTTGAACCACTACTCACAATATCCTAGAGTGTAAGCTGACCTAGTGTCTGGGAGATGCCTAACGTCGACTGACAGTTTGCTTTGGCTGTGGTTCCCAGGAGCAGCCTGACGAGGATCCGGGTGCTGATCCTGCAGCTGCCAGTGGTGCAGTGGCTCATCGACCTGGTGCTCTTCGTCCTCTTGGCTGAGGACCAGGTGGGTCTCCTGGCACTTTGCTAAAGCATGATTGCCATGTGCTGTGTCTAAAAAGATAACCACTCTCGCTTATAGCCATCACCTTCGTCTGCCATTTGGCATCTGCTGATGGTCATAGGTCTCCTCTAACATCCTCCATGAATCACGTCTTCACACATTTGCACAGGTAACCATAAAGTTTCAGTTACCACCTTGGCAAACCAAACTACATAATGAATTACTGAAAAGAGGGAAGAGTCGCATAACAGAACAGAAATTACTCTGAAATGAAGCATTGTTACAGGAATCACTTTGTTCACTGAACAATTAATGTGGGTACTTTTTTAATTAGAAAAACTTCAAGTTCTATAAGTGCATCCTAGTGCTGTACCAATTTCACAACAAAAACGGCATATCCGAAAATAAATGTTGTGTTGTAAATATTTTATTCTATATTTGCGATTTAAAATGTATCAGCTCTGTATTATTATGAGGTTAGCCATAGACATCAGTTACAACAATCAGACAATGGATATGTTTACTTTGTGAGCATATCTCCTCCCCTGGTGTCCTTTAACAGGTTTCTGAGTAATCCATTGAAGTATCTAAACAGGGTCTGTAACTACGTTAGGTGCGAATGAAAGACATCAGTAGACGATAATGCAAGAAAATATTTATCTGAGTATATGAACACATTATAATTGAGTCCTGAGGATCCATGCTGGTTGCATTCACGTGAGGACAAACACATTATGACAATTGTCCCACATGGCTACTGTTCTTGTGAAGGTGGGCTTCAGTGTGTCTCTTCATCGATGCCAAAAGTCCCACACTTGTTTCGAATGCCCTGACAACCATTCCCGTGTTCCCACAGTTCATCAGCACTATCAATGGGCTGTAGTACACTAAAGATTTTAAATATCCCCACACAAAAATCCAGTGGGTGTAAGTCAGGGGTCCTCAGAGGACATGTTATTGGTGATCCTCCACCAATACACTTATTGTCGAAGATTCAGAATGCAGGTTGCCAAACAGCCACATGAAAGTGTGCTGTTTCACCACCACACATGTACACCATACACACATTTTCACTGTAAGAATCTCATCCAGACATCATTAACAGTATGGTAACACTGGCTTGACTGCGCTGGTGTAAATTTTGTGTCAAAGAAACCATTGACCCCTGGACCTATCTTTATTAGGAGTATTTGATTGTTTTGTTGTCTCCTGCTAACACCTTTCACTTGCACCTATAATTGTAAAAACACCCTGTACCTGTGTATAGAGGTTAATTAGATTTGCAGTTCAGTTCCCTAGTATTTTAGCCATTTAGTTTCTCTTTTATTGTTTCAATATGCTTAAAAACCGGGAGCATTTATTTGTATGACTTGACACTCAAAAAATTTTATAAACATTTCACCTGGCTTGTGTTGACAAAATTTAATCATGCATTACTGAAGATAAATGATGTCCTGAAACTGTGTGAGTTTACTAAGATTACGTTAATAAAACTTCCACAGATTAAAACTACGTACTGGACCGAGACTCGAACTCGGGACTTTCGCCTTTCACTGACAAGTCCTCTACCAGTTGAGCTAACCAAGCATGACTCAAGTCCTGTCCTCACAGCTTCACTTCCGCCACAGTAAAGCTGTGAGGACGGGATTTGAGTCGTGATTGGGAGGCTCAGATGGTAGAGCACTTGCCCGGGAGAGGCAAAAGTCCCGAGTTTGAGTTTCGGTCCGGCACACAGTTTTAATCTGCCAGGAAGTTTCATATCAGCATACACTCCGCTGCAGACTGAAAATCTCATTCTGGATTACGTTAATTACTTTTTAAACTTCTCAAATGGCTATATAGTGTACCTGATAACGTACTATGGGGGGCAGATGGTACTAATAGTGTCATCGATAATAGGAACTTTTGGGTTAATTGAATTATCTTCCTCAGGATACTGTAGTATCTGTAAAGTCTACCCTAGGTTAAGAAGACCAATTCAAAAATATACGCTTTCTTGCAACATTCTGTGTGTGTGTCAGAAATAATCTGTACTATATTTCCACAGGCGGTGTACCAGGCAGTGTACCAGTGGGTGCAGGTGGTGCCCATGGTTTCACTGATGGTGGCGCTGTGGGGCGCCAACATGTTTCTGTCATTGCTCGGGGATGCCCTCGCCGAGCACCGCGTGAGGTCCAAGTTCGTCGCCATGCAGGTGGTGGTAGCCCTGAATGCGATGCTCAAGGCCGTCTCCCGGCCAATAGCAGCGGCGCTGGCCTGCTACCCACCTCTCACCCCTGCGCTCTACTGCCACAGTAAGCACACACCGGGCAACTCTGATACATTTTCTAACCTCTTCACATTTTACATCTGCATCTACACCTACATACTCCACATGCCACAAACAGAGTGAGCAAAAAACAGGCTGTCTATATGTTTCTGTACGAGCCCCAGTTTCTCTTATCTTCTTCGGCCTTATGCGAAATGTGCGTTGGTGTCAGGAGAATTGTTCTACACTCAGCTCCAAATGCCAGTTATCTAAATTTTCTCAATGATGCTCCTCTAAAAGAATGTAATCTTTCCTCCATGGGTTCCCATTTGAGTTTCCAAAGCATTTCTGTGAAATTTGTGTGTTGTTCGAACCTACTGGTAACATATCTGCCTTTGAATTGCTTCGCCGATGGCCTTGCCGCAGCGTTAACACCGGTTCCCGTCAGATCACCCAAGTTAAGCGCTGTTGGGCTGGGCTAGCACTTGGATGGGTGATCTTCCGGTCTGCTGAGCGTTGCTGGCATGCGAAGTGCACTCAGCTCTTGTGAAGCCCTAAACCGACGGGAGAGCGGTGTGCTAAAACTGCACTGAAGTCAGCTGTGGCCACGCTTGTAACATTCCACCGAGAGGAGGAGGCTCGTGGTGTAAACTGAAACTCACAAGGCAACATCACCATGGTGACCTCACATTTTAAGTGAAAAGGTATACTTGCAAGACGTTGGACCCGGCTATCAATCCCCTCGCGAATATTTGGGCCATAATTCTTGCAGGACCTTTGGAAAGTACAGATTCTAACCTGCACACGGACCGGTTGTCTGTTACTCTCTCCGCCACACTGCAGAAGCGTAACGCTAGGAATGGCGGTTATAGTGGAAACCGATTTTCAGTTATAGCGTTTTATTCCTCTCCAGTTTATACTGGTTCTAAAAACCGATAAAATAAACCGATTTTTGAAACAATCAGTCTTTTTATTGCTATTATGTCCAGCTATAAAAGTAGACTGAACAGCGATTGAAAATTTCTATTAAAGGTGAAGTATTACGAGTCCTAGGTCGATAATGAGCCTGATACTGTGGCAGAAATCGGTCTCAGAGTCTCCAGCAATGGTTGAGAAGGCAAAGCAAGCGGTCGGGACGACAGTGACAGCAAAAGGTCACGAACTGATGACTTCCCTATATCGCCACTTTTAGACTATTTTGCAATGTTGTGTTTATTTTGGCACAAGACAGTATACTCAGTTTGACCCTCCAGGTTAGCAGAGAGCGCTAATGCGCTGCTTCCTGGACTCGGGTAGGCGCGCCGCCCCGGGTCAAATCCGCCCGCCAGATTAACGACGAGGGACGGTGTGCCAGCCAGCCTGGATGTGGTTTTTAGGAGGTTTTTCACATCCCTCTAGGTGAATACCGGGCTGGTCCCCATGTCCCACCTCAGTTACACGACTCACAGACATTTGAAACAAATCCACACTTTTGTCTGATTTCCACTAGATACAGACAGATGTGTTACTTTGATTCCATCCCAGGGGGTACGGGGTGGCAGTAGAAAGGGCATCCGGCCAACCCTTCACATTAACATGCCATATCAACCACGCAAACCCCGTGCACAATACGGGACAAAGGCGCAAGCGATAGATAGATAGATAAATAGAAGTATACTCAGTTGACAGTAAAGTAGAAACAACATTAAGAATACAGAACGTAAACAACTGCAACATGCATAACGATAAACAAAAAAAAGTTGTTTTTCCGCTTAACGGATTTGCACACACTTTCTGACACCGAGCGAGGTGGCGCAGTGGGTAGACACTGGCCTCGCATTCGGGAGAATGACGGTTTCAATCCTGGGTCCGGCCATCCTGATTTAGGTTTTCCGTGATTTCCCTAAATCACTCCAGGCAAATGCTGGGATGGTTCCTCTAAAAGGGCACTGCCGAATTCCTTCCCCATCCTTCCCTAATCCGATGAGACCGATGATCTAACTTAAACTAACTTACGCTAAGGACAACACACACCCATGCTCGATAGAGGACTCGAACCTCCGACGGGGGAAGCCGAGCGGACCGTGACAAGACGCCCCAAACAGCGCGGAAAGCCCGCGCGGCACAGTTCATATTTTTTCAGTCCATATGCCCCATTATTTTTTTTTCTGTCTAATCTTGCTACAGCTTTACACGGCGTGGTTTCCTTCCTGCCTAGGCGCTAGGGGCTTCAGTCCGGAACCGCTCGACCGCTACAGTCGCAGGTTCGAATCCTGCCTCGGGCATGGATGTGTGTAATGTCCTTAGGTTAGTTAGGTTTAAGTAGTTCTAAGTTCTAGGGGACTGATTACCTCAGATGTTAAGTACCATAGTGCCCAGAGCCATTTTTTTCCTTTTCTGCGAAAGAATCTACCTTATCAAAGGTCGTTAAACATTTCGCTGTGCGGAAAATCGAAATGTCGTTGTCTGACACCGAAAAACCTGTTGATACGAATAGTACCCAAGACTAGCGTGGTTTCATGATTTGATTACGTCTATTTTCTCAGTGTCTACTGGATAAAACAAAATGGGCTTTCTAATATCGCAGCATTTGTAATACACGCCAAATAAGGGACACTGTTTTGGTAAAAATGGTAATTTTTATGTATCTCACTTACATAAATAACATGACAGAGCACAATTCACGAAGTACCATACCAATTGTCTATTAGGCTTACTACAAGAAAAAAAGTTTCATGTCAGGAAATAGTTTCACATTTCATTCATATGCTGAAATTTTCATATAAATTTGGAATCGTCATATTCTTCCATATACACTGAAGAGCCAAAGAAACTGGTATATATGCCTAATATAGTGTAGGGCCCCCGCGATTACGCAGAACTGCAGCAACTGACACCATGAATCCTGCGGGGCTGTCCATAAATCCATAAGAGTACGGAGGGAGGGGAGGGGGGGTGGATCTCTTGTGAACAGCACGTTGCAAAGCATCCCATCTATTCTGAACAGGCATCCCAGGTGTGGTCAATAATGATCATGACTGGAGAGTTTGATGGCCAGCAGAAGCGTTCAAACTCAGAAGAGTGTTCCTGGAGCCACTCTGTAGCAATTCTGGACATGTGTGGGGTGTCGCATTCTGCTTCTGGAATTGCCCAAGTCCTTCGGAATGCACAATGGACATGAATGGATGCACGTGATCAGACAGGATGTTTCCATTTCCAAAATCTTTAGGGAATTCGTTACTGTGAGATCCACAGTGTCAAGAGTGTACCGAGAATACCCCTTTTCAGGCAATGCAGTGACTGACGGCCTTCACCATACGACCAAAAGCAGCGGCGTTTGCGTAGAGTTGTCAGTGCTAACAGACGAGCAACACTGCGTCAAATAACAGCGCATATCGACGAGGGACGTAAGACAAACGAATCCGATAGGACAGTGCTGCGAAAAGTGACGTTAATGGTCTATGGCGCCAGAGGACCAACCCGAGTGCCTTTTCTAACATAAGCACCTCTTCGCCTTGTGACCACATCGGCTGGACCCCGACGACTGGAAAACCGTGGCCTGGTCAGATGAGTCCCGATTTCAGTTGGTAAGAGATGATAGTAGGGTTCGAGTGTGGCGAAGATCCCACGAAGCCATGGACCCAACTTACCAATAAGGCACTGTGCAAGCTGATGGTGGCTCCAAAATGGTGTGGGCTGTGTTTACATGGAATGGACTGGGTCCTCTGGTCTCAGTGAACCGATCATGGACTGGAAGCGTTTTATGTTGGGCTTCTTGGAGACTATTTGCAACCGTTCATGTACTTCATATTCCCAAACAGCAATGGAATTTTTATGGATGACAATGCGTCATGTCAACAGCCCACAATTGTTGGTGACTGGACAATTCGAGCGAATGATTTGCCAGTCATAGAGCCCGACACGAATCTCTTTGAACATTATGAGACATAATGGAGAGGTCAGTTCTTGCACAAAATCCTGCACTGTAACACTTTCGCAGTTACAGACGGTATATTTCAGTATTTCTGCAAGTGACTTCCAACGACTTGTTGAGACCATCATATTGCGAGATGCTGC
Source organism: Schistocerca cancellata (assembly GCF_023864275.1). Lineage (NCBI taxonomy): Eukaryota > Metazoa > Arthropoda > Insecta > Orthoptera > Acrididae > Schistocerca > Schistocerca cancellata. The sequence continues at coordinate 96,794,219 of NC_064635.1, read as the reverse complement.
ACTACAACGGGCAACAGAAGGTTCGACACGATGTCAGGATGTATCCAATGACCCTTGTCACTTTAGCGTAGATGGTGATTATATCACGTGGACTGCTTCTTGGCTGGCTGTTGTGGCCGAGCGGTTCTAGGCGCGTCAGTCCGGAACCGCGCTGCTGCTACGGTCGCAGGTTCGAATCCTGCCTCGGGCATTGATGTGTGTGCTGTCCTTAGGTTAGTTAGTTTTAAGTAGTTCTAAGTCTGGGGGAGTGATGGCCTCAGATGTTAAGTCCCATAGTGCTCAGAGCCATTTGAACCATATGAACAGCTTCTGGGCACTTTGCGTTGCGATCTCTATATGAAACGATCCAGTAACATTAGGTAAGGCCATGTCCTCACGTCATTCACAGCAGCGGACAAAGTTGAAAACAAATAAGACGCCTGGTCCAGATGAAATACCAGTTCGATATTGCAGAGAGTACTCAGTGCCATTGACCCATTATGAGCGTGTGTTTATTGCGAATTTCTCTCCCAGTGCAAGGTTCATACCGACCGGAATATAGCGCAATGTGTCTTTCAGATCAATATCCGTAACACTTATTGCTGCATAGTCCAAGAAACACATTCTGAGTTCGAATATATTAAATTTCCTTAAGAGGATAAAGCCTTTTCCCACAAATGAGAACGGATTTAGAAAACAAACTTACAAACCATAGTGGAGAGCAACAGGCAGATTCCATATTTCTAGATTTCCGGAAAGCGTTTGAGACGGCACCCCACTGCAGACTGTTGACGAAGGTCCGAGCATACGGTTTGTGAGTGGCTCGAAGACTTCTTAAGTAACAGAACCCAGTACATCTACATCTACATGATTACTCTGCAATCCACATTTAAGTGCTTGGCAGAGGGTTCGTCGAACCACAATCATACTATCTCTCTACCATTCCACTCCCGAACAGCGCGCGGGAAAAACGAACACCTAAACCTTTCTGTTCGATCTCTGATTTCTCTTATTTTATTTTGATGATCATTCCTACCTATGTAGGTTGGGCTCAACAAAATATTTTCGCATTCGTAAGAGAAAGTTGGTGACTGAAATTTCGTAAATAGATCTCGCCGCGACGAAAAACGTCTTTGCTTTAATGACTTCCATCCCAACTCGCACATCATATCTGACACACTCTCTCCCCTATTACGTGATAATACAAAATGAGCTGCCCTTTTTTGCACCCTTTCGATGTCCTCCGTCAATCCCACCTGGTAAGGATCCCACACCGCGCAGCAATATTGTAACAGAGGACGAAAGAGTGTAGTGTAAGCTGTCTCTTTAGTGGACTTGTTGCATCTTCTAAGTGTCCTGCCAATGAAACGCAACCTTTGGCTCCCCTTCCCCACAATATTATCTATGTGGTCTTTCCAACTGAAGTTGTTCGTAATTTTAACACTCAGGTACTTAGTTGAATTGACAGCCTTGAGAATTGTACTATTTATCGAGTAATCGAATTACAACGGATTTCTTTTGGAACTCATGTGGATCACCTCACACTTTTCGTTATTTAGCGTCAACTGCCACCTGAAACACCATACAGCAATCTTTTCTAAATCGCTTTGCAACTGACACTGGTCTTCGGATGACCTTACTAGACGGTAAATTACAGCATCATCTGCGAACAACCTAAGAGAACTGCTCAGATTGTCACCCAGGTCATTTATACAGATCAGGAACAGCAGAGGTCCCAGGACGCTTCCCTGGGGAACACCTGATATCACTTCAGTTTCACTCGACGATTTGCCGTCTATTACTACGAACTACGACCTTCCTGACAGGAAATCACGAATCCAGTCGCACAACTGAGACGATACTCCATAGGCCCGCAGCTTGATTAGAAGTCGCTTGTAGGGAATGGTGTCAAAAGCTTTCCGGAAATCTAGAAATACGGAATCAACTTGTCAATGATCAAAGTTATCTGAAACAAGGGTATCATCAGGAGTGCCCTAGGGAAATGTGATAAGACTGCTCTTATTCTCTATATATTTCTTTTTTTGCAAGTTGAAGGTAGAATGCTGGCAATACACTTCACAGGTATCTAACGTTCAAAGACACTGCACGAATTCCAAACCAAAAGTCTCCGCCAGGAACATCCTACAGAGAAAACTGCCCGGATCACTGTGGGGCAGTCAAGCTGAAACCATGCTAACTTCTGCAGTGGCATTATGCTACTCCGCTGCGGAGTATGCCTGTCCTGTTTGCTATACGTCAGCACGTACCAAACAGGTGGATATTGCCACAAACGACACTTGCCGAATTGTAACAGGCTGCTTGAAATCAACTCATGTCGAATGGCTCTAGCACCTTGCAGGAGAGAAACAGCAGCAAACAGAGAAAGGACAAAACTGGAGCAGGAAAAGCGCACCCTATGAATGGGCAACTACCCACAATGACTAAGATCAAGGTAAAGTTTCTTCAGTGTATCGGAGAAACCAACAACTACTGATGAAAAAGCCAGGCTGCAACTGTGGAGGGCCGAGACATCCAGCCCTCCAGGTTATAAAAGATTTTCAGGATCCTTACCGCCTGGTCAAGATGAGAATTGGCCAATGTGGAAGTCCTTGAATAGTCTGAGGTCAGGAGTGGGCAGAACACGGGTTAACCCGGCAAAATGGGAATACATTGAAGAAAACAAAACCCAATGTTACTGTGGGGAAGAACAGACTGTTCAACATATGCTTCAATATCGACCTTGTCCAGCTCCCTGCACAGGAGATGACCTTCCTGATATGAGAATAATAATAATTCTCTCCCTCTCTTTCTCTCCCCCCCCCCCTCTCTCTCTCTCCCTATATATGATGTGATGTGATGGACAAGGTGGATAGCAATCTGCAGCTGTGTTTCATCACGCTCTGATGTACGGAAATGTGTCGTCGTTGAGTGATTGTAGGAATATGCTAGATGTGAAACGTTCGCTTAGAAAAATTAATGAATTACTGTACTGATAAACCTCTTACTTTTTTTGCTTTTCAGACAACTGAGCAAAACTGAACGTACTCAGACATTACTCTCTTTACTTATTCTGATCAACACTAAACTGACACAAAATATTTTTAGTGCAACGCAATCTGACTTTTAATAATCCCTACAAAAGAATGGCCCTGACTAGCAATAACCTATACCTTTCATGAATCACTTACCTCATAAAAATCTTCGTTACTCGAACTACTGCAAAACAGCGAGCGCCAATACTGCTAGCTAAATAAAAGATTCTAACTAATGAAGTCATAACTACTGACAGGCATAGTTAGCAAATAAATGATTTTGATATATATATATATAAGTTCATGACATCCAGTCTTACAAATTTACTGTCTCTGTCCAGATCATCCACTCTCCCCACATCCACCACTGCTGGCGGCTCACCTCCAACTGCGCAACGCTACGTGCTGTTAACATCCAGCTGCCCAACACTAGAATAGCAAACAACAATGCAAACCAACCACAGACTGCACACAGCACAGCCAGTGATTTTCATACAGAACGGTACGTGACGTTACCAATAAAAGAAACCTAAACAGCCTACTTTCATAACCCCCATGCTCCCCACAAAATATTTTACAACTTGTTTTAGGCAGTGGCCAATAATGATTTGATAAAATTTTCCATAATTACAATAACAAAGATATCAAATGCACACACTTTTTGATACAATGTTGGTCAAAAGCTAAAATTTTCTCACAGTCCATAAAGACAATCCTGATCATTCATCACAGTAAAATTGCAGTGTTTTTCTCAAAGTCTGATTAGTAAAAGAAAATGTACATGGAAGTAGTGGAGTTCCATGCTGTCTTGAAGAAGTAGTGTTGTCCTTCCAATGGAAAGACTGTGCTGACTCTTGACATGCAGACAGGTAATGGGCCACAACACAGCAAACCCACAGCAGAGCCAGTTGAAGTTCAAGAATATTGGTAGGTAGGTCATCGCAGAGCAGACCCACTATAGTCCTGGTAGAATGGTATTGGTGGGCCACCAGAGGTGCAGACCCACTGCAGTCCTTGTATAAATAATGGTATTGGTGGGCCATCAAAGATGCAGAGCCACTGCAGTCCTTGTAGAGACGACCAGCAGCCATCTGTTGCGACTGTGCAGGTGCACAATCACCATCGAAGAGTCTTGCGGACAATATAGCAAGCCCATAAACCCCCACTTGTGCACTCACAAAGTTTTTGGAATTGTCCTTAGAACCAGCAATGCTGTTGACCAGTCCCTTGCTGAATTATCAACACACGTGCAAACACTAACAGTCCCAACTTCTCATCTATTGTGCATATACTATGACCAACAGAAATGTATGCAGTGAAATGTAGCTTTATTTGATGAACTGGTGTCTATACAATTGTAAATTTACAACATCAGAATACAATTACAAAGATACAAAATACATCATTAAGGAACATAATAGTACAGACAACATTTGTAGTAATACAGGCTTTACAAAAGAATAGAAATAAACATATACATCAGTGTTACAGGAATAATGACAAAAGTAAATACATAAAAGGTCTGAATAACTTTCGAAACATCAACTTCACGCGTAAGCATTAAAACAAAGCAGAATAAATAATGTCTAAACATCTTTACAAAGTAAATAACATATTATAAATGCAAATTATAGTTGAAGATAACAGTATTCCTCATCATAGTGAATGTAGCTGAGTATTAGAAAAATTCTACAACATAAATATTATTAGCTAAACACATAAAGACAGGAAGAACATAAATACACAAGGTACACAGACACATAGTGAAATAACACAAAAAGGACAGGACAGGATTTGTTTTCAGTGTGACATTTGGTACTGTAGTCCAACCCAAAACTTCATTTCATAGATGTTTCCTCTTATTTCAACATTTGTTTCCACCAATAAAATCCTATCCAAGCATGCTTTCTGTATTTATATGTTCACTTATTTTTGCCCAAATCTTTTTCATGTCACTTCTAAATGCATTCTTTCGCTATTCCTCACAGTTAGTTTCTTATATAATCTACCCCCTCTTAAGCTAACTTAAATCTACTGAGCTCAGATGCTAAACTAAGGGACAAGGCAATGCAGCAATACAAAACAATTAACACAAACAGCAATGACAAAAAATTGCAAATTGGCAAAGCAAGCAGCAGTATATCTAAATTAGCAAAGCAAATGCAATATTACAACTAATATGAGCCAATGTGCAGCAACAAGAAAAATAAATCAATAGTAAAACTGGCTTAATGCAGTGTAAAATTCAGTAGAACTATGCCTGGCAAACAGCAGCAGCAAATGCAATAACTTATATCTAAACATTACAAAGCTCAAGCAGAAAAAATATTACAGTAAAAACGGCCATGTTTAATACCTATGTCACATCTTAACACTAGAGTGATGCATCACGAGAACTTACTGTAGCAGACAAGTTACCAAATAGTAAAAAATTATTTATGTAATTCCTGTGAAGGGAAATGTCTATTTATGTTCCCTCGTTTCTTGCAAGTAGATCATAAAATTATTATTTACTGGATCTGTAGGCATAAAATAACTATATTAGTACATCTATTAAATTTTATTTAAACCAATGCTGCATTGCAGCTAGAAACTAGATATTAAACAAAATGAGCAAGAAAGACAATAGATGTAAAATGTTTCTCATCATTTCATCAGGTATTTTAGTAAATATCATAAATTAAGAGCTCCACAGTATAATCATATGTTTTCAAGTTTGAGTGTGTCATATTTGCGAAGCTTTCTACAAAGAAATGTCAATAGCGAGGATAATGGCCTCCTCTTTTCTCCACCTGTGCCTCTGAAAGGCACACACTAATGGCTTTTATCCATGTGATTGTCATGCAGCTGGGTGCTTACAGTGCATTACGTCAAGGTGACCTATTGTCCTTACCGAAATATTTATGACATCAGTTTCCGCTACAGTGACAGTCTGATACAAATAAAATTTCACAGATCGAAATATTTGCACTACAAATCTGTAGAAACAAAATTCTATAAATATAACAGTGTCCAAAAAATTTTCGCCGGCATTGTGATACATTCACGCATTTACACACATTTCATAACTCTTAAAGTACGATTCTTGGTTTCCAACATCATTTTTCCCAAGTCAGAGTCCCTAACCACTACTCATTATTCCTTACCTTATTACACATATACATATTCGTCAACACTTCTTCAATATTTCATCATAATAAATACGTAGCTTAATCAAATTCCTCATATAGCATCAGCTCATTGATCATAAACATACCTCAACAGCATAACACACATCGTAATAATATCATCATAACACCTCAGCCAAATCTCAAAAATGTCGTAGCTTTCTGCAATAGTTTCAAAACCCCCAAAAAATTCTCTGATAATTTCAATAGTTTCATCTACCTCAAACGTACTTTAAAAATCATGATCCCATACCAAATACATCATTCAAAGCTCTCATAGTATCACAATGTCTCCGAAAAATATATGAACAGTTCACAAAGTACATACAAAATACAATTTCATAAGTGTGAAGTTATCCAACTGTGTAATTACGTAAACATCTGTCACTGATGTAGTAAGAAATGTTTGTTTCTCTGTTAAATAATCAGATAGCTGTGTAATTCTGTGTTAGAGAAATATGGTACTGATGTGAAAGTTGTTGAAGCAAATACCATATTAGCTAGGGCTCCTAGCTCGCACTACACACTTAGTACACAAAGTAGGCGTGTACCCCCTGAGGATTAATGTAATTATACCCTCAGCTGTTACAGATTACAGCAATGGAATGAAATGTATCACGGAAAACCTTTGTACCATTGTAATTCAAAAATCTTTAAACATAAATGTTTTAAGTACAAAATCAATCACTCAAATACGTGTACTGTAGAGCTAAACTGTGCGTCTTGTTGTAAGACAATCTCTGTCATTACTTAAGGGTAAAAAATGTGCCAAGTGTCGTAATTATCGTCGTCCGTAAGCAAAGTTCTGTAGAAGTCAATGTACTTACCTCGTAATAAACAAAAGTGAAATGCTACGCATACAGATATCATAGTTATTACGTACAGCAACGTGATCAAGAAATTACTATGCTGTAATGTATTGTTGTGCTACGAAAAAGGCTGTCTCATTGTAGCTATACCACAAAAGTTACTACTAAAACATGTTTTCCTTTCCAGAAGAATTCAGAAAAACTGCAGATATAAAACAGATACACCGCAAAAGCAACAATGTAAATTGTGTCACACATTAGTAGCTTCGTGATATAATCGTGTAGCTATCAAATAAACTAACCACTGAGTCATCTGATATCTCTCAGAAAGCACTTTAAATCCATAATGTATTTTCAAGTAAACCAAAATGTTGCATTGAAATCTCACTAGCAGTACCGGTATATGAAACTTCCTGGCAGATTAAAACTGTGTGCCCGACCGAGACTCGATCTCGGGACCCTTGCCTTTCGCGGGCAAGTGCTCTACCAACTGCGCTACCGAAGCACGACTCACGCCCGGTACTCACAGCTTTACTTCTGTCAGTACCTCGTCTCCTACCTTCCAAACTTTACAGAAGCTCTTCTGCGAACCTTGCAGAACTAGCACTCCTGAAAGAAAGGATATTGCGGAGACATGGCTTAGCCACAGCCTGGGGGATGTTTCCAGAATGAGATTATCACTCTGCAGCGGAGTGTGCGCTGATATGAAACTTCCTGGCAGATTAAAACTGTGTGCCCGACGGAGACTCGAACTCGTGACCCTTGCCTTTCACGGGCAAGTGCTCTACCAACTGCGCTACCGAAGCACGACTCACGCCCGGTACTCACAGCTTTACTTCTGCCAGTACCTCGTCTCCTACCTTCCAAACTTTACAGAAGCTCTTCTGCGAACCTTGCAGAACTAGCACTCCTGAAAGAAAGGATATTGCGGAGACATGGCTTAGCCACAGCCTGGGGGATGTTTCCAGAATGAGATTTTCACTCTGCAGCGGAGTGTGCGCTGATATGAAACTTCCTGGCAGATTAAAACTGTGTGCCCGACCGAGACTCGAACTCGGGACCCTTGCCTTTCGCGGGCAAGTGCTCTACCAACTGAGCTACCGAAGCACGACTCACGCCCGGTACTCACAGCTTTACTTCTGCCAGTACCTCGTCTCCTACCTTCCAAACTTTACAGAAGCTCTTCTGCGAACCTTGCAGAACTAGCACTCCTGAAAGAAAGGATATTGCGGAGACATGGCTTAGCCACAGCCTGGGGGATGTTTCCAGAATGAGATTTTCACTCTGCAGCGGAGTGTGCGCTGATATGAAACTTCCTGGCAGATTAAAACTGTGTGCCCGACCGAGACTCCAACTCGGGACCCTTGCCTTTCGAGTTTCGGTCGGGCACACAGTTTTAATCTGCCAGGAAGTTTCATATCAGCGCACACTCCGCTGCAGAGTGAAAATCTCATTCTGGAAACATCCCCCAGGCTGTGGCTAAGCTATGTCTCCGCAATATCCTTTCTTTCAGGAGTGCTAGTTCTGCAAGGTTCGCAGAAGAGCTTCTGTAAAGTTTGGAAGGTAGGAGACGAGGTACTGGCAGAAGTAAAGCTGTGAGTACCGGGCGTGAGTCGTGCTTCGGTAGCTCAGTTGGTAGAGCACTTGCCCGCGAAAGGCAAGGGTCCCGAGTTCGAGTCTCGGTCGGGCACACAGTTTTAATCTGCCAGGAAGTTTCATATCAGCGCACACTCCGCTGCAGAGTGAAAATCTCATTCTAGTACCGGTATATGTTCTAAGTATGTGAGCCTTATAGTCGTAACGTAATCTAACTAACAAGCAAGAATGTACACACACAATAACACTGTGTCGTCTGTTCACTATAACAATGTACTCGTAAATACTGTTTAAATAAGTTCTCTTGGTTCTTGACTGAATATTTAACTTCAAACATTGTTGCATGTTAACAGTTTCTAAGTCTGACAAAGCATACTAGTAACGTGAAGTGAAAAATTTTATGGCAAAGACTAAGTTAAAAAGCAGATTATCTTTCAATAAACGGTTTTACATGTGAAGTGTGGTGCAATCCTTTACTTTTCCTAGTACGCAGAGTTTCAACTTCAACACAATTATCATGTGGTATACTTCGGATTCTGTAAGGTCCATTGTAAACCAGAAAGAATTTGTGACTCAAGTGTTTCTTCTTACGTGACAATGAATGAGCTTTAATGAGAACTCTCTGACCAGTATATAGTTTCTTTGCATTTGCTTTACCGTGTAGTTTTCTCCTTTTGTCTGTAGCAGAATTTATATTTTTAATAGCCAAATTAATTATGTCTTAGTGACGAAGTTTACCTGTATTCGGAAAAGGTACAAGCTCTCTGATTCTATTTGGTGGTTCTTCATTCTTCAGTACAAGAATAGGTGGTAAAGCAGTGGAGTCATGAGGCATTTCATTCAGCACGTTTTGAAATAAGTGTAAATACACTCCTGGAAATTGAAATAAGAACACCGTGAATTCATTGTCCCAGGAAGGGGAAACTTTATTGACACATTCCTGGGGCCAGATACATCACATGATCACACTGACAGAACCACAGGCACATAGACACAGGCAACAGAGCATGCACAATGTCGGCACTAGTACAGTGTATATCCACCTTTCGCAGCAATGCAGGCTGCTATTCTCCCATGGAGACGATCGTAGAGATGCTGGATGTAGTCCTGTGGAACGGCTTGCCATGCCATTTCCACCTGGCGCCTCAGTTGGACCAGCGTTCGTGCTGGACGTGCAGACCGCGTGAGACGACGCTTCATCCAGTCCCAAACATGCTCAATGGGGGACAGATCCGGAGATCTTGCTGACCAGGGTAGTTGACTTACACCTTCTAGAGCACGTTGGGTGGCACGGGATACATGCGGACGTGCATTGTCCTGTTGGAACAGCAAGTTCCCTTGCCGGTCTAGGAATGGTAGAACGATGGGTTCGATGACGGTTTGGATGTACCGTGCACTATTCAGTGTCCCCTCGACGATCACCAGTGGTGTACGGCCAGTGTAGGAGATCGCTCCCCACACCATGATGCCGGGTGTTGGCCCTGTGTGCCTCGGTCGTATGCAGTCCTGATTGTGGCGCTCACCTGCACGGCGCCAAACACGCATACGACCATCATTGGCACCAAGGCAGAAGCGACTCTCATCGCTGAAGACGACACGTCTCCATTCGTCCCTCCATTCACGCCTGTCGCGACACCACTGGAGGCGGGCTGCACGGTGTTGGGGCGTGAGCGGAAGACGGCCTAACGGTGTGCGGGAGCGTAGCCCAGCTTCATGGAGACGGTTGCGAATGGTCCTCGCCGATACCCCAGGAGCAACAGTGTCCCTAATTTGCTGGGAAGTGGCGGTGCGGTCCCCTACGGCACTGCGTAGGATCCTACGGTCTTGGCGTGCATCCGTGCGTCGCTGCGGTCCGGTCCCAGGTCGACGGGCACGTGCACCTTCCGCCGACCACTGGCGACAACATCGATGTACTGTGGAGACCTCACGCCCCACGTGTTGAGCAATTCGGCGGTACGTCCACCCGGCCTCCCGCATGCCCACTATACGTCCTCGCTCAAAGTCCGTCAACTGCACATACGGTTCACGTCCACGCTGTCGCGGCATGCTACCAGTGTTAAAGACTGCGATGGAGCTCCGTATGCCACGGCAAACTGGCTGACACTGACGGCGGCGGTGCACAAATGCTGCGCAGCTAGCGCCATTCGACGGCCAACACCGCGGTTCCTGGTGTGTCCGCTGTGCCGTGCGTGTGATCATTGCTTGTACAGCCCTCTCGCAGTGTCCGGAGCAAGTATGTTGGGTCTGACACACCGGTGTCAACGTGTTCTTTTTTCCATTTCCAGGAGTGTATCTGTCCCAATGCTGATGCTTCCTGTGACAATAAAGCCTGCAAAGCTATTGATTTCTTTCATAATCCGTTCAGACGGGTTACAATGTGGTGAGTACAATGAAATAAAAACAGGTTTGACTTAATGGTTTCGAAGCATGCGTGACCAAACAGCAGATCTGAATTGCGGTCCGTTATCTGAAATGACTTTACTAACGTGTCCAACTTCATGTAAGAAATTTTTTACAAAGGCGTTGGATACAGACCGTCCAGTGGCTTTACGTAACGGAGTGAAAGAAACAAATTTTGAAGTAAGTTCAGCAGCGACTAGAACGTACGAAAATCCATTCGATGTTCTGACGAGGGGTCCCAAGAGATCAACAGCAGCAAATTCTTTTAATTTAGAAGGAATGATGGGAAACAACGGAGCACAATGTGAGTTAGTAGATGGTTTAGCCTTTTGATAAAGCTTACGAATAGACAAGACTCTTCGAATTCTCTTTTCCATATTGTTAAAATAACAAGTCGTCCGAAGAATATGATAACATTTTTGTGGACCAAAATGCGCGTAGCTGAAATGAATCTACCAAATGAGCTTATTAACAATATCGTCAGGAATGCAAAGTACCCATAGCTTGTCATCAACAGTGTAGCGTTTGAAGAGTATGTTGTTTCTAACCAGATAATAATGCCGAATTTGTGTGTGTGTCTTTTCATGCCATTTACTTTTGATGTCTTTCCAAATCGGATCTTTATCTTGTTCATGAGCAATGTCCTTTAAAGATGTGTTGATGAAGTTTTCAAAGGCGACTTTCTGAATGTGAAGAATACTGAAATTTTTCTCGAGGTTGCCTTCTGTGTTACTTTTCTCAAGCCCAGCCGTTGCGCGCGACAGTACGTCCGCAACAATGTTCTCCTTGCCGGGAATGTAGACTATTGTGAAGCGGAATTCTTGCAGAAACAATGCCCAAAGTTTTAACCTGTCATGATTTAATTTTGAAGACATAAGAAATTATAATGCACGATGGTCACTGTATACTTTTACGTGCTTACCAGAAAGAAAGAAACGGAATTTGTGAAATGCCCAAACGATAGCTAAAGCTTCTAATTCAGTAACGGAATAATTTTTTGCAGATTTTGTTAGCACTCGGCAAGCGAAAGCAATGTGTTTCTGAACAGTAGTATTATTTTCTATGGCTTCTTGAAACAAATGGGCACCAAGACCGACTTTAGAAGAATCCGTGCTAAGGCAGAAATCTTGTGACAGATCTGGATGAGCTAGTATTGGCGCGTTAAGTAGCGATTCTTTCAAAGAATTGAATTCCAACTGTGCTTGTTCGTCCCAGTTCCAAATAGTATTTTTTCCAGCGAGAGAACAAAGTGTTGGTGTAACTAGAATTTGCATATTCAGAAAACGACGGTAAAAATTTACGAGACCTAGAAAACTGCGGACTTGTTTTTTTGTGGATGGAACTGGAATGGCTCTGATTGCTTCCAACTTTTCAGGATCCGGCTGAATGCCTTCAGAGGAAATAATATGTCCCAAAAACCTCACCTCTGACCTATCGAATTCAGACTTTTCCAAGTTAACTGTAATTCCAGATTCTGCAAAAATACGTAACAAACTGTAGAGGATGCGATTATGTTGTTCCCATAAGGTTTCTGCTATTAGAATATCATCCACATATAAGGTGATGTGACGTTTTAAGAAATCAGGTAATATGGAATTTAGTCTGCGAATGAGCGCTGCCGAAGAAATGTTCAAACCAAAAGGAAGTTTCCGAAATTGATAACAAACGCCGAAACAAAGAAAAGCTGTGTATTTTCTACATTCTGAATGAAGTTAGATCTGATAAAAGCTGGATCTGAGATCGATAGAAGACAACACTTTTACACCATTAAAATTTTGAAGAAGTTCTTCCATCGTTTGCGGCCTGTCTGTTTCAGGAATGATGATACTATTGATTTGTCTCGAATCTAAGACAAGCCTGAGCGATCCATTTTTCTTCTCAACAACCTGTAAAGGATTGTTGTATGAGCTTACTGAAGGCTCAATAATGCCCTCGTCTAGCATAGATTGTATTTCTGTTCTAACACGGTACCTATAATGTGCTGGAATTACGTATGGTCTAACACAAAATTTTGTATGCTCACGAACACGAAATTGGTATTGAAATCCCTTGATTGTTCCTGTTTTGTGACTAAAAACTGTGGAATGGTCTTGTAAAATCTCAAAAAGGTCCTGCCTCTCAGTGTCATTACAGTTCTCAATTGTTTGAATTTCATTCTGAATTAACTCATTAGTATCAAATATGCCGTCGATATCATCGCTGTCAGTACTTGCAGAGTGATTGTTAGTGTCTAGTTCCGTCGAAAATTCCGAACTGTTGTCTAACAAAAGGTAAAGCCGATTAATTTCCTCGTCATGGTTTGAGAGCCAATCTTCAAATTTCAAAGCTATTGACTTACCTTCTTTCTCTAAGCTTATTTCAGCATCGTGAAAGTTTAATATTGCTTTGTATTCATTCAAAAAGTCTGCTCCCAATATATTTTCCGTCGACAATAATGGAACAATAAGAAAGTTCGTCGAGAACCTGTGGCTTTGACAAAAGCATTCTAAGTTGGTTTGTTGGCGTACATCTACACTTTTTCCAACGATTGCACCTTGTAATTTAGTCTTACGTAACGGAAGTGTGGGGAAATCGTTCGATTTGTTGCATTTTCTAAAGGCTGTTTCACTTATTACCGAAATGGGACTGCCAGAGTCAAGTACTGCCGTAAATTTTACGTCATTTATTGTAATGTGAATTAGAGGATATGCAATTTTGTTATGTTTTACGTCGTGTTCCTGGAGTAAGACGGCCCTAATGTCTTCCATTTTTACGTAATTACTAGTCACGGCAGGTTCATAAGTACGTTTTGTGGCTGCCAGCAGTGTGAGTCATTGCCTATTTATTGTCTCTTTGTTGGCGCACGTCGTTATTGGGATTTGGAGATCTAACTTCTACAAATTCACCTTGTCGAGAGGGCACTGCCTTGTTTGAATCTCACCAGTTCTGATGAAATTCAAGTCTGTCGTTTTGTCGGTAGTTTACATAGTTTCTTTTTCGTTGGTCTTGTGGTGGAGAATCGTAACTGCACGGTGGATCGTTGCGTCTGACGTTATTCTGTCTCCCTTGATAATAATTATTTTGATTTCCATATTGTCTGTTTCTCTGATTGTCTCTGTGATAGTCATTACTGTGGAGACGTGATCTTTCCCTGTAATTATTACTACTCTGCCAACGGTTGTCATAAAGATGGTGTCTGTTTTAGTCACGATTTACGTTGTAAGAATAGCCTTGTCGTGTCCAATTATTATTTCTTTCATTGCGGAATTGTGACTGATGTGACCTGTAATTGTTGTGTTTCTGTTTTCGCGTCCCGCGATTGTCAGTGTCAATTTCCAATTCTCCAATTCTTGTAACAGTCCCTGAAAAGCTTCAATGTCGTCATTGCAACGCCCTGCCAAAATAATATATCGTAAATGTTCAGGCAATTTGATTAAGCAAATGCGGATAAGTTCTGAGAGGCTGTATGGGTTTGAAAGATGCTGATTCTTATGCAACATTTCTTCAACATATTTCCCAAGACTGGAAAATTCAGATTGTTCAAAATGTTTCATCATTAAGATGCTATGTTTTACTCGGTCTTGTGTAGCTTGAGACCAATATGCTGAGAGGAAGGCATGATAAAATTCTCCTTCACTGTGACAATCGTGAATGACCGATCGCATTCTTACAGCTGGTTCTTCTCTAAATAGCCACACATAAATTCTAATCTGTGCTCTAATGACCAGTTGGGAGTAAAACAATGAGAGAATTGATGAAGCCACACTTGTGGATGAATGTCGTTGCCAGAATTCTTAAATGTTTTGAATTTACGTGCAGTAATAAACAGCTTATAGTCAAAATCATCATGTCGGCGAGTCGCATGTCGGTCATTGTTACGTCGTTTCGGCGGTTCCATCTCAAAATCCGGAGTACCTTGCCAATTTCTTTCATAATTTCCGAAGTTCCCTGTGTTATTATTTTGTGGCTGTTCCGTATTCGCGAGTGTCCTCTGAAATATGTAATTCTTGTATTACCTGTGTCAACTGATCTTGTACTTTCCAGATTTCACGTTGGTGTTGCGTATTAATTTGATTCTGATTTTGTTTGAATTTCCTAATTTGTTCGTACTCTTCTGTGTCATTAAAGACTACCGGTCTTGTGTCATTCAGATTATCATCTACCTTCGTAGATAAATTAGTTAGCTGATCCGAAAGTTCGACTACTTTCTCTGATAATGAACTAATTTCCTCCAGGTGTCTTTCTGAACCAATTTTCAGAGTATCTACTGTGTCCTTTAAGTTTTCCTGAGTTTTTGCAAGTAGCGTAACCGAATCGGTAGATGCAACTGAGTCAATTTTAGCCCTCAAGGTCTCGTGATTTTCATGAACAATACCTTGCAGTTCTTTCATGGCTGCTTCGTGATTCTGTAATGCATTTTCATGCCGCGAAAAAATAGGTTGCAAATGCTCACAAATTTGTGTTTTTACATCATTACAGACTTTTTGACATTTCGATTCGATGTTATGTAACTCAGTAGTTAAATCTTCACGTGTTTGTTCAAGTGTGGTGTCTAACTTTCGAAGATTTTGTTCCATTGTGTCTAACTTTTGAAGCTTTTGCTGTGTTTGTCTCTGATTTTGTTCCATTGTGTCTAACTTTTGAAGATTTTGTCCCATTTGTTGTATTAATTGTAATAACAATGCACTGGTGTCTGAAACATGTTCCTCAATGCTTTTTGGCAGTGCATTTGCACCGGAAACATTCACATTTTGACAAGCAGAAAATGTGTCCTGACTTATCTGAGAAAACGGTGAGGACCCAAAACCTGAATCTACAGTATTTGCGAGATTGTGTCCTGTCATTTCGGATTCCTGAGGCTAGCTGTTGCCGACCGATCGATCGATAATGCTTCCCTGTTCACTAATTGTTTCACTGTCTACATCATTATTTGCAGATCGCTCCATTTCCCTATGCACAATTACCAAATTACTACTTTGAACATTATTTAATTCATTACACATGGAAATGCCAACTGCTTTTGGTCCCCACAGTAAAAACCGCTTAGTAGAGATACTGATTCTACTGCAAAGCTATCACCGTAATGGACACAGCTGGCTACTACCGTGACAAGCACCCACTTGGCAATTTTGGTTTCACCAGTCCGGACTCAGCTGTACTCCATCAGCACAAGTGCCCAGGCGGAATGGTGGCTCTCCTCTACAGACATCACTACACTTGGCGATCATTGGGGATGAAGTGGATGTGATGGCGTCCCTGTATTACATTGACATGATCCCCCCTCCTTCGCCGCTGCCCCCCCCCCCCCCTCCCATTCCTCTGAAGGGAGTAGCTAGTACCTTGCCAGGATGCTGGTAATACTATAACACAATCTATCTTGGCGCAGGACACAGATTGTTCCTGTGACAGCAGTTACTGCACAGTGGCTACCTAGTCGTGATGATACATCCACTCCACATCGTGACACCAAACAAATGTCTTCGTTGATACGGAAGTTACTGAAATCATATCCTGAGAGCCACTTCAACACACATTTTCAGGACGAAGAAGTGCCAAGCTGTGCGTTTGTGCTGGACTTAGGATATGGAGATACTGGAATTATCATCGTGAAACATGTGCATGTGACTGTGTTTCCAGTATACATTCATACTCGTAAGCTACAATACTGCTCCAAATTTAATTTATTATCGTATTTGTCTTCTGTAGTAAAGATGTGGAAAATAACACATAGTTGTTTGCAAACCTCTACTTTTCTATATTTTTTATGTCTAAACTTATTTTTCAGCTTTTCACGTCTGTGTAAGCAAGACAATGCTTCATAAACCATTTCGAGGATTGCAAGACAATCCAAAACGGTGATAAAGCCCCCACAACTACCTAGTCACCACCACATTGCTATATTTTGATGTAATAGAGAAACGTTCCTACTTTAGTTGGAAGTTGGTAACAGAACAATTTTTGGTTCGCTCGGAATTTCATTTAGAAGTATATAAAAGTATTTGACTGACTTGGTTCTGAACAATAGTACTAGCCTAAAACACACACACACACACACACACACACACACACACACACACAGAACAAAAATCGAGACTTCTAGCGCTACTAAAGCATTTTTTTGTCTTTGCATATCAGTGGCGCGACTGGTTTCTTGAGCTTGAACTCTATCCTTACGTGAAGACCAGTTCAATCAGCATCAATCTTCTGAGCGGTAGTATACAGACAGGTTGATGCAGACTTGTCATCACTCACTGCTGTTCTTGTTCAATCCCTCTCGTGTAGGACCTCCAATACAAGCGACAAGAGAACAGTATTCAGATTTACCTGCTCTATTGGCCATTCGAACTGCAACTCTGGAAACGAACGGAAATAATGAAATGTTTGTTATTGTGCCTACACCGTAAGCTAGAAAGAAAACACACATATTATAATAATGGATGCATACATGTACAAATGTATATAAATTCCACATCTTCACCGAAACTACATGACCATTTTTAACTAACTTGGTACATATATCAGTTACTATCTGGAAAGAACTGCTGTGGGGGTAAAAACCACCTGCCTATGAAAGAGGTGGGAGTGGGATGAAATGACAGTTTAGCCCATTATGCGCAAATACCCACATTTTATTCATCCAGTATTTGAGAATGAGAATACGTAGTGACTTGCGACAAGCTTTACACATAATATCAAGACTTTACGATATTTCTCTGACAACCCCCACAAATGATGAATGGATGAAAATTTATCGCTTGATACATTTTCGCTGTTCATGAATCAGAACTGTGGCATGAAGCGTAACGTTCCATTTTATTACTTGTTTGATACCAACACTATTCAGAACACGTTTCGCAGACAGTAGCTACACTACGTGATCAAAAGTATCCGGACAGTCCCAAAAACATACGTTTTTCATATTAGGTGCATTGTGCTGCCACCTGCTGCCAGGTACTCCATATCAGCGACCTCAGCAGTCATTAGACATCGTAAGAGAGCACAATGGGGCGCTCCGCGGAACTCACGGACTTCGAACGTGGCCAGGTGATTGGGTGTCGCTTGTGTCATACGTCTGTACGCGAGGTTTCCACATTTCTAGACATCCCTAGGTCCACTGTTTCCGGTGTGATGGTGAAGTGGAAACGTGAAGGGACACGTACGGCACAAAAGCCTACAGGCCGTCCTCGTCTGTTAACTAACAGAGACCGTCAACAGTTGAAGAGGGTCGTAATGTGTAATAGGCAGACATCTATCCAGACCATCACACAGGAATTCCAAACTGCATCAGGATCCACTGCAAGTACGATGACAGTAAGGGGGGGAGGTGAGAAAACTTTCATGTTCGAGCGGCTGCTCATAAGCCACACATCACGCCGGTAAATGTCAAAAGTCGCCTCGCTTGGTGTAAGGAGCGTAAACATTGGACGATTGAACAGTGGAAAAACGATGTGTGGAATGACGAATCACGGCATACAATGTGGCGATCCGATGGCATGGTGTGGGTATGGCGAATGCTCGGTGAACGTCATCTGCCAGCGTGTGTAGTTCCAACAGTAAAATTTTGAGGCGGTGGTGTTATGATGTGGTCGTGTTTTACATGGAGGGGCTTGGCACTACCACAGCACAGGCCTACATTGATGTTTTAAGCACCTTCTTGCTTCCCACTGTTGAAGAACAGTTCGGGGATGGCGCTTGCATCTTTGAACGCGATCGAGCACCTGTTCATAATGCACGGCCTGTGGCGGAGTGGTTACACGACAATAACATCCCTGTAATGGACTGGCCTGCACAGAGTCCTGATCTGAATCCTATAGAACACCTTTGGGATGGAAAACTTTGAACATAGCTGCTAAGGTTCAGTGACCCTGTCAGAATTATATTGTAACAAATAAGCCCTCGGTCACAAACTTTAAATTGACCAGGTTTCGACGCTACTATGAGAGTCGTCTTCAGAATTAGACTAACTGTACTAAAACATTAATAAAATTAAAGTTTGTACTGACTCGAAAAGATGCAGTACTTACAAGTCACATATTAAAAAAGATCTAAGCCGGAAAGGCGACGTCATGAACACTTGTGAGATGGCGAGCCGCTAAGGACAACCCTTGTTCACAGTACGAGCAGCCCTTAGCGGCTCGCCATCTCACAAGTGTTCATGACGTCGCCTTTCCGGCTTAGATCTTTTTTAATACGTGACTTGTAAGTACTGCATCTTTTCGAGTCAGTACAAACTTTAATTTTATTAATCTACTATATACCTAATGTTTTAGTACAGTTAGTCTAATTCTGAAGACGACGCTCATAGTAGCGTCGAAACCAGGTCAATTTTGACTTAATATTCAATTTTGACTTAATATTTGTGACCGAGGGCTTATTTGTTACCATATAAACCTTTGGGATGTTTTGGAAGGCCGACTTCGTGCCCGGCCTCACCGACCGACATCTATACATCTCCTCAGTGGAGCACTCCGTGAAGAATGGGCTGCTTCCCCAAGAAACCTTCCAGCACCTGATTGAACGCCGGCCGGAGTGGCCGTGCGGTTCTAGGCGCTACAGTCTCGAACCGAGCGACCGCTACGGTCGCAGGTTCGAATCCTGCCTCGGGCATGGATGTGTGTGATGTCCTTAGATTAGTTAGGTTTAATTAGTTCTAAGTTCTAGGCGACTGATGACCTCAGAAGTTGTCGCATAGTGCTCAGAGCCATTTGAACCATTTGAACCTGATTGAACGTACGCCTGCGAAAGGGGAAGCTGTCATCAAGACTAAGGGTGAGCCAACAACATATTGAATTCCAGCATTACCGATGGAGGGCGCCACGAATTTGTAAGTCATTTTCAGCCACGTGTCCGGATATTTTTGATCACATAGTGTACATACACCACTGGAGATATTTTCAAAATTATGTGATTGTATGACAAATAGTTCAGGATAGACAACGTCATAGGCATTGAGCTGCATGAAAATGAAACTCGAGGGCTACAGTCGCTAGAGAGACAGGTGAAATACACTGACGGAAAAAAAAATCGCTGCATCAAGCGAGTTGCGCGACATAAAGGAAAGTTGGTAGGCGTGTTTCTGGATCTGAGAGCTGATGTCTACTCAAATTTAGAGCCAGTCGCATAAGACTGGCGCTAGTAGCGCCTCTGTGAGGATGCAAATGACTTTTGGTTTAAATGCACGCTGTGTCGGTCGTGAGCGTTGGTTTGAGAACGGACGTCGTGAGTTGATGTTAGCCAGGAATACCTTTAAGGCGACAGTGCGGCCATTATCAACATCTCACTGAGTTTGAACGAGGTCGTGTAATGGGGCTACGAGAAGCTGGATGTACCTTCTGCGATAGTGCAGAAAGACTTGGCAGGAATGTATCCACTGTACATGACTGCTGGCAGCGGTGATCACGAGAATGTACGGTCACTAGAAGACCGGGCTCCAGACGGCGACGTGGCACTACTTACAAGGGAACCTCCCCATCGCAACCCCCTCATATTTAGTTATAAGTTGGCACAGTGGATAGGCCTTGAAAAACTGAACACACATCTATCGAGAAAACAGGAAGAAGTTGTGTGGAACTATGAAAAAAATAAGCAAAATATACAAACTGAGTAGTCCACGTGCAACATAGGCAACATCAAGGTTAGTACGAGCTGAGGAGTACCGTGGTCCCATGGTTGGCGTGAGCAACTGTGGAACGAGAGATCCGTGGTTCAAGTCTTCCGTCGAGTGAAAAGTTTATTTTTTTTATTTTCAGACAAGCACTCACTCATAATCAACTTCGCTCTCCAAAATTCCAGGACATGTTCAGATTTGCTTGGACATATGCAGGATTTGACGGTCTACACACGGGAACATTTGAAAATGTTAAAAACATGTTTTGACAGAGCACAGAGAAAACTGTGCGACTGTGAAACTGTTGCATTCATTTGTTGCAGTTTATGTGACAAACTCCTATGTTTTCATCACTTTTTTGGGAGTGATTATCACATCCACGAGAAAACCTAAATCGGGCAAGGTAGAAGAATCTTTTTACCCATTCGCCAATTGTACAAGTTAGGTGGGTCAACAATATATTCCTGGCCCGCATCTCGTGGTCGTGCGATAGCGTTCTCGCTTCCCACGCCCGGGTTCCCGGGTTCGATTCCCGGCGGGGTCAGGGATTTTCTCTGCCTCGTGATGGCTGGGTGTTGTGTGCTGTCCTTAGGTTAGTTAGGTTTAATTAGTTCTACGTTCTAGGCGACTGATGACCTCAGCAGTTGAGTCGCATAGTGCTCAGAGCCATTTGAACCATTTGAACATATTCCTGTCATGTGACGCACATGCCGTCACCAGTGTCGTATAGAATATATCAGACGTGTTTTCCTTTGGAGGAATCGGTTGACCTATGACCTTGCGATCAAATGTTTTCGGTTCCCTTTCGTTTACTAATCGCACGGTTCTGCGGTGCGGTCTCAAAACACAGACACTACACTCATTACAGTGAACAGAGATGTCAATGAACGAACGACAGAGTATACCTTTGCGAAAATAAAGAAAGTAAAATTTACACTCGAGGGATGACATGAACCAAGGCCGTCTCGTTCCGCAGTTGCTCACGCTAACCAGGGGACCACGGTGCTCCTCAGGTCGTACTAACCTTGATGTTGCATATGTTGCACGTGGACTACTCAGTTTATATATTTTGCTTATTTTTTTCATAGTTCCACACAACTTCTTCCTGTTTTCTCGACTGATGTGTGTTCAGTTTTTCAAGGCCTCACTGTGCCAACTTATAACTAAATCTGTAAATCTGAGGGGGGTGCGATGGGGAGGTTCCCTTGTTAGATGGAAGACGATCGTGTTTGGGGTATGGCGCATCAGCAGCAGCAATGTGAGCAGCAGTTGGCACCACAGTGACACAACGAACTGTTGCAAGGCGGCTGCTTCAAGGACAGCTCGGGGCCAGACGCCCGGTAGCGTGCATTCCGCTGATCTGAAACCACCGCCATTTGGGACTTCAGAGTTGTCAAGCGAGAGCTCACTGGAGGGCAGCTTGGAGGTCTGTTGTGTTTTCCGATGAAAGCTGACTCTGCCTCGGTGCCAGTGATCGCCGTGAGTTTATTACAAGAATCAGTTGAAGGCCTGCAACCAACCTGTACGCATGCTAGGCGTATTGGACCTACACCTGGAGTTAAGATCTGCGGTTCGACTTCGTATGACAGCGGGAGCACTCTCGTGGTTATCCTAAGCTCCCTGACAGCAAAATTGTACGTCAGTCTGGTGATTCGACCAGTTGTCATTCGTGAACAGCGTGACAAGCGGTGCTTTCTAACAGGACAATGCTCGCCCACATACCGCTGTTATAACCCAGCATGCTCTACAGAGTGACAACATGTTGCCTTGGCCTGCTCGATCACCAGATCTGTCTCCAATCCAGCACGTATGGGTCATCATTGGATGACAACTTCAGCCTCCTCCACTAACAGCATTAACCGTCCCTGTGTTGACCGACCAAGTGCAACAGGCACGGAACTCTACCCCACACACTAACATCCGGCACCTGTTCAGCACAATGTATGCACGTTTGCATGCTTGCATTTAACATTCTGGAGCTTACACTGTTTACTAATGTACCAGCATGGCCTACCTAGCTCTTACATTAACCTGTGATCTTGCAATAGGAACCACTTAAATTTGTTACCTAGACAAATGTGTTCTCGAAATTTCATCTCCCTACATTAATTAGTTTTTGGTACTTCGATTTTTTCCCTCCATATGTGTGTACTAAAACATGTAACATATGTTAATATGTGTGACATATACTCGCATTAGGAAACGTTTTGCATCACCCTGGTTTCCAGAACTCCTGAAGATAGACGATGACTGTCCCTTTGACAGTTCAGATATATCACTAAACCCGCCCAAAGATATAAACAACCATGCATGAGGACAGGGGGGTCCAACAGCCGATCAGTTCCAGTCATTCCACCAGGAAGGAGGTACACGGCTCCTGTTGTCTGTAGTTCAACCATGACTAGACGGTCAATACCGCGGTTCGATCGCGTCCGCATTGTTCCCTTGTGCCAGGAAGGGCTCTCAACAAGGGAAGTGTCCAGGGGTCTCGGAGTGAAGGAAAGCGATGTCGTTCGAACATGGAGGAGATACAGAGAGACAGGAACTGTCGATGACACGCCTCGCTCAGGCTGCCCAAGGGCTACTTACTACTGCAGTGGATGACCGCTACCTACGGATTATGGCTCAGAGGATCCCAACATGTTAAATAATGCTTTTCGTGGAGGTCTCCAGGTGTCTTCGAGCGAACCAAAGCGATATTTTTCGGACGTGAAGGAGATACAGAGAGACAGGAACTGTCGATGACGTGACTCTCTCAGGCCACCCAAGAGCTACTACTGCAGTGGATGACCGCTACCTACAGATTAAGACTCGGAGGAAACCTGAGAGCAACACCACCGTGTTGAATAATGTTTTTCGTGCAGACACAGGACGTCGTGTTACGACTCAAACTGTGTGCAATAGGCTACATGATGTGCAACTTCACACCCGACGGCCATGGCGAGGTCCATCTTTGCAACCACGACACCATGCAGCGCGGTACAGATGGACCCAACAATATGCCGAATGGACCGCTCAGGATTGGCGTCACGTTCTCATCACCGATGACTGTCGCATATGCCTTCAAACAGACAATCGTCGCAGACGCGTTCGGAGGCAACCTGGTCAGGTTGAACGCCTTAGACACACTGTCCAGAAAGTGCAGCAAGGTGGAGGTTCCCTGCTGCTTTGGGGTGGCATTATGTGGGGCTGACGTACGCCGCTGGTGGGCGTGGAAGGCGCCATAACGGCAATACGATACGTGAATGCCATCCTCCGACAGATAGTGCGACCATATCGGCAGCATATTGGCAAGTCATTCTTCATGGACGACAATTTGCGCCCCCATCGTGCACATCTTGAGAATTACTTCCTTCGGGATAACAACATCGCTCGACCAGAGTGGCCAGCATATTCTCAATACATGAATCCTATCCAACATGCCTAGGATAGATCGCTGTTTATCGACCACGTGAGCCACCAATCACTCCGAGGCATCTACGCCGAATCGCCGTTGAGGAGTGGGACACTATGGACAACAGTGCCTTGATGAACTTGTGGATAGTATGCCACGACGAATAGAGGCGCGCATCAGTGCAAGAGAACTTAGTACTGGGTATTGGAGCTACTGGTGTGTACAGCAACCACGACCACCACCTCTGAAGGTTCCCCTGTATGGTGGTATAAATGGAATGTGTGGTTTTCATGAGCAATAGAAAGGGCGGAAATGATGTTTATGTTGATCTCTATTCCAATTTTCTGTACAGGTTCCGGAACTCTCAGAAGCGAGGTGACGCAAAACTTTTTTTGATGTTTGTCTTTGATCTTGTGTATGTGGGCAATGCCATTGGTGAGAAGGTCACCCTTTCTCAAAACGATTTCAACCAAATGTGGTACAAAAGTTACTTCCCATGTGGGAGGAAATATTGTGGGGGTAAGAACCACCATTCTCCTATTGGGGTGAGAGTGGTAGCGTGGCGAGAGAAGGGGGAGGAGTTAGACAGACAGAGTGGGAGGGGGGAGAAGATGGGCACATAGTGGGGGAAGGAGGACAGAGAGAGGGGGAGAGGAAAGAGGAGGATATGAACAGAGAGAGGCGGGAGGTAGAGATGAGCGGGAGAGGAGGAGGAGGACATGAACAGACAGAGGAGGGGAAGGAAATGGACAAAGAGTGGTGGGAGGAAAATTGCAATCAATACATACCCGAAAAACGCATTAACACATTAATGAATTTCCATTTGAGTTGCGGGTGTACAGCTTGCTAAATTAAGTAGACAGGGCTGCACCTGTGACAACAGCACTGGCGCTGATCGGGCTGGAACTCAAGTGGGACTGAGTTTGGATGAGAGGCACGGTAGCTGATATTTACTTTTGATCTTCTTTTAAAAACCCGAGTGGTTCTATCCGTGATGTTAACAGGTATACGGTACCGAGGCATGTTTAGTTTTCTTCACTACTGCATCTCTTACAGCCAAGGCAATGTCAGTATGAGCTCTCGCTCTACTTTTCTTTAATTTATCTGTTTAATTCCATTTATTATTAGTGGATTCAAACAGTTGCTTGCATACTGAGCACACACTGGGTAAGTTGACGCGCCACACAAACAAAGAAGGGAATGCCTTCTCGAGGTCTGGAATCTACAAAATTAACTGTAGCTAATGCAAGAGGTTTTATATAGATCAGACGGAACGTAATTTCAGCACACCCTAGGTTGACGGAGAGCAATAATTTCATGGTGGCAACACGTTTCAGAGAGGCCGGCCGGAGTGGCCGAGCGGTTCTAGGCGCTACAGTCTGGAACTGCGCGACCGCTACGGTCGCAGGTTCGAACCCTGCCTCGGGCATAGATGTGTTGAAATGTTCAAATGTGTGTGAAATCGTATGGGACTTAACTGCTAAGGTCATCAGTCCCTAAGCTTACACACTACTTAACCTACATTATCCTAAGGAAAAACACACACACCCATGCCCGAGGGAGGACTCGAACCTCCGCCGGGACCAGACGCACAGTCCATGACTGCAGCGCCTTAGAACGCTCGACTAATCCCCATGGATGTTAGGTTTAAGTAGTTCTACGTTCTAGGGGACTGATGACCTCAGAAGTCTACACTATTTTTGAAGCCAGCGAAGCCCTTCAAACACTACCTACAATCAAGGGATGAAGAGTTCTGGATGCACTCGTGGACATGGGAATGGAAACGAGCATGTGAAGTAAGTTCGTAGATATGTGAGTGGATCGAAGAATTCTTAAATAACAGAACACAGTATGTTGTCCTCGACGGTGATGAGGATGAAATGATGATGAGGACAACACAACACCCCGTTCCGGAGCGGAGAAAAACCTCCTACCCTGGTGGGAATCGAACCTGGGCCTGTTTGCAGGGTGTGTGGGGGGGGGGGGGGGGGGGGCGAGCACGTCACGACCCAGCTAAGCATGCAGACTATGGCAAGAAAGTTCATGGCTCTTGCATCACGACAACGCACGCGCACATTCATACCTGTTCGTGAGTGACTGTGGCACAAAAAACGAAATCACTACGCTGCCTCATCCTCCCTACTCTCGAGACGTGGTCCCTGCGGACTCCTTTTTTAATTTCCAAAGTTGAAAACCTCGCCGAGAGGACGAAGATTTGCAACGACAGACGACATATAAGAAGATTCGCAGACGGAGTTTCACGCGATCCAGAAAGAGGCGTACCAAGACTGCTTCCGGGCGTGGAAACGGTGTTCGCAGCAGTGTATCAATTGTGGAGGAGAGTATTTCGAAAGAGATCATGCACGATAAATAAAAGGTAAGGGCAGAAAAATTGTGTGGACAAAATTTCGGAAATTTTTGAACACCCAGTTCCGGAGCGGAGAAAAACTTCCTACCCTGGTGGGAATCGAACCCGTGCCCGTTTGCAGTGGGGGGGGGGGGGGGGGGGGAGGGGCGAGAAGTAGTGCAAAATTTGGAAATTTTTGGTAAGGTCTGATGGGACGAAACTGCTGTGATCATCGGTCCCTAAGCTTACACACTACCTAAACTAACTTACGCTAAGGACGACACACACACCTACGCCCGAGGCAGGACTCGAACCTCCGACGGAGGGAACCGCGCGGACCGTTACAAGACGCCTAAGACCGCGCTGCTATTCCGCGCGAAGTAGTGCATTTCAAAAAGTTAACGAACACTTAAGTCATCCTGTACTTCCAGATCTCAATGTCGTTACCAGTCCCGTCCTGTGATGAACACATACGTAACACCCTACACGACTAGGAATGAAACTTGTTTCATTGTACCGTTTTCAATAGTATGATTTCGTGTGGATTACGCTATCGGTGGCCAACTACCTTGCCGCAGTTGTAACAGCGATTCCCGTCAGATCATCGAAGTTAAGCTCTGTCGGGCTGGGCTAGCACTTGGATGGGTGACCATCCAATCTGCCGAGCGCTGTTCGCAAGCGGCGTGCACTCAGCCCTTGTGAGGCAAACTGAGGAGCTACTTAAGTAACGGTTCCGTTCTCAAAACCTGATATACGGCCGGGAGAGTGGTGTGCTGACCACATGCCCCTCCATATCCACATGCAGTGACGCCTATGGTCTGAGGATGACACGGCGGCCGGTCCGTAGCTTTGGGCCTTCATTGCATGTTCGGGAGGAGTTTAGTTTTGTACTACAGGTGCATGTCGGTAGCCTGAATACACTGAATTTGTTTATACCACTCGATTTTGAGATGGTTTAACCAAGATAACTGAGGATGCTTTTTTGAGGTATTCTGCATTTTTGGTGTGTGGTACACTGTACACATTTCTGCATCGTGTAACATGAGGTCATCTTCATCCCCGTGGAACATTATTGCGTCATCGGTGTGTCTTTCATAGTAAAGAGCCACGTTTTTAACTAACGGATTATTTTGAAAAAAGTTAATTTCAAAGTTATTCGCAGAGATGCCTGCAGTGGTGCCACACAAACCCCCGACCCGTAGATATGTGTCGTCGTGACACATGAAAAGGATGAAATAAAGTGCCACGTCGAGAAATTCTACAACTTCTGTAATTTCACCTATACTGTCTTTTTTATACTGTAATAAGATATTTTTATCACGATAGTTTGCCTCTCCGGTACATATAAATTCTGAAGACGTAACGGATCCAAGGTCGTGTCGGGAGGTATATGAAGGCCTTTAATTTGGTTAACAATTTCATAGCTGTCCGTAAGTGCAAAATGTATCGGGCAAAGTACATAGTTTTCTTTAGCCATTTTTGAAGAGATAATTTGGACAGTTGACACTGGCGATGAGGAACGGGTTGGAGTGGTGATAATTACGGCCTCCTAATTCAGTTAGGAAAGAAAACCGGTAACGGCTGGACCAGTAGGGATTTTACACACTTCATTCACTGGTAGAACACTAATTTATTTCACAGTTTCAATCACATAGCAGCAAATTAAGCTTTTAGTTATTTTGTTAGTTAATTGAAAGGCCAAGCACTGAGACTGTCATTTAAAATCCAATGCAAGTTTAAATAATTTACAGAAAATTTTAACCCAAGATGACTTAATATTCTTTACGACAGAACATACTCTATACAGGTTGTTACAAAAAGGTACGGCCAAACTTTCAGGAAACATTCCTCACACACAAAGAAAGAAAATATGTTATGTGGTCATGTGTCCGGAAACGCTTACTTTCCATGTTAGAGCTCATTTTATTACTTCTCTTCAAATCACATTAATCATGGAATGGAAACACACAGCAACACAACGTATCAGCGTGACTTCAAAAACTTTGTTACAGGACATGTTCAAAATGCCCTCCGTTAGCGAGGATACATGCATCCACCCTCCGTCGCATGGAATCCCTGATGCGCTGATGCAGCCCTGAAGAATGGCGTATTGTATCACAGCTTTCCACAATACGAGCACGAAGAGTCTCTACGTTTGGTACCGGGGTTGCGTAGACAAGAGCTTTCAAATGCCCCCATAAATGAAAGTCAAGAGGGTTGAGGTCAGGAGAGCGTGGAGGCCATGTAATTGGTCCGACTCTACCAATCCATCGGTCACCGAATCTGTTGTAGAGAAACGTACGAACACTTCGACTGAAATGTGCAGGAGCTCCATCGTGCATGAACCACATGTTGTGTCGTACTTGTAAAGGCACATGTTCTAGCAGCACATATGAAATCACTATAACGTGCTCCATTGAGCGTAGGTGGAAGAACATGGGGGCCCAATCAAGACATCACCAACAATGCCAGCCCAAACGCTCACAGAACATCAGTGTTGATGACGTGATTGCACAATTGAGTGCGGATTCTCGTCAGCCCACACATGTTGATTGTGAAAATTTACAATTTGATCACGTTGGAATGAAGCTTCATCCGTAACAAAAACATTTGCACTGAAATGAGGATTGATATATTGTTGAATGAACCATTAGCAAAAGTGTACCCGTGGAGGCCAATCAGCTGCTGATAGTGCCTGCACACGCTGTACATGGTACGGAAACAACTGGTTCTCCCGTAGCACTCTCCATACAGTGACGTGGTCAACTTTACCTTGTACAGCAGCAACTTCTCTGACGCTGACATTAGGGTTATCCTCAACTCCACGAAGAATTGCCTCGTCCATTGCAGGTGTCCTCGTCGTTCTAGGTCTTCCCCAGTCGCGAGTCATAGGCTGGAATGCTCCATGCTCCGTAAGACGCCGATGAATTGCTTCGAACGTCTTCCTGTCGGGACACCTTCGTTCTAGAAATCTGTCTCAATAGAAACGTACCGCACCACGGCCATTGCCCCGTGCTAATCCATACATCTAATGGGCATCTGCCAACTCCGCATTTGTAAACATTGCACTGACTGCAAAACCACGTTCGTGATGAACACTAACCTGCTGATGCTACGTACTGATGTGCTTGATGCTAGTACTGTAGAGCAATGAGTCGCATGTCAACACAAGCACCGGAGTGAACATTACTTTCCCTCAATTGGGCCAACTGGCGGTTAATCGAGGAAGTACAGTATATACTGACGAAACTAAAATGAACTCTAACATGGAAAATAAGCGTTTCCGGACACATGTGCACATAACATCTTTTCTTTATTTGTGTGTCAGGAACGTTTCCTGGAAGTTTGGCCGTACCTTTTTGTAACACCTTGTATAAGATACAGAATTTAATAAGTGTAATGCCGTAATAAAGGCAGAAGTAAATTTATACAACAGTACGAGAACAGATTAGAAGGGCCTTAATTACCGAATAGTGAAAATAAAACATGATTTATACATGATTGATTAAAAAAAAAAACCGCGGCAACCACACTTGAAACAATGAAAAACAATTTAGCTCCAGTATCTAGGCATGACAGTTTTAAGCTGAGGAACACACATCAATTGAAGATTAAACACTTTTTTTTCTATAACACAAGAGTGATTAAGTTACAACAGATTAAGGTATATGTTGGCATCCCAACACAGGTCAATATTTGCTTAAGGTGAAGGTCACAAGCTAACGGGTACAAATCGAGAATTATTCCAAGTATTGAACAGCGACAGTAAGCAGTTGGAGGAAACAGCGCGAAAGGCAGTCACCGGCGAGGGCTGCTGAGCATACGCACGCCAGATGACGGGAAGAGCCCGGCTAAGCAAGCCGACGGGGCGTAAGTAGGCGGGGCCCGACCCTACGTAGCACGCACGAGCAGTGGGGGACAAGAGACTTACTAACGACATCTCGACGCAGCACAGATAATTTTAATTAGGCGGAATTTCAACACACAGCTGTGCATCAAATAGATACGAGGGTTGTCCAGGAAGTAAGTTGCGATGGGTTGCGAAATGGAAACCACAGTGAAAACCAGAAACGTTTTATTTGGAGCAGTTAGGTACACCTTCCTCCTACTTCTCTATATATTCGCCTTTCCAACTTTGAGTTTTGTCTTAGTGTGTTATCAACTTTCCAATACCATCGTCATAGAAAGCAGCCGCCTGGCTCTGAGCACTATGGCTCTGAGCACTATGGGACTCAACTTCTGAGGTCATTAGTCCCCTAGAACTTAGAACTAGTTAAACCTAACTAACCTAATGACATCACAAACATCCATGCCCGAGGCAGGATTCGAACCTGCGACCGTAGCGGTCTTGCGGTTCCAGACTGCAGCGCCTTTAACCGCACGGCCACTTCGGCCGGCAAAAAAGAAAAGCAGCCGCCTGTGCTTTCTGCACTGGTCTGCAGCTCGTTGTCTGTGGAAAAATTTGGTCTCCATAGGCAGCGGTTCTTGTGAGCAGAGATGAGACTCAGGGGGAGCCAATTGCGGACTGTATTGTGGGTGATCAAACACTTCTGGTCGGAAACGTTGCTGGAGCGTCTTCATTGCCCCTGCAGTGTGCGGCCGAGAATTGCCACGACGAAGGAACTGCTCGACAGTTGTGTTATGTGGGCTGCATGACACAGGCGAAATCTCTAACCAGGCCCTTATACTTGGCGGGAGGCGCTATTCAATACGCGTCTTTACGTGCTCACTGTTCATTCGAAACTGAAAAGAGCGACGCGACACGATCGACGGGCGTGCTAGAGACACTGCCCAACACACCTGTGCAAAGCTTTACCGGATTTTCCCAGTGGTTTCCATTTCGCGACAGATCGGAACTTACTTTCTGGACAACCCTCGTAAGTCTCAGGGTAGAATTAATTACTCTGAACTCTAATCCAACACCATAAAAGTTAACTGCTTTTTAATAACTTAACCAAAAGATTTAACAAACCAACAACAAATATTTTGAAAAAGTTGTTGCAGCAATAAGAAGGTAATATAAAAAAAATTGTTTGAAGCAAACCATTAGAACTGCCCCAAGGATACTTGCATGATATTCAAAGCTCATCAGTATTCACATTAGTCCATAGCGGTTCGGAAAGAACAAATGCTTTCTGGAATGGTCTAAAATTTATCCGAGCGACGTACATAGAACAGACACACCATGTAATATCTTAGACAGCGTAGACCTTTATTACTGGCTTCAAAGAAACCAGAACAACAAAAGCAATTTATAAATTGGGAAATAAAAATAGCAAAACAGACACACATTCTGATATGAAGAATTAATCATCTGTGGTAACTGGTAATAATAGAGATTTCGCTGCGCCTCCAATTGAAAATTACAAGATCAATCAACAACATGGCGAATGGACCGCTCAGCACTGGCTGCACGTTCTCTTCACCGATGAGTGTCGCATATGCCTTCAACCAGACAATCGTCGGAGGCGTGTTTGGAGGCAACCCGGTCAGGTTTAAAGCCTTAGACACTGTCCAGCGAGTGCAGCAAGTTGGAGGTCCCCTGCTGTTTCGGGGTGGTATTATGAGGGGCCGATGGACGCCGTTGGTGGTCTTGAAAGTCGCCGTAACGTCTGTACCGTACGTGAATTCCATCCTCCGACCGATGGTGCAACCATATCGGCAGCATATTGGCGAAGCATTCGTCTTCATGGACGACAATTCGCGTCCCCATCGTGCACATCTTGTGAATGACTTCTCTCAGGATAACGACATCGCTCGAGTAGGGTGACCATCATGTTTTCCAGACATGAACCCTATCGACATGCCTGGGATACATTGAAAAGAGCTGTTTATGGACGACGTGACCCACCAACGACTCTGAGCGATCTACGTCGATTCGCCGTTGAGGAGTGGGACAATCTGGACCAACAGTGCCTTGTGGATAGTACGTCACGACGAGTACAGGCATACATCAGCGAAATAGAACGTCTCACTGGGTATTAGAGGTGCCGATGTGTACGGCATTCTGGACCTCCACCTCTGAGCGTCTCGCTGTATGGTGGTACAACATGCAATGTGTGGTTTTCATGACCAATAAAGAGGGCAGAAGTGATGTTTATGTTGATCTCTATTCTAATTTTCTGTGGAAGTTCCGGTACCCTCGGAACCGAGGTGAAGCAAAACTTTTTTTGATGTGTGTGTAATTCTCACCGTCTGATTTCATTCACCGACATTACATCATCCTTGTTATACTTTTACTGATCCCCATTTTTTGTTTATTGTTGTTTTCAGACATTATTCATTTAGCCAGTCTCAAATATTTGATATGTTATAATTTAAGTATGTTAGACTTTAAAAGGTACATCCAATCATATCCATCACACAGAGAACACACACACACACACTCTCTCTCTCTCTCTCTCTCTCTCTCTCTCTCTCTCTCTCTCTCACACACACACACATATACAGGGTGAGTCACCTGACGTTACCGCTGGATATATTTTGTAAACCACATCAAATACTGACGAACCGATTCCACAGAACGAACTTGAGGAGAGGGGCTAGTGTAATTGTTTAATACAAACCATACAAAAATGCACGGAAGTATGTTTTTTAACACAAACCTACGTTTTTTTAAAATGAAACCACGTTAGTTTTGTTAGCACATCTGAACATATAAACAAATACGTAATCAGTGCCGTTTGTTGCATTGTAAAATGTTAATTACATCCGGAGATATTGTAACCTAAAGTAGACGCTTGAAACCTCCGACGTTCACTTGCGTGTTGTAACAAACACGGGCCACGCTCGGCGAGCAGCATCATGTTTACGATGACGACCGTGTTTACGAGTGTGGCTGTAGTGCACTGTTGTGGTTTGGTCTAGCTGTCGCAGTGTCCGCATGTAGCGCTTGCTGCTATTGTTATTCTGCATTCGTCTCCGCACGCAGACCAACTGTAGTACACCGTGTTACCAGACGTCTGTGATAGTTTAGTGTTGTAGAAACTGTGTCCATGGTGTATTCGAACTCTGAAAAGGCGGAGATGATACTTATCTATGGCGAGTGCCGACTAAATGCAGCTGACGCCTGCAGGGTGTATGCAGAACGGTACCCGGACAGAGAGCATCCAACGTGCCGCACATTGCAAAACATCCACCGCCAACTGTATGCAACAGGTATGGTCGTTGCACGCAAACGGGTCCATAACAGGCCCGTCACAGGAGAAGCGGGTGCAGTTGGTGTGTTAGCTGCTGTTGCCATGAACCCACACATGAGTACACGGGACATTGCGAGAGCCGGTGGACTGAGTCAAAGTAGTGTCACGCGCATACTGCATCGTCACCGCTTTCACCAGTTTCGTGTGTCGCTACATCAGCAATTACATGGTGATGACTTTAATCATCGACTGCAATTCTGTCAATGGGCATTAACAGAGAATGTGTTGCAGTTCTACCTGTTTACCGATGAAGCGGGTTTAACAAACCACGGGGCAGTGAATCTACGTAACATGCATTACTGCTCCGTGGACAATCCTCGCTTGCTCAGACAGGTAGAGCGACAGCGACCGTGGACTGTAAATGTATGGTGCGGAATCATTGGCGACCACCTCATTGGTCCTCACTTCATTGCAGGGGCCCAAACAGCTGCAACATACATCGCGTTTCTACAGAATGATCTGCCAACGTTGCTCGAAAATGTCCCACTGGAAACACGTCAGCGTATGTGGTATCAGCATGATGGTGCACCTGCACATTCCGCAATTAACACTAGGCTGACCCTGGACAGGATGTTCGACGGACGTTTCATAGGACGTGGAGGACGCATAAATTGGCCAGCCCGTTCTCCTGATCCTACACCTCTGGACTTCTTTCTGTGGGGTACGTTAAAGGAGAATGTGTACCGTGATGTGCCTACAACCCCAGAGGATATGAAACAACGTATTGTGGCAGCCTGCGGCGACATTACACCAGATGTACTGCGGCGTGTACAACATTCATTACGCCAGAGCTTGCAATTGTATGCAGCAAATGATGGCCACCACATTGAACATCTATTGGCCTGACATGTCGGGACACACTCTATTCCACTCCGTAATTCAAAACGGAAACCACGTGTGTACGTGTACCTCACCCCTCATGGTAATGTACATGTGCGTCAGTGAAAAAGACCAATAAAAAGGTGTTAGCATGCGGACGTAATGTGCTGTTCCAGTCTCTTCTGTACATAAGGTCAATCACCGTTCCCTTTGGATCCTTAAGTAATTCGGTGCTCTCCGATACACACGATCGAACAGCGGAGGAGTGGTACTCAAGCGTCAGCTTTAGGTTACAATATCTCCGGATGTAATTAACATTTTACAATGAAACAAACGGCACTGATTACGTATTTGTTTATATGTTCAGATGTGCTAACAAAACTAACGGGGTTCCATTTAAAAAAACGGAGGTTTGTGTTAAAAAACATACTTCCGTGCATTTTTTTGTGGTTTGTATTAACCAATTACACTAGCCCCACTCCTCACAATCGGCCTGTGGAATCGATTCCTCAGTATTTGATGTGTTTTACGAAATATATCCAGCGGTAATGTTAGGTGACTCATCCTGTATATATATATATATATATATATATATATATATATATATATATATATATATATATATATATATAAGAAGAAATGCAGATGATAAACGGGTATTCATTGGACAAATATACACTCCTGGAAATTGAAATAAGAACACCGTGAATTCATTGTCCCAGGAAGGGGAAACTTTATTGACACATTCCTGGGGTCAGATACATCACATGATCACACTGACAGAACCACAGGCACATAGACACAGGCAACAGAGCATGCACAATGTCGGCACTAGTACAGTGTATATCCACCTTTCGCAGCAATGCAGGCTGCTATTCTCCCATGGAGACGATCGTAGAGATGCTGGATGTAGTCCTGTGGAACGGCTTGCCATGCCATTTCCACCTGGCGCCTCAGTTGGACCAGCGTTCGTGCTGGACGTGCAGACCGCGTGAGACGACGCTTCATCCAGTCCCAAACTTGCTCAATGGGGGACAGATCCGGAGATCTTGCTGTCCAGGGTAGTTGACTTACACCTTCTAGAGCACGTTGGGTGGCACGGGATACATGCGGACGTGCATTGTCATGTTGGAACAGCAAGTTCCCTTGCCGGTCTAGGAATGGTAGAACGATGGGTTCGATGACGGTTTGGATGTACCGTGCACTATTCAGTGTCCCCTCGACGATCACCAGTGGTGTACGGCCAGTGTAGGAGATCGCTCCCCACACCATGATGCCGGGTGTTGGCCCTGTGTGCCTCGGTCGTATGCAGTCCTGATTGTGACGCTCACCTGCACGGCGCCAAACACGCATACGACCATCATTGGCACCAAGGCAGAAGCGACTCTCATCGCTGAAGACGACACGTCTCCATTCGTCCCTCCATTCACGCCTGTCGCGACACCACTGGAGGCGGGCTGCACGATGTTGGGGCGTGAGCGGAAGACGGCCTAACGGTGTGCGGGACCGTAACCCAGCTTCATGGAGACGGTTGCGAATGGTCCTCGCCGATACCCCAGGAGGAACAGTGTCCCTAATTTGCTGGGAAGTGGCGGTGCGGTCCCCTACGGCACTGCGTAGGATCCTACGGTCTTGGCGTGCATCCGTGCGTCGCTGCGGTCCGGTCCCAGGTCGACGGGCACGTGCACCTTCCGCCGACCACTGGCGACAACATCGATGTACTGTGGAGACCTCACGCCCCACGTGTTGAGCAATTCGGCGGTACGTCCACCCGGCCTCCCGCATGCCCACTATACGCCCTCGCTCAAAGTCCGTCAACTGCACATACGGTTCACGTCCACGCTGTCGCGGCATGCTACCAGTGTTAAAGACTGCGATGGAGCTCCGTATGCCACGGCAAACTGGCTGACACTGACGGCGGCGGTGCACAAATGTTGCGCAGCTAGCGCCATTCGACGGCCAACACCGCGGTTCCTGGTGTGTCCGCTGTGCCTTGCGTGTGATCATTGCTTGTACAGCCCTCTCGCAGTGTCCGGAGCAAGTATGTTGGGTCTGACACACCGGTGTCAATGTGTTCTTTTTTCCATTTCCAGGAGTGTATTATACTAGAACTGAGAACTGACATGTGATTACATTTTCAAGCAATTTGGGTGCATAGATCCGGAGAAATTAGTACCCAGAACAACCACCTCTGGCCGTAATAACGGCCTTGATAAGCTTGGGCATTGAGTCAGACAGAACTTGGATGGCGTGTAAAGGTACAGCTGCCCATGCAGCTTCAACACGATACCACAGTTCATCAAGAGTAGTGACTGACGTAATGTGACAAGCCAGTTGGTCGACCACCATTGACCAGACGTTTTCAGTTGGTGAGAGACCAGCCCGAAAGGCCCGTACAGGACCTGCAACATGCGGTCGTGCATTATCCTGCTGAAATGTAGGGTTTCGCAGGGATCGAATGAGGGATAGAGCCATGGATCGTAACACATCTGAAATGTAACGTCCACTGTTGAAAGTGCCGTCAATGCGAATAAGAGGTAACCGAGACGTGTAACCAACGGCACCCCATACCATCACACAGGCTGACACACCAGTATGGCGCTGACGAATACACGCTTCCAATGTGCGTTCACCGCTTTGTTGCCAAACACGGATGCGACCATCGTGATGCTGTAAACAGAACCTGGATTCATCCGAAAAAATTACGTTTTGCCATTTGTGCACCCAGGTTCGTCGCTGAGTACACCATCACAGGCGCTCCTGTCTGTGATGCAGCGTCACGGGTAACCGCAGCCATGGTCTCCGAGCTGATAGTCCATGCTGCTGCAAACGTCGTCGAACTGTTTGTGCAGATGGTTGTTGTCTTGCAAACGTCCCCATCTGTAGACTCAGGGATCGAGACGTGGCTGCACAATCCGTTACAGCCATGCGGATAAGATGCCTGTCATCTCGAGTGCTAATGATACGAGGCCGTTGGGATCCATTACGGCGCTCCGCTTTACCCTCCTGAACCCACCGATTCCATATTCTGCTAACAGTCATCGGATCTCGACCAATGCGAGCAGCAATGTCGCTGTACGATAAACCGCAATCGCGATAGGCTACAATCCGACCTGTATCAAAGTCGGAAACGTGATGGTACGAATTTCTCCTCCTTACACGAGGCATCACAACATTTCGCCAGGCAACGCCGGTCAACTGCTGTTTGTATATGAGAAACTGGTTGGAAACTTTCCTCATGTCAGCAAGTTTTAGGTGTCGCCACCGGCGCCAAACTTGTGTGAATGCTCTGAAAATCTAATCATTTGCATATCACAGCATCTCCTTCCTGTCAGTTAAATTTCGCGTCTGTAGCACGTCATCTTCGTGCTGTAGCAATTTTAATGGCCAGTAGGAAGGCTCATACAAAATGTGTACAATGGTTTATCAGAACAATTAAACGATGATGCGTTCATCTGCCAAAAAGTGAAATTTATGTCGATGCAGTGCGATTAGTGACGTCACACTGATACGAAGATGATGTCTGCTGCCCGTGGTGTCGCAGTAACACAGTCGATGTCCTCCCCCGTGTTGCAGTGACATAAGGCCGAATCAACCAACAGGTGTATCGGTGAGAACAGCCCATGGCTCAAGCGGACGTGAAACGTGGCAGCGGGAAACTTTCTGTGTTACACACTATCCATTCCGTTGCTACACACTATCCATTCCGTGAAACGGCTCCTCCAATTCTTTTTGCGTCTCTGGCAGAATTGCAATGTCATCAGCAAATCTGCAAGTCACTGTTACTTCTGTCAGAAAATTAATTCGGTTTCCAAGTTTTCTCCTTTGTTTCCTGAACTGCTTGCTCAGTGTTCAAAGTGAATAACATAAGGGGTAGGTCACAACCGTGTCTCACTCCCATCTCAGCCAATGCTTTCCATTAAGGTATTTCGACTCTTACAACTGCAGTGTGGTTTATGTGTTACGAAGTCTGTTTTGAATGTATGTAACAGGTGTGTAGACTTATGTCATCTTGCCGAGACAGGAATGCACAAGTCATATTTTAAGGTCTAAAACAGTAAACCAGTCAAATATTTTGTGAAGTATTTTAGAGGAATAAAGCTAGACCCACTGAAGATGACACATAGGTGTCGAAACATGTATACATAAATAATAAATGAAAAATGTTTTGTTAAAGGTGTAATTCTAATACCAAATGTAGTCTAATGTGTTAAGTAAAATGTGGACAGCAAATAGGACGAACAAAATGACAACATAAGCGTTTTAAATATGATGCTACACATGACTACTGAAGATTATACATGTGGATTGAGAAACAATAGAAGATCTACTGATCTAAATAGTGAGGAAGAGTTTTATGACGCTACTTCCCAAGACGTTATGGATGTGATGTTACATGGTATTATGCTCAAGGTTTTTCAACAAGTTTCACTATATTAAGCGTGCATGCAGTTTTCACACGTGCTTCTCGAAAATAATGAATGGGTGGCCTTAAATTAAAATGTAAGGGGAAACAAAGAGATAGGGCACATACTGAGGTGTGAAGAAACGTTTTAAAATGTGACAGTTTGGTAGTTGGTGCCACTGGGCAAGTGGGGAGGGGGGGTAATAATTGTGAAGGGAGACTTAAGGCTTAGCCAGTGACTCGAACTAGTCTATTAATAATGATTTCAGTGTAACATTTTCAAAGGATTATATGGTGTACTGCTCACTTGTCATACTCTGTGTGTTCTTTTTTAGTTTGGTATCTTTCCTCAGTCCTGGTTAAGATCACTGTCAGCAGTTACTTGTATCATATTTAAAATTTGAATGGTCACAAAATGTTTTTGGGTCTTATGAATAATTCTGTATTTAGAAACGAATGAAACAGTGACTATATATGTTCATAATAACATTTTATTTTATACAGTAATATAATGTGGGCTGACAATCAGAATCCGTGCTCTGCCATCGTCTTCTATTCCTTAGTGTTAGCCACTGGAGCGTGATTCAAGTCATGGACAAGTTAAAGGCTTCGGTTGCTGGAACAATTTGCACATTGTCAATTAGTCGTACTTCACACATTAGAGTTCTCTCAAACAATAACAATACATAATGAAATTTGGTGTATACATAAAGATTCATTGCCTGATTCTGATGGAGTTAACATATTCATTCAGTCTAATGAGTTAACACACTAATCTACCCTTCGATTCCGTAACAACGGCTGAAATCTGATAAATATATGAAACACTTTTAATCGTTGCTTAATATTGTTATGTATACTACCATGTAAAGACAAGTTGTTGTTTAAAGTTGTTAGTAAATATCTGGAAAAGTTCTTGAATGATATACATCAAATTTTTACATGATATTTTAATAAATATTCGGACAGACATAGCTCACACATTTTTAAATATATGTGGTGTATAAAGTTAAATGCACGACACGAAGGGGAAATGTTTTTATGAAAAATTTCGAAAAGTTCTTGATCGATTTACTTCAAATTTTAACGCAATAGTCTAATAAGTGTTCAGGTAGACATAAGCTAAATATTTTTAAATGTATATGGCATACAAATATATATATGAAACATATATACAACTATACAGATGCGTTGCTACCGAAATTCTCGATAAGTTCTTGACCGATTTACTGAAAATTTTGACACGTTACTGTAATAATCATTCAGTCGAACATAGAATACATTTTTTGAAACAACAGTGTACAGGCACTCTATTAAAAGCGACTGCAAGAAAGAGAATGTTGTGCAGTGTTCTGCTCTGCTGTGAAAACGTGTGGTTTTGTTATATTTTTAACTACAAAAGCAGGCGCTTCAACCATCAAACAAAATGTTTCTCCCGTACATATATTTTCTCGCTATACATATTTTAAGCAAAAATTGTGCCCACAACAGCTTGTTGTTTTGTTTTCCTCTTCACATTCGGTTTTCACAAAGAACAGGAAACTTGTATTGATGTCTTATCGGCATATGATTAGAATACTACTACGGAATCTGAACTTTCAATAACAATAAACAAGACTCAGAGTCTAGGACAGGTGTTAATAGGAGGTGGACAGAGAGGGCAGGGGGAGGAAATGGACATAAGTAGGAGAAAGTCGGAAATGTAAAGAGAGAGGGGGAGCGGGAGGTGTACAGAAAGACGAGAAGAAGGAGAATAGGGTGTGTATAGAATTCTCCTACATCTTTAGCAACTGCGTTACTGGGTCTGTTAGTTATATTACATTTTGTACTTATTTTGTGACCTTTTTTTTTAAAAGTGGCTTGGACAATGTGAGCCATGACACACTGTTATGGAATGAAACAGTATGTATACGACAGAATACTGATTTGAAAATTTACAAATATCAATACTCATAATATTAAAGAATTATTAAAACAGAGAAAAATTATGAGAGTAGAGAAATAAACAAGACATTACAAAGGAAAGTTCATATCTACCAGAAGGAACTCCTGTACAGAATAGAAGAAGTTATTCACAAGGAAGTTTTACAGCTTACATCTGAAGGCTTAGGTTGTATTATTAAATTTTTTCAGTTGTGTTGGAAGGCTATTGAAACTGATAGCATTCTATATAGTACTTAAAGAAGTATCTAAATGCAAGTGTTGTCTGAGTGCCTAGAGTTCACTGAATGCATGTTGCGGTTTCACCCAGTTAAGTCAGTACTGTGAACAACAAACCCCGTGATGGAATATGTGTACAGAGATGGCAGAGTTATAATTCAGAGGCACCCGAACGATGTCTTACATGAAGTTCGTGAGCTGACGCACTAGACCAATCTGAATACCATTTTTTTGCCCCAAGAATAGTCTTGATGGGTGCACAGAGTTGTTCGAACATTTGATACCACAGAAAATAATAGTATGATAATAAAATTAAGCAAAGGAGCTCGAATGCTTCAGTGTGAGACATAGTGGAGATTGCAGCATTCGGCACCTGCGTAAGGTCTTGAACCTAAGCCCCCAAGTAAATTTTTGATCTATTCACAGTCCTAAGAGATTTTGAATGGTAGATTTCACTGACTCTTTGGTCACCTTGGAACAATAATTTTTTTTCTTTTACAAGAGCTATGTGCCAGAAAATGCGTGCACTGCATTTTGTGGCTGTTAAGACTTGATCCTTTCTTCGAAAGCCATGTGCTCACATTAAACGCTAACGAGAACAGAGCTCTGTGGCAGCCCCCACCTACCCCACTTTACATGACACCAATTGCACCAGGCAGATCCGAATATCCTCCCTGTTTGTTGACACTGACGCTGGAGGACAACCTTCTGGTCCCTAATGCAGATAAGAAGAGGATGTATATATATGTGTGTGTGTGTGTGTGTGTGTGTGTGTGTGTGTGTGTACTGGTATTTTGATCGAAATAAGTCCACTTGATAATGGGAATATCAATAAAATCGACTTATTAGAGTTATTTGTCTATTTCAGTTAAATATTCTCAGCAACATAACGTAAGTCTAATATAAACTTAAGCAAATGAAATCTACCTTGGTTATGAAACAATTGTTCACTAATATTATTTCATATATAGTACTTACCAACACTTTACAAATCTCATTCCAGAGGTTTGTGCGTAATTGTGATTCATCGTTCTGTCTCTGAAAGAAGATAAACAGGAAGTCAGTTGAAGATGATTACAAACACCGCTAGTGTCGAGCTAATAATATACATTTAAATATATACGACCGTCAAAAATCAGCAATTTCTAATTTAAAAAAGAATAAATTGAAAGAAAAGGAATGAATAATTTTCATAATGTGAAAATATCTGCTGTATATGCTTCACAGAACTGAAACAGGGTTTTGGCCACGAAAGCATAGTGTCGGGCTAAAATCGAAAGAATGACCAATACTGAAGTAGGGGAAACTTCAAATACGATATTAGATGGTTCAAATGGCTCCAAGCACTATGGGACTTAACATCTGAGGTCACCAGTCCCCTGCAACTAAGAACTACTTAAAGCTAACTAACCTAAGGACATCCCGAGGCAGGATTCGAACCTGCGACCGTAGCAGCAGCGCGCGTCCGGACTGAAGCGCCTAGAACCGCTCGTCCACAACGGCCGTCCACAATATTAGAAATGACATTTCACACACCAGTAGAATGAGCTGTGTGGAACAACCTTATTGTTGTTGTTGTGGTCTTCAGTCCTGAGACTGGTTTGATGCAGCTCTCCATGCTACCCTATCCTGTGCAAGCTTCTTCATCTCCCAGTACGTACTGCAGCCTACATCCTTCTGAATCTGCTCAGTGTACTAATCTCTTGGTCTCCCTCTTCGATTTTAGCCTCCACGCTGCCCTCCAATACTAAATTGGTGATCCCTTGATGCCTCAGAAAATGTCCTACCAACCGATCCCTTCTCCTAGTCAAGTTGTGCCACAAACTCCTCTTCTCCCCAATTCTACTCAATACCTCCTCATTAGTTATGTGATCTACCCATGTAATCTTCAGCATTCGTCTGTAGCACCACATTTCGAAAGCTTCTATTCTCTTCTTGTACGAACTATTTATCGTCCATGTTTCACTTCCATACACGGCTACACTCCATACAAATACTCTCAGTAACGACTTCCTGACACTTAAATCTATACTCGATGTTAACAGATTTCTCTTCTTCAGAAACGCTTTCCTTGCCATTGCCAGTCTACATTTTATATCCTCTCTACTTCGACCATCATCAGCTATTTTGCTCCCCAAATAGGAAATCTACGTTACTACTTTAAATATCTCATTCCCTAATCTAATTCCCTCAGCATCACCCGAGTTAACTTGACTACATTCCATTATCCTCGTTTTGCTTTTGTTGATGTTCATCTTATATCCTCCTTTCAAGACATCTATCTACATCTACATACATACTCCGCAAGCCACCTGACGGTGTGTGGCGGAGGGAGACACTGTCCATTCCGTTCAACTGCTCTTCCAAGTCCTTTGCTGTCTCTGACAGAATTGCAATATCATCGGCGAACCTCAAAGTTTTTATTTCTTCTCCATGGATTTTAATACCTACTCCGAACTTTTCTTTTGTTTCCTTTATTGCTTGCTTAATATACAGATTGAAG
The DNA here is from genome assembly GCF_023864275.1 of Schistocerca cancellata. Taxonomy (NCBI): domain Eukaryota; kingdom Metazoa; phylum Arthropoda; class Insecta; order Orthoptera; family Acrididae; genus Schistocerca; species Schistocerca cancellata. The sequence continues at coordinate 96,750,823 of NC_064635.1, read as the reverse complement.
AACATCTGGGAGAGGCTACAACCCTGTCTCACTCCATTCCCAACCACTGCTTCCCATTCATGTCCCTCGACTCTTATAACTGCCATCTGGTTTCTGTACAAATTGTAAATAGCCTTTCGCTACCTGTATTTTACCCCTGCCACCTTCAGAATTTGAGAGTATTCCAGTCAACATTGTAGAAAGCTTTCTCTAAGTCTACAAATGCTAGAAACATAGGTTTGCCTTTTCTTAATCTAGCTTCTAAGATAAGTCGTAGGGTCCGTATTGCCTCACGTGTTCCAATATTTCTACGGAATCCAAACTGATCTTCCCCGAGGTCGGCTTCTACCAGTTTTTCCATTCGTCTGTAAAGAATTCGCGTTAATATTTTGCAGCTGTGACTGATTAGACTGATAGTTCGGTAATTTTCACATCTGTCAACACCTGCTTTCTTTGGGATTGGAATTATTATATTCTTCTTGAAGTCTGAGGGTATTTCGCCTGTCTCGTATATCTTGCTCTCTAGATGGCAGAGTTCTGTTAGGCCTGGCTTTCCCAAGGCTGTCAATAATTCTAATGGAATGTTGTCTACTCCCGGGGCCTTGTTTTGACAGGTCTTTCAGTGATCTACCGAATTCTTCACGCTGTATCATATCTCCTATTTCATCTTCATCTACATTCTCTTCCACTTCTATAATATTGTGCTCAAGAACATTGCCCTTGTATAGACCCTCTATATACCCCTTCCACCTTCCTGCTTTCCCTTCTTTGCTTAGAACTGGATTTCCATCTGAGCTCTTGATATTCATACAAGTGGTTCTCTTTTCTCCAAAGGTCTCTTTAATTTTCCTGTAGGCAGTATCTATCTTACCCCTAGCGATTTCCGCCTCTACATCCTTACAGTTGTCCTCTAGCCATCCCTGCTTAGCCATTTTGCACTTCCTGTCGATCTCATATTTGAGACGTTTGTATTCCTTTTTGCCTGCTTCATTTACTGCATTTTTATATTTTTCCTTTCCTCAGTTAAATTCAATATCTCTTCTGTTATCCAAGGATTGCTATTAGCCCTCGTGTTTTTACCTACTTGATCCTGTGCTGCCTTACCTATGTCATCTCTTAAAGCTAGTCATTCTTCTTCTACTGTATTTCTTTCCCATATTCGTGTCAATCGTTCCTTAATGCTCTCCCTGAAGCTCTCTACATCTGGTTCTTTCAGTTTATCCAGGTCCAATCTCCTCAAATTCCCACCTTTTTGCAGTTTCTTGAGTTTTAATCCACAGTTCATAACCAATAGATTGTGGTGAGAGTCGACATCTGCCCTGGAAATGTCTTACAGTTTAAAACCTGTTTCCTAAATCTCTGTCTTACCATTATGTAATCTATCTGAAACCTGTTAGTATCTCCAGGCTTCTTCCATGTATACAACCTTCTTTTATGATTCTTGAACCAAGTGTTGGCTATGATTAAGTTATGCTCTGTGCAAAGTTCTACCAGGCGGCTTCGTTTCTTACCCCCAATCCATATACACTCACTACATTTACTTCTCTTCCTTTTCCTACTATCGAATTCCAGTCACCCATGACTATTAAATTTTCGTCTCCCTTCACCGCCCGAATAATTTCTTTTATCTCATCGTATATTTCTTCAACTTCTTCGTCATTTGCAGACCTAGTTGGCATATAAACTTGTACTACTGTAGTAGGCGTGGGCTTCGTGTCTATCTTGGCCACAATAATGCGTTCACTATGCTGTTTGTAGTAGCTTACCCGCACTCCTGTTTTTTTATTCATTAGTAAACTTACTCCTGCATTACCCCACTTTGATTTTGTATTAATAACCCTGTATTCATTCACCTGATCAAAAGTCTTGTTCCTTTTGCCACTGAACTTCGCTAATTCCCATTATATCTAACTTGAACCTATCCATTTCCCTTTTTAAATTTTCTAACCTACTTGCCCGGTTAAGTGATCTGTCATTCCACGCTCCGATCCGTAGAACGCCAGTTTTCTTTCTCCTGATAACGACGTCCTCTTGAGTAGTCCCCGCCCGGAGATCCCAACGGGGGACTATTTTACCTCCGGAATATTTTACCCAAGAGGCGCCATTATTATTTAACCATACAGTAAAGCTGCATGCCCTCGGGAAAAATTACAGCTGTAATTTCCCCTTACTTTCAGCCGTTCGCAGTACCAGCACAGCAAGGTCGTTTTGGTTACTGTTACAAGGCCAGATCAGTCAACCATCCAGACTGTTGCCCCGGCAACTACTGTAAAGGCTGCTGCCTTCTTCAGGAAGCACACGTTTGTCTGGCCTCTCAACAGATACCCCTCCGTTGTGGTTGCACCTACGGTACGGCTATCTGTATCTGTATCGAGGAGGCACACAAGCCTCCCCACCAACGGCAAGGTCTGTGGTTCATTGGTGGCGGGTGGGGGGGGGGGGGGGGTGGCGGGGAACAACCTTACTAAAGTTGTTTAAATTCTGTGTGTGTAATTAAAACAAAATTTGCATTTAGTTTTATTCATGTAAAACACCATCAACTGTCTGCAATGAAACAGATTTGGAACCTGCTGTCACCTATAGCTGCACTCCCACATTAGTAGTTTCGTTATGGCGAGTGATGGTGAGTAAGTGAGCAGTTGTACGTGCAGTGACGTCAGCTGTCCTCAAGTGTCTCCCTGCTCAGGTAAGCATGGCTTGTCCTGTGCATCCCCCCACCCCCACCCCCACCCAGTCAACTGATCTAACACGTAGCGTGGTAGCACGTACATCGTCGCTGCCGACCAGTGTATGCAGGGGGTTAGGGGCAGGAATGCACGTCTATGCATTGTGCTATTGAAGTAGCTACGGAGTACACAGCGCTTAGACTATACAACAAATTTAATAATTTTTTAACATGGTCTACCTTCACTAATATAAATAAGATATTCCATTGCCTACTTCACCCTCTTAGGATTAGACTGCTGTATGCTATCACGATATCAAATTTCATCGAACTGGATCAGCAGTTTAGTCGTGAAAACAAAAGACAGAGTTATTTTTGTATTTCGTAATATCACTATGGAACTGGTCAAATTGCGTCAAAATGTACAGACAATGTAAAATACAGACACTGACCTACTGTATTTCATGGAAAAGCAAGCAGCCTGACGAAAAACAGATTCTCTCCCTGTGTTGGAATCACACGATTTGTGTGCGAGCACCAAGGGACTTAGACACCAAGACACATGGAAGTTAGTTCGGTCCTGTAGATGTCCTCAGACAGCGTAGGTGGTTAAGGTGACCGCTTGCGTGTAGTGGGAGATCGGGGTTAATGTTTCTGTCTGGTACAAAATTTCATATGTTACTAGAAAATCGTATAGCCATTGTACAATCGTGTTCTCCATTGGCGAATGCATTTCATAGTTTAATATGGCTGCTCCTCCAGAAATGCATGCATGTAAGAAGGTATGTTACATCGAGCTTTAAAGACGCTGTAAAATGAAGGGGGTCGACCGAAGCGTCCGATCCCACCTGTCGGCTTTGAGCAGTAACGTAAGGCTGTTGTGGTGTGTGACGTTACGACGGCGTGGAATTTAGTTTGTGAGAGTGGCGTGTTTGTAGGTGTCGTTTTGATACGATCGGTGGTGCTCTCTGGTGGTGCGTTAGGTGATGTTTTTGGTTTAGTTTGCGAGTGTGGTGTCGTGTGTGAATTTTGGTAAATTGATTTTTTTTATGTCTTTGGTAGGTATGGATATGGCTGACAGGGTCAACAGTTTTCGATTGTCGGCTATGATGGGGGACAGTGCGTTGTCTCTAATAAAATTTCTTCAACTATTCGAATTTTTGGATGAAGTCGTGTTCAGTATGTCGTGAAGAAATGGGGCTTACTTAAAGTTCCGGCGTCTCGGACAAGGGGCGGCGGTATGTGGAGATGTCGTAAGGATAACAGGTCAAGGGAAGTGTTCGATCCCAATTTGTGGCTGCGAATGTTGGTATTGGTATCGCGAGATGTTTGTGAGCTATATAGGTCAAGGGATGTGTTAGGTCCTAATTTATGGGATCGGGAGCTGCTGTTGAGCTATATAGGTCAAGGGAAGTGTCCGATTCCAGATGATGATGTGTTTAGTGGTATTTGGGGAGTTTTGTGATGTCGGTTTTTTTCGTCGTTTTGCGTGGGGGTGGGTGTTTAAATTTGTTTATATTTAGCACATCCCCACCCTAAAACCCCCTATTTCCCGCGCTTGTACCGTTAGTGTCATTAGGCGTTTTGTGGAACGTGTGTGTGTTTGTTTTTCGATGTATTTTCGTCCTCATAATGTGTACGTAACGACTTTATATGCGCCATATTGGACTCATGGTTTATGGTCGTTTCCGCCATATTTGTGACGTCATGGGTCAAAGCAGACGGGCGGGATCGGACGCTTCTGTATTTCCAATGAAGGCACCGCTCCACTGGATGATATATGAAATTTAATGCACTCCAATTTAATTATTTACACAGCTGGTGGATAGAAAGATAACAGGAGTTTAAGACAGCTATGAAAATCAGTAATATGACCGGTTTTTAATGTGCAGGGTGTCCACAACATTCAGCGCCAGCTCTGGAGCAGTAAAAAGGCTAGGCACCAGCTGTGTGGAATATGGATGAAGATTAATGTGAAGAAGACTAAGGCAATGATTTTTACAAGGCAATCAACGAAAATTAAAAGTAAGAATTAGTGATGAGGTAGAGGAACAAGTTGATAACTTCCGTACATAGGTTGCAAAATTGCTAGAAACATGATGTTTAATCAAGAAATAAAATTAAGGATTGCTATTGCAGAATTGTGTCTTACACAAGGAGGTGTATTTTCCATGGTTCTTTAAATAAACAGTTAAAAAAAAAGATATGTGTTTTAGATGGAGTGCTATCGTCTATTGTGACGAAAAATGAACAATACGGTGAAGAGAGTAGAAATACGTAGAAGCTTTTGAGATGTAGAAGTGGAGATGAATGGGCGGTGTGCAATGGGCAGATGTAGCAAAGAGTGTTATTGTGTTACAAAAGCTGAACGAAAAAAGACAAATACTCGAAACAGTTTAGAGGACCAAAAGAAATTGGCTAGGCCACTGCAAGAGAAATGACTTTATAACAAAAAACTACTAGAGTGCATTTCATTTCAAAGATAGAGAAACAACAGATAAAATCACAATCGAATTTGGTGTTACAGCAGAATCAGTGAACATGTTCACATGGGGATGAAATGATGATGAGACAACACAACACCCAGTCCCTGAGCGGAGAAAATCTCCTACCCAGCCGGGAATCGAGCCCTGGTCCGTAGGACGGCAATCCGTCACGCTGACCAATCAGCTAGCGGGGCGGACATCATGGAACTGATGTGGAGGTATTGAATAGAATTGGGGAGACAAGAAATTTTTGGCACAGCTTGACTGGAAGAAGGGATGAATTGATAGGGAACATTATGAGACATTAATCGATTACGAATTTTGTACTGGAGAGGAATGTGTTTGTGTGTGTGGGCGGGGGGGGGGATTGGGGAGGGGGCGTAAATATCGTAGAGGGAGACAAAAGGTGAATACAGTAAGCATATTCAGATGGATGTAGGTTGCAGCAGTTATTTGGAAATGAAGATGCTTGCATAGGATGGAGAAGCTTGGAAAGCTGCATCAAATCATTCTTGGGACTGAAGATCCTGACAATAACCTGCCATCTGCAAAAAGCCGCTTATGGGACAAGAGCCCCATTCCCGGCGGAAGTCTCTTTCCGCAGCATTATCTCCACAAACAGGTGTTTCAACCTTAAAGAATGCTGTGTTGTGCGGTGATAGACCTGGCTAATTAGCAGAACACAAGATCGTTGTAATCATGGTAACCAAGCAATTTCACCGAAAATAAAACCTCATTCAAATAGGCGAATAAAAAGGATAATTTCCGTCGTGGTCGGTCACCCACTCACCCCGTTCAACGTGATGGTGGGTAAGTTCTTAACTCCCGGATTCAGCCCTTCCGTTTTGTCTCCGTTGACTTTCAGCAGTTGGCTGCCATTCGTCGACTTGGCGCAGTCCGCTATCGGACTCAATTCGATCCCCAGGTTCGTGGCACACTGAAAACAAACCCAACAATAAACAACAATAAATTTTCTTAACAGGATAAAAGCGTTTATGTACAAATCCACATGGATTTACAAAGTATAACTCGTGCTGAATTTATACGCATACAAAGTATTATACAGGGCGTTACAAAAAGGTACGGCCAAACTTTCAGCAAACATTCCTCACACACAAAGAAAGAAAATATGTTATGTGGACATGTGTCCGGAAACGCTTACTTTCCATGTTAGAGCTCATTTTATTACTTCTCTTCAAATCAAATTAATCATGGAATGGAAACACACAGCAGCAGGACATACCAGCGTGACTTCAAACACTTTGTTACAGGAAATGTTCAAAATGCCCTCCGTTAGCGAGAATACATGCATCCACCCTCCGTCACATGGAATCCCTGATGCGCTGATGCAGCCCTGCAGAATGGGGTATTGTATCACAGCCGTCCACAATACGAACACGAAGAGTCTCTACATTTGGTACCAGGGTTGCGTAGACAAGAGCTTTCAAATGCCCCCATAAATGAAACACAAGAGGGTTGAGGTCAGGAGAGCGTGGAGGCCATGGAACTGGTTCGCCTCTACCAATCCATCGGTCACCGAATCTGTTGTTAAGAAGCGTACGAACACTTCGACTGAAATGTGCAGGAGCTCCATCGTCAATGAACCACATGTTGTATCGTACTTGTAAAGGCACATGTTCTAGCAGCACAGGTAAAGTATCCCGTATGAAATCATGATAACGTGCTCCATTGAGCGTAGGTGGAAGAACATGGGGCCCAATCAAGACATCACCAACAATGCCTGCCAAACGTTCACAGAAAATCTGTGTTGATGACGTGATTGCACAATTGCGTGCGGATTCTCGTCAGCCCACAGATATTGATTGTGAAAATTTACAATTTGATCACGTTGGAATGAAGCCTCATCCGTAAAGAGAACATTTGCACTGAAAAGAGGATTGACACTTTGTTGGCTGAACCATTCGCAGAAGTGTACCCGTGGAGGCCAATCAGCTGCTGATAGTGCCTGCACTCGCTGTACATGGTACGGAAACAACCGGTTCTCCCGTAGCACTCTCCATACAGTGACGTGGTCAACGTTACCTTGTACAGCAGCAACTTCTCTGACGCTGACATTAGGGTTATCGTCAACTGCACGAAGAATTGCCTCGTCCATTGCAGATGTCCTCGTCGTTCTAGGTCTTCCCCAGTCGCGAGTCATAGGCTGGAATGTTCCGTGCTCCCTAAGACGCCGATCAATTGCTTCGAACGTCTTCCTGTCGGGACACCTTCGTTCTGGAAATCTGTCTCGATACAAACGTACCGCGCCACGGCTATTGCCCCGTGCTAATCCATACATCAAATGGGCATCTGCCAACTCCCTATTTGTAAACACTGCACTGACTGCAAAACCATGTTCGTGATGAACACTAACCTGTTGATGATACGTACTGATGTGCTTGATGCTAGTATTGTAGAGCAATGAGTCGCATGTCAACACAAGCACCGAAGTGAACATTACCTTCCTTGAATTGGGCCAACTGGTGGTGAATCTAGGAAGTACAGTACATACTGACGAAACTAAAATGAGCTCTAACATGGAAATTAAGCGTTTCCGGACACATGTCCTCGTAACATCTTTTCTTTATTTGTGTGTGAGGAATGTTTCCTGTAAGTTTGGCCGTACCTTTTTGTAACACCCTGTATATCAGAGCTTTGTCTTCATCTCATTTACGGGCACTTAAGTCAATGTGGGGGCGTATTAACAGATAACACATGTATTATCCTCTATTATGTTATAAATAAATATTCCCATCCTATCCTACTGCCCATTACAATCATAGCACTATTTAGTAAGCTGTATGATGTCGACAGATGAAAAGACTTTAGGATATAAAGCTTATAAGTTATATCCTTGGTGTGCACTATCTTTGCTACGTGCACAGGCAGTATCTTTAGTAAATGTATTTTCGCGCCAACTGACTTAGCTCCACATGTTGTCAGTGCACCTGAACTTGTATGTGTGATAGATTATTAGAACGATGGTAACATCGACAGTTCAGTATATATTTAACAACATATTAAGATGTAATAAGTGTCGTACTCATCGGACCTTGTGGGACTCTCAATCAAAAGGCAGCATTTTGACGACATGTCTTTCCCTCCAACTTAACTCCCGTCGCTCTGCTGTCTTTGTTTCCCTTGATCTCCAGAACGCCTATGACCGTGTCTGGCATCCCGGGCTTCTCTTCAAACTCCAGACCTATGCTCTCCCCATCAACTTCGTCCATCTCGTTGCTTCCTTCCTCTCCCATCGTCCCTCCTATGTGACTATCCACAATTCCAACTCCTGTACTTTCTTTCCCTCTGCCGGCGTGCCCCAAGGTTCTGTCCTTTCCCCTCTCCTCTATCTCCTGTCCACTGCTGATATGCCCAAACCTTCCCCTCCTGTTCATCTTCTCCAGTTCGCTGATGACATCGGATTCCTAGCCCTTTATCCTACCCTTCAACGGTCCCAACGTACCCTCCACACCCACTTTGACCAATTCACCGCTTGGTGCAACCAGTGGTTCCACCGTGTTAATCCCTCCAAGACCCAGGCGATCATCATAGGTCGCACCACCCACTCCTTCCGCCTCTGTGATTTCTACCTCACCACTTATGGCCGTCCTATCCACCTCACTCCTACCCTCAAATACCTTGGCCTCACACTCGACCGCCACCTCACCAGGACTCCCCATCTCCTTACTATCCAAAACAAAGCTGACAACCGCCTCCACCTCCTGAAACTCCTGTCCAGCCAGATGTGGGGTCTGCATCCTTCCACCATCTTTCACACCTACAAATCCTTGATCCGCCCCATCCTCTGTTATGCCAGCTTAGCTTGGATTTCCGTCCCTCCCCGGTTCTATAAAGCCCTCCAAATCCTCGAATGCGATGCGCTCCACCTCGCCTTTCGCATCAGCCTTCCGTCCCCCACGTGCATCCTCTACGACCTCATCCCCTTCCCCCAACTTCTCAGTTTCCTTGAACAAATCCGCACACTATATATTGTCCACCACCTTGATCCCCCTCGCCTCCCGGTGTCTCCCTTCCTCTCCACCCCCATCCAGTTGCCGCAACTTTCCCATTGTGTCCCACCCTCTCTCCATCTCCATACCCTTCATCTCCTTTCCCAACGCAACTTCCACCATCTACCCCTCCCGGATGATAAGCATCGCCCTGACATCTACCCTTCCTACCAACTAACCCCATCTTCCTGCCTCCTCCTCAGTGCTCCCTCTCCTCCCTCTCCCTCCTCCTGAGCGGCATGCCCCTCCTACTTCTCCTCCATCTCTTCTGCCTCCTTTCAGTGTCTCTGCACTCTCTCCTGCCCTGTCTTCCCTTTTCATCTCCTGCCCCACGTGTCTCCTGCCTCTTCGTGTACCCACTGATCCCCTTCCTCTCTTCATCCTGCAGCTTCCCCTGCTGCCCCTTGCCCTCCCCTCCTTTTCCATCCTCTCTGCCCTTTCCCTCGGCAGGTCCCGCCTGACAGTTTTATTCTTCATCGTGTGTGCTCCAAATGGGTTTTAAGTGTGTTATTCCGGAGTGTTTTTACTACTGTGGCCGACTTTTAACGTGTGCATGTCCATTCAGTGTCTTCTCTGAATTTTGAAGAATCGCCAACTGTGTTTTTTTAACTTTCTGGTGACCTTTTTTTTAACTGTCCTCCATGAACGTCTCCGTGTTAGTCTATTTTTTACCTCCATTTTCTCCCATTATTCTGTTTTAAGTTCCCCTTTATCGCCTTATGTATATAACATTTTATTCTTATTTTAAGTTGTCATGTTACTCGGCTGAGGAGTGGCAGATTGTGCTGCTGACAGCCCTCCCCTGCCCATATGGGGCAGGGTAATGAAATCACGATAAAGAAGGGAAAAAAACGACGACATTCTGACAGAATGTAAGTAATGTATATCTCTCTCCAATTTTTGTAATTGAGCTACTTTATTGATGAAATGTTTGCTTAATTATGTATATACACCCTGTGCTTCACTTTTGTATTTTTACGTTTAGGTGACTTTGCAGTGTTACTTGAAAATGGCCATAAGGCCGAAATTGCAATAGTAACAATAAATATTTTATACAGTCAACGGCGACTATGATGTCTTTTAAGAAATATTATATGACTGTGAATCCCAACCATGAGAAGTTAATCAAATTCTGAACAGTTTGTAAGAAATATGGAGTGAGTTGTGACAGGTTGGATGTTTGTTGCGGCAATAGGTGTTTTGAGATAACGAGTGTTAAAGTATTACTTTATTATCATTGTTTGACATACTTAAGAAGCAACTTCTGCACATATATTACCCTTAAAACGTCCTTTGGCAAATGGTACGGAGTTTTTAAGATAACATTACACATTATGTGGTCAGCCCATTCAGACCTATAGCAAATTACACTATACATAAATTTAAAACCAAGTTAACTGGTTCCAGATTGCGAGAAATTAGTCAATGCTGTGCTGCCTTTTTTGACAACATTTTCATGTTATTATTCTGTGTTATGACCAACTATAAACTGGCAACATCTGTAGGTATTGATAACTCTCATATAACAAGGAAATATTTGTCTTCTTTGGCGCCAGTGTAATCACAAAATGTTCTTTTTTATACAAAGCTACTCTGAGTTCCTTAAAATGCTTTAAAAATTTCGGATATGGAACTTTGTGAGGCATTACATACCCAGCTACGAGATAAAGGAAAGTGTCTTTTTCCGGTCAGTGTTATTTCCACATAACGACGGAAGATCTGTTTTCAGAAGATTCATATCTATTGCATTCAATGCTGTTGTTCACTCCTGTCGGATACGAACAACATTCAAGTCGACACGAGCATGTACAGAATGAAGTGAATTACTGTAAAACACAAAACTACAGAAGCGGATTTTTTAGAGATTGTAGAACGTTTTCGCTCGCGCCGAGAGTTTTGCTTCTCCGATAAGAGGTCCCTTCTTGATATCCATCTCAGATATGCAGACTGAAGCGACGAATGAAAATTTTATACCAAGACTTGGATTCGAATCCAGGTCTGCTGCTCACTAGGCAGACCACTACGCCATCATCATTCTTGTCGGACAGGGAGTCACGAATCCCGTCTCTAGTGAAATTTGACGTTAATGGGCTACGGCAGCAGATGACGAACGTGAGTGCCTTGCCTGAGTAAGCCTCCTCATGGTGCGACGGGTGTGCCAATTCCTTGCCTGTCCTACTTCCCCTGCGTACCCTACCGTTGCACGACCGCCTATGGAACGTCTCTTTTCCAGTCGCCCCAGGGCAACGAGACCATTTGGGATTCGTGCCAAACATTTGCTTGACTCCCTTGTTGTGGAGCGTGTGGCACCCCAACTCCAGGGTTTTACCCGCCTGCCTTCCTGGTTGCTCCAGAGGCCCAGCGTCCTTTTAGACTTGTCAGAGTACCGGAGGAGCTGCACTCCTGCGTTTGTTTTTACCTCCTTATTTTACGATATTTTACACCAGCATCCCGACCATGTACCAGTATTTACGGATGACTCTAAACAGGGGGACTCTGTTGGTTGTGCTGTTGTTTTCCCTGATCGAGTCGTCAAGTTACGGCTTCCTGCGGCGTTTACCATCTTTGATGCCAAATTGTTTGCGATCTTGCGGGCATTGGAGCAGATGAGATGTGTTCTGACTCCCTGAGTGCCCTTCAGACCATGCAACACTTGTACCCAGCGGATACGGTCGCCCAGAACATCCATGATGCCCTACTCCACCTGCAACGGCAGGGGAAGGAGGTTTCCTTCTGCTGGGTGCCGGGGCACGTGGGTATTAGGGGAAAAGAACTGGCGGATGTGGCTGCCAAAGATGCATGTTCCCTCCGTCACGTTGTCGAATGTGTCGTCCCCCTCCATGCTGTTACCTCCCTTTTGCGTTTTCGTGTTATGCGTCAATGGGAAGAGAAGTGGCTGGCAGTCGGTGAAAATAAGCTGCGTCTGGTCAAGGCTACCACGCGGCCATGGCGTACGTCCTACCAGTCATGCTTGCGGGATGAGGTTCTCCTCACTCGCCTCCGCATCGGGCACAGTCCCTTAACGCATGGTTTTTTTTACTCCGGCGGGAGACCCCCCAATCTGCAGTGCTTGTGGCGTCCAGATTACTGTCCGCCACATTTTACTTGACTGTCCTTTATTCTCTGACCAGAGGGTGGTGGTTTCCTTGCCACCGGATTTGCCCTCTATTTTGCAAGACGACGCAACGACTGTGATTAAGGTCTTACGGTTTTGTGTCCTGTCCAATTTGTTGCCTCGGATTTTAGGGAGAGGATTTTAATGCGCTGCTGGGTGACTGGCTCACCCAGTTTTTAGGTAAGAGGTCCGCCAGTCACGATTACCTACTTGTTTCACTTCGATTTCTGTTCTCTTTTCCTTGTGTTTCCTTTCCTTTTTTAGTGCGTTTCTTCTCCTCTTGTTTTGCCTCTGTATGTGAGGATTTGGAACTGCGTCAGGTCTGTGTCTTTTAGCCGTTCTCCTTGTCCGATGTCCGTCTTCGTCCCTTCCCCGCTTGTGTTCCTGTTTCTATGCGTTTGGGCGCTGATGACCATGCTGTTTAGCGCCCGAAAACCTCAAACCACACACACACGCACACACACACACACACACACACACACACACACACGCGCGCGCGCGCGAGTGCCTTTGCTGCTATGGCTAAAAACAATATGATAAAGCGTAATCTTTTGAACACTTATTTTGAAAAGTGACAGTTTTACGTATTAATTGTTGCTAATAGTTACCCTCATGAGTTTGTGTTTTATTTCTCGGCCACTAAGTGCGACGTATTGAAATGAAGCTTACAAGCGCTTCTAGCGCCAACAAAGTGCATTTTGTAAATAAGTTCACGTTATATCTTTCGTTAAGTAACAACTAATTAAGGTAAGACAGTTCCCAACACGACAAAATATGCAATACTTCCTATAACGTACTTTACATAGCCATAGCAATTTTATAATTAATTTTAGCCCATGAGGCGTAAAATGTCACTGTTACGTGCTATAGTAATTTTAAACATCTAGCACATTACAGACATGAGAAAAAGTAAGAATTGTAATTTTACATAGTTTTACTCATAATAATTTCATGTTACTACTTAGTTAGTATACAATATAAATATTACAAAAAACGTCGTCAAAACTGTAAACTTCAGGCGCAGCTCATAGAGGGCGCCATACGCAAAACCGATCTGTACTGTGAAACCAACATATAATTTTACGACAGTAATGGTTGAACTGTGTAAGCATTCACTTGAGCTCGAAAAACTGCTACAATTCCGCACTGGTATATATTGTGAACATTAAAAGACAACGATGTGATGGACTTGTAACTTTTGTAAATCACATTGTAATATATACTCTTGTATTTGTTTTTAGCATTGATAATGACCTGACACAGGTCGAAATCTGATCTGCGTTGTGACTATAAATGTCACATTAAAGCAACTTAATTCTACGACTGATTGCTGCTCTATCTAACCCAGTATTATTTTATTGTTCACAATAAACAACAAAATATTACTGGGTCACCAACTGTTGCGATTTTACTCCATTTTGAGAAAATGGGCATATACAGTTGTGGTTACACAACGAAAAGAAGTCTTTGTACCATCAACAGTGTGGCATGCCCTCACTTGATAAGACACTACACACGGTTTTGGAATTTAATATCGGATATTGGCGCAAACTCTGATGATCAGAAAATTTACGCGACGACCTGTCCTCCCCTTTACTGCCCACCAGATACTGGCAGTTAAAATTTCATCCACCTCTAGGATATGAATCGGCTTACTTCCGAGCGGAGTGCCGCCCAACTGGGGTGCACTAAAATACAATGAACTACGATGTTATAAACTGTTGATACAAACTTTTCACTATCAAACCATCCTTCAAATGATTACATTAATCAAGAAATTGAGTTTTCAAAAAATTAAGTGAACAAACTATAAGGCAAAATCAGCAAACACAATTCTTGAAACACTAACACTGACGATATCTAAAGATAAATTTGTAGGAGCACTACCTCGGCCATTTGAAATAAAAGTTGCTATTAGACAAGGGGACGGTTCGTCCCGTTTACTGTTTCACTGCGTTCTAGGAAAAATACACTACTGGCGATTAATATTGTTACACCATTAACATGACGTGCTACAGACGCGAAATTTAACCGACAGGAAGGAGATGCTGTGATTAGCAAATGATTAACTTTTCAGAGCATTCACACAAGGTTGGCGCCGGTGGCGACACCTACATCGTGCTGACATGAAGAAAGTGTCCATCCGATTTCTCATACACAAACAGCAATTGACCGGCGTTGCCTGGTGAAACGTTGTCGTGATGCCTCGTGTAAGGAGGAGAAACGCGTACCATCACGTTTCCAACTTGGATAAAGGTCGGATTGTAGTCTATCGCGATTGCGGTTTATCGTATCGCGACATTGCTGCTCGCGTTGGTCGAGATCAAATGACTGTTAGCAGAATATGGGATCGGTGGGATCAGGAGAGTAATTCGGAATGCCGTGCTGGATCCCAACGGCCTCGTATCACTAGCACTCGAGATGACAGGCATCTTATCTGCATGGCTGTAACGGATCGTGCAGCCACGTCTCGATCCCTGAGTCAACAGATGGGGACTTTTGCAAGACAACAACCATCTGCACGAACAGTTCGACGACGTTTGCAGCAGCGTGGACCATTACCTCGGAGACCATGGCTGCGGCTACCCTTGACGCTGCATCACAAACAGGAGCGCCTGCGATGGTGTACTCAATGACGAACCTGGGTGCACAAATGGCTAAACGTAATTTTTTCGGATGAATCCAGGTTCTGTTTACAGTATCATGATGGTCGCATCCGCGTTTGGCGACATCGCGGTGAACGCACATTGAAAGCGTGTATTCGTCATCGCCATACTGGCGTATCAGCCGGCATGATGGTATGGGGTGCCATTGGTTACACGTCTCGGTCACCTCTTGTTCGCATTGACGGCACTTTGAACAGTGGACGTTACATTTCAGATGTGTTACGACCCGTGACTCTACCCTTAATTCGATCCCTGCGAAACGCTACATTTCAGCAGGATAATGCACGACCGCATGTTGCAGGTCCTGTAAGCGCCTTTCTGGATACAGAAAATGTTCGACTGCTGCCCTAGCCAGTACATTCTTCAGATCTCTCACCAATTGAAAACGTCCGGTCAATGGTGGCCGAGCAAGTGGCTTGTCACAATACGCCAGTCACTACTCTTGATGAACTGTGGTATCGTGTTGAAGCTGAATGGGCAGCTGTACCTGTACACGCCATCCAAGCTATGTTTATCAAGGCCGTTATTACGGCCAGAGGTGGTTGTTCTGGGTACTGATTTCTCAGGATCTATGAACCCAAATTGCGTGAAAATATAATCACATGTCAGTTCTAGTATAACATATTTGACCAACGAATACCCGTTCATCATCTGCATTTCTTCTTGGTGTAGCCATTTTAATGGCCAGTAGTGTAGTAAGGATCTGGAATTTGGAGCTAGAAAGCTCACAAAATTGAATGAATAATTCCACGAAGGAAGACAAATGGTATTAAGGTAAACTGACTGGCTTTTGGAGTCCAATTTGGAACACAAGAGACGCAGTTATTCAAATAAATCTTCTGGAAGAAATAGTGAAAAATCTGGTCTCAAAATTTTAGCTGAAAAAAAAACCAAATTAATGACAAATATAAAAAATGCACCAAAATTCATAGAAAAACAGGTAGGCAAAATAGAGCGAGTTAGTAAATTTAAATATCTTGGAGAAGCTATACAACAGAAGGGACTAGAAAATTTTTAAGTATATGTAAGACGTAACGATAAGGAGGGAGCATATGATCTGACAAAGAATACTTACAACAAGAAATACATATCTAGAAAAACAAAACTAAAATACATTACCACAATAATACTACCAGAATATTATATGGATCTGAATGCCTAACAATGATCTATAAACTGGATAGGATAGAGGTCCCTGGAAGATGTATTGTTGAAAAAAATGATGGACGCAATACAAACTACAGATACCTGGAAAATGAGAAGTAGTGAGGAGATCGACAAAAATACAAAGGAAATATCAGAAGCAATGGTTACAAGAAGATTAATCTTTTTTGGACACCTCTACCGAATAAATGAGAACAGGCTCGCGAAATAAATGTTTCTGTATTTCTGGAAGAAGAAATCATAACAGCATGAATTATAGAAATAAGGAAAGGAGTAGAAAAAAATTAGAATAAAAAATCGGAAATAGCAGAACGAAATCTTTTTAACAATAAAATACTACATTCAGAAGGCTTTCAGTGGAGATAAAATAAGAAATTCGGAACAACATGGAAAGAAGAAAGGAGAAGGCAACATAGGGAGAAGGTGAAGGACTACTGCAATAACAGAATACAAGGAAAGGAGAGGGTCTGAATTTATTACGTGTCCACAGCTGGTTAATAAGAAGATAAAAAAACTATAAAAATAAGAAGCAATATCTGTCAGGCTACAAAGGCAGGGAGCGCTTGGTTAAGTCGTTCTCACCGCCCGAGCTCAGCTAATCTGAGTCGACTGAACGACAATCGATGCGAATTCAAGGCTGGCTTACATCAGTCAGAATTGCTTCTGGGTCTGTCTGGTTGCGGATCGTGCACTCCGTCAGGTTTAGCAGCGAGGTCTGGTCGTGGACGAGGGCTACGGCACACGAGTGGATTTTGAGTCCTTCACACTCCTTTTCACCGTGCTCGCATATGAAAGTGAGAGGATCCGTGCTATTAACCTGTGAAAGCAAAAGCAATTGACACACACAGTCTGTAATAAACACAAGCAAGTAAAAACTGCATAAGTTAGTAACTAAGTTAAGAGAATCTTCCGTCAGTTCTTGGTGCTTTTCATTAATTAGTAACAAGTCATCGAATCTGAAGCTGAGTTTCTGTACACAGCTAGAAAAACAAAAAAAAAAAAAAAAAAATTCACACACCTGGAAAGACGACGTCGATTTCCATCCACGACGGCATATGAGACCTGGGATACACTCATGCTCATAAATTGAAGATAATGCTGATACATGATGAAACAACGCACTGGTGGGCGCTTTGCGGGTTTAAATCACCTCCGGATAAGACCATGCGGTGCATTTGACCTGCGGTCGTCGCACGATGGCGCTGGCAGAAGTCCACATACGCAGAGGTGTCTTGGTGCATGTCAGAGTACGGTGCAGCGAATAAGTGTGCAGACGTTTTCAGACGTGCTAATGGTGACTATGTGCTGAAAATGGCTCAAAGAGCACATATTGATGACGTTAGGAGCGGTCAGACACAGCAGGTCGTAGCACAGGCCGTCCGTGTGCCACAAAGTATGATGTCAAGATTATGACAACGATTCCAGCAGGCAGGAAACATGTCCAGGCGCTACAGTACGGGACGTCCACAGTGTACAAGAAGACCAATATCTCACCATCAGTGCACGCAGACGGCCACGGAGAACTGCAGGTAGCCTTGCTCGGAACCTTACCGCAGCCACTGGAACATTTGTCTCCAGACACACAGTCTACAGAAGACTGAACAGACATACTTTATTCGCCCAGAGACCTACAAGGTGCATTCCACTGACCACTGGTGTCAAGAACACCGTACAAGGTCACTGGAACAGTGGTCCCAGGTTATGTTCACAGACGAGATGAGGTATAGTCTGAACAGTGATTCTCGCTGGCTTTTCCTCTGGCGTGAACCAGGAACTAAATACCAACCCCTTAATGTCCTTGAAAGGGACCTTTATGGAGGTCGTGGTTTGATGATGTGGGGTGGGATTATGATCGGTGCACGTACACCCCTGCATGTCTTTGACAGAGAAGCTGTGACAGGTCAGGTGTATAGGGACGTCATTTTGCACCAGTATGTCCGCCTTTTCAGGAGTGCAGTGGGTCCCACCTTCCTCCTGATGGATGATAACGCACGGCCCCACGGAGCTACCATCGTGGAGGAATACCTTGAAACAGAAGATATCAGGCGAATGGAGTGGCCTGCCTGTTCTAAACCCCATCGAGCACGTCTGGGACGCTCTCGGTCGACGTATCGCTGCACGTCTTCAAACCCCTACGACACTTCAGGAGCCCCGACAGGCACTGGTGCAATAATGGGCGGCTACACCCCAGCAGCTGCTCGACCACCCACTCCAGAGTACGCCAATCGGTTCTGCGGCCTGTGTAGTGTGCATGGTGGTCATATCCCATATTGATGTCGGGGTACATGCGCAGGAAACAGTGGCGTTTTGTAGCACATGTGTTTCTCAACAGTTTTCTCAACTTATCATACCGTGGACTTAACAGATCTGTGTCGTGTGTATTCCCTATGTGCCTATGCTATCAGCGCCAGTTTTGCGTAGTGCCACGTTGTGTGGCACCACATGCTTCAGTTATCCTTAATTTATGAGCGTGAGTCTAGATGTACTCACACTGAATGTTATCCCACAGCAAGTGGCGTAGCTACGAGAGCGCCGTCTGTGTCTACACTTTAATCGGGAATGCTCCCACCCAGAAGGCTCAGTATGGTGCAAAAGTGTGAAGCAGGCAGACAACCATGCCACGGACAGGCACTCGTGCCACCTACAGCCAAATGAGCGTGAGTGACAGGGATCAGATTGTGGCGGGATGGTTCTTTTGGAGAATTACCACACACGTTGGACGTTGTGTAACGATGCTGAGATCAGCAGTCACGTGAACGTTCTCATAAACCGTAGGTGACGTTTTGGACGTTGACGCAGCAGAGACGCCCACCAGGATCGTGGTATTGCAAGGGCAGCAGAGGCAAATGGTACAGCTACCAAGTGGGTCATGAGAAAGCTTGTGAGCCGAGACGTGTCAACAAGAACTGTTGCGAACTGTTTATTAGCAGTGGGGACAGGTACACGATTCGCGTGTGTCGTTAGAAGATCGCTCGGGAGAGGAAATTGTGCGCCATGGTCTTGAGCAATGAAGGTTCCATGAGACTGGAAGAAGGCCCAGTCATAGCAATCTATAAGAAAGGGTAGAAAATCGGATGCACATAATTACTGGCCCATTTCACTGACATCTATTTGTTGTGTTCAGACATAGTGACCTTATAGACTCTGAGAAGCTGATCTGCAGAAACCAGCACGGTTTTAGGAAAAATCGGTCATGCGAGACACAGCTGGACCTCTTTGTGCATGATATACAACAGGCTCTAGATAACAACTCCTAGGTTGATGCCATATTTCTCGACTTTCGAAAGGCGTTCGACTCAGTTCCGCACTGTCGCTTGCTCCAAAAAGTGCGCGCTTACGGTCTATCCGATGAGATTGGATAGAACGTTTTCTAACATACAGGGAGCAGTATATCGTCCTGATCGGGGAGACTTCAACAGAAACAAGGGTAACTTCAACTGTGCCCCAGGGCAGCGTAATAGGTTCGCTGCTTTTTGCGATTTACATAAACGATCTGGTTGATGGTATTGACTGTTTGCCGATGATGCTGTAGTCTACAGGAAAATAGTATCAAACGAAAGTTGTGAACATATCAATGAGGATTTGCAGAAAATAAATGCGTGGTGTAATGACTGGCAGTTATCTCTCAATATTAGTACGTGTAACCTACTGCGTATAACAAGACGAAAATCCCCATTAATGTACGGGTACAAAATAAATGCCCAGTCTTTGGAAGCGGTAACATCCGTCAAGTATCTGGGTGTGACTATTCGAAATGATCTCAAATGGAATGATCAGATTACACAAGTAACGGGTAAGGCGAACTCTAGATTGCGTTGTATTGGTAAAATCTTGAAGCGACGAAGTCCTTCAACAAGGACAATGCGTTAGTTCGTCCAGTCTTAGAGTATTATTTGTCTGTATGGGACCCTTACCAATGGGATCTGATTCAAGAGATTGAGAAGGTCCAAAGAAGAGCGGCAAGATTCGTGACTGGTACATTTATCCATAACGAGAACGTTACAAATCTCATAGAATGTTTGAAGTAGGACACACTTGCAGATAGGAGGCTCGCTAAACGGAAAGGGCTGCCCACTAAATTCCGAAATCCGATCTTAACGGAGTATATGTTATTGCCACCAACTTTCAAATCGCACAATGATCACCATTCAAAGATAAGGAAAACTAGAGCTCGTACTGAGGCGTTCAGACAGTCGTTTTTCCCTCGCGCGATCCGCGAGTGGAACAGAGGGGGCGGAATATGACTTTGGCGCGAATTGTGCCCTCTGCCACACACCGCTTGGTGGCTAGCGGAGTATATACGTAGATGTTGAGGTTTTACCTGCACGCAAGTGATGGTCGCTTGCGCGTACGACGTAGACCTGGTCAGTGCTGTCTCTTAGAGTGCATTCGTCCAAGATATACTGACCCAAACCCAGGCCTTATGGTGTGGCGTGCACTAAGCTACAACTGTCGCTCACATGTGCTGTTTTTGGAGGGGACGTTAATCAGCGCTCGGTACTTGCAGTATGTTGTTATACCCATTCTTCTGCCTTCTTTGAAAAAGAAAGGTAATGTATTGCTCCAACAAGATAATGCCCGCCCACACGCTGCCCGTGTTGTGCAAGACGCGCCGCAGCTTCCCTGGCCACTACGATCCGCGGACTTGTCTCCAAACGAGCACGTGTGGGCTACGATGGGACGAGGAGTGACTGGTGCGGCTCATCAACCAACAACTATTACAGAATTACGTGAACACGCCGAGCAGTCGTGGCATAACGTTTCCCTTTGTACGATCGACTGGATGCCAGATTCAGCGCCTGCATTGCCGCCTGTGTAGACTGCACCACGTACTAATATGGGTGTTTCAGCATGGCTCGATACCTCACACCTCAGAACCGCCTGTGCTATTGATGTGTAAATGTAATCATTTCGTGTACTCCATATACAGTGTTGCAACAATAAATCTTGAGTGAATTGGAAATCCCTGAAAGGGTGTACTAATTTTTTTTCCGCTAGTGTACTTATCCGTCTGTGCGGGAAGATGCGACTTTTCAGGGTCTCATATCTTGGCTCCTATTCATAACAGAGGTAAGTGGTCATATGTTTTGGAGAACCCTTTGCCTAACGACCGTTTGTATATATATCGGAAGAACGGGCATACTGTAGGTGTCCTGCATTACAGGGTCAAAATTTAAACATTACATACGTCCTCCGGTCTAGCCAAATTGGGCAGACCAGTTGATTCTTCTGCGTTAGGAGCGGTCTAACACCGACCTTAGGCTCTATTTGTTCATCAGTGGTGCGTGAGAAAACCACTAAAAAACCATGATTTTTGAGTACGAAAAGTACCAATTGTGGGAATGGCAACTTTTATGATTTATATTCATAGTAGATCGTCGAAATTTGTACCATAAATCCTTAAGACAATTTTTTGAGGACCTTGAAACTTTTTTCGAAATCATTATCCGTTACCGAGGTCTATGTTACAGACCTTACACACATAAAAATGCGCCTGATATTCGGTCTTAGGCGTAAATGTAAATTTAACTGACGCAGTGAACACATGGCAAGGACTATAGGCTCATCGAAATAGTTCGGACGTCACCAAACTAAGTTTTTAGTCGGCATCTTCTCACGAATAAAACCTTGTGACTTGCTTTCTCTAAGGTGGACACTTCATGCCTTCACAAATATGCCGAGCGTAGTGCTGGAAAAAATGTGCTGAAAAAGGTCTTAACATACCAAACTGAACTTAAAATCAATGTCAGAGATTTTATAAAATTGGCATGACTGAAAATTCAGTGAAATATTTCTAATAACATTTTTACAAATCATTAACTGCGAATTTTCGATGAAATGCGATCGGCGAGCAAAGTATTCAGAAGAAATACAAAGCAAACTATTTTGTCTTAATCTCTTACGATGCGAACTTATTTGTTATTTGTATGTATCAAAGTATCAGTATTTCCAAGCACATAAAAAAACAGTCAAAACTTTGGTGACGTACATAATTCGTTTTATATAAGCAGCACACACTACTATAGCAAGGAAAAGAGGGGGAGTAGCAGAAAAACACTCCTGTCAGAGCACAAATATGGCGGATATGTTCCTCTCGGAAAGACTGACAGGGAAGTCAGTACCCATTCCATCTTCCTCCCAAAACTTTTTGTGCTGGAACACAGCAGCAAAGAGACGGTGGCGGCGGCAGAGAAAGGAGGCAGTGGCAGTGTGAGAGGAAGGGAAAGGAGGAGAAAAAGACGTCAGTGAAACAGAACGAGAAATAGATGGAGGTAGGTGCACTGGGACCGAAAGAGACAACAGACAGTGGAATTTAAAAATACGGATGGGTCGAGATCATACATAGTCTTGGGGGTCTGGACACTCCCAGACCGGCAAATTGGAGAGTAAAATAGGGGAGGACGCATTTTGGACCGAAAATTTAAAGATTCGTGAGCAGGAGCTGGACTACTGAGAATTATTAAGCTACCAACTTATGGTGGAGACAATAGTAGTGGGAAAGAAAGACAGAAGGAGACATTGTAAGAGGGAGAGAGAGAAAGAGAGATAGGAGTGATAGTGGGATATACTGTAAATCAATGGGAGGTAAAGGAAACAGTGGGAAAGGGGCATATGTGGATAGTGGCAGTTAGAGGGAGATGCTTTGTACGAACGCTTAACTACAAAGAGAGACTGGGTTAAATGATTTACAATGTTCTTGTTAAAAGAGTGAGAATGCATTCATCTGTCAAAAATTTTGGGCAGGAAGATGGGATGAGGATTGAGACAGCTGATTTCCCACTTTCCTGTCTTTAAAAGAGGAAGAGCGTTTGTCCACTCATGTGGTAATGAATTACATGCAGTAAACGAAGTCGGCGTGTGAAACGCAGACATACCTCAGGTGTATAAACCGCGTGGAAAGGCCTCAGCTTCTCTCCACTCGGGACACTTAACAAAGAAAGAGAGTTTAAGAAAATAAACACCTTGTTCCCAATCGCGGATTCTTACTGCATACATACTCACGATATCAGTTATGTAGTTACAGGCCTACGGCTTAATTAATTAAAAAGTTAATAAGATTAATTGGTAAATTTATGCACGGAAAACAGTTTTCGCCTGTCGTAACTGTTATAGCATAGCACTCCATCTTCAGGTCACAAGTGGCCCATCGGGACCATCTGACCGCCGTGTCATCCTCAGGTGAGGATGCGGATAGGAGGGGCGTCTGGTCAGCACACCGCTCTCCCGGCCGTTATGATTGTTTTCTCCGACCGGAGCTGCTACTATTCGGTCGAGTAGCTCCTCAATTGGCATCACGAGGCTGAGTGCATCCCAAAAATGGCAACAGCGTATGGCGGCCGGGATGGTCACCCATCCAAGTGCTGGCCACGCCCGGCAGCGCTTAACTTCGGTGATCTCACGTGAACCGGTGTATCCACTGCGGCAAGGCTTTTACGTAACAGTTATAAGTTTCCTATAAGTCATTTGATTTACACCAGACACCAGGTCACAAACAAGTGATTTGATATCAATATGCACGGATATCTTTGGTGAAGTTGACTTTAAAGACAGAAGAAGCCTCCACCGATCGTGAAGTTTTATCTACCACTGTCCACGACGATACATTGGCGAAAAAAAATTAGAACTCAAAAAATAGCGTAATGAAATTTCGGGAACACATTTGTATAGGTAACAATTTAAGTGATTAACATTGCTAGATCACAGGTAATATAAGCGTGAGAAGCCACTGCAGTTGTGAAAGCAGGTGGATAAACAACAGGTATAACTGCAAGAATGTTCAACGCAAGCAAGCAACATGAATGCATTGTGTTGTATAGGTGCGGTTGTCAGTTTGTAGGATGGAGTTCCACGCCAGTTTTACACTTGGTCGTTCCATATAGGAACACTTAATGCTATTTGTGGGTAACACTGGAGTTGCTGTCCCATCATGTCTCGTTTGTGCTGGACTGGAGACAGATCTGGTGTTCGAGCAGGTCAAGGCACATGTCGACATTTTGTACAGCATGTTCGTTTACAAGAGCGGTATGTGGGCGAGCGTTGTCCTGTTGGAAAACGCTCTCTGGAATGCTGTTCATTAATGACAGCATGACAGGCCGAATCACCAGGCTGCGTACAAGTTTGCAGTCAGGGTGCGTGGGATGACACCGAGAGTGCTCCTGCTGTCATTTGATAATCCAACCCCAGACCGTAACTCCAAGTGTATGTAAAGTGTGCCTAGCTCGCAGACAGTCTGGTTGAAAGTCCTCCATTGGCCTGCTCCTAACGAACGAGTGGCCGTCGCTGGCACCGAGAGAGAGAAGCAGCTTTCATCGAAAAACACAACAGACCTCCACCCTGCCCTCGAATGAGTACTCACTTGGCACCACTGAAGTCGAAAATGGTGGTGGTTTGGGGTCATTGAAAAGCACGCTACAGGCCGTGCGGGTCGGAGATGTCCTTCAAGTAACCGATCTGTAACAGTTGTGCCACTGTTGTGCCAACTGCTGCTCAGATTCTGCTGCAGATGCAATGCGACATAGCCATACTCCAAACACGATGGTCTTCCCTCTCGGTAGTGCCACGTGGCTGTCCAGAGCATGGTCGTACATTCTCGTGACCAGCGCTGCCAGTAATTATGTACAGTGGCTGAAATATCGCAGAAGGAACATCCAGCTTCTCGAATCGTCAGAGACGAGGGTGTGGTCAGGAGTCCCCCATGGAAGAGTAGGTGGACCACTCATATTCTCCACACACAAAAACGTCCCGACGAACAGCGTGAGCAGCAATTAACAGCTGTTTGCTGATGTACAGAAAGATGGCGAGTACGGGTGGCGGGTGCGAATAACCTCTAACTTTGTATGAACATGCCTCTCGAGGCACAGCAGCACCGACCGACCGCCGTGTCATCCTCAGCCGTTAGGCGTTACTGGAAGCGGATGTGGAGCGGCATTTGGTCAGCACACCGCTCTCCCGGCCGTTGCGAGCTTTCGTGACGAGAGCCGCTACTCCTCAGTCAAGCAGCTCTTAAACTGGCTGTTGTGTACATAGTTCCGTGTAGTCAGCGCGTACACAACTTTCCCACTAGAGCGCCCCGCTAAGCACAACAGCGCAGGCGCAGTGCTCGTCCGTCTCCGCACTACGAGATGGCGCTGCCTTAGAGATGGACCAAATTCTGCTTCCGCCGATCCGTGTATTAATATGTAACGCAGCCAATGAGGTTACTGCTAACGTGGAACCTTTTCTCCTCACGGATCACACTCGCGCAGTGATACGTGAATGCGCGAGGTATTATAACGAGTGTACAGACCTCCGATTAGTCAGTATGTACCAGTCTCCATTTGTCTGCACCAGTCTGTACCAGTCTATAGTCAAGTTTCAGTCTGTGCCTAATAAGATTACCCATATTCCTGTACATAGCTATGAAGATAAATGAATAGACACTTTTGTCAGGTATCAGAGATATGTGAGAATAAGATTAACGTACCAAGACCAAAGGAACTTCAGATTGTCAATTGTAAACATCATCCAGAATCAAGTTACGTAATGTCTATGCTTTTTATTATTTTAATAAATGTGTGTGAAAATTAATCAAGTTGTGTTTAAAGTTGGTCACCGTCAATCTGCTACTCTAAGCATGCAAGTGGCATTTCTGTCGTCTGACCTAACGGCAGAAGATAAACACGCCACGATAAGACCACGAGACATATTGCTGGCACTCGCCTACTTCGTTAGAGCGACAAGTCAAATAATCTGATGGTGTGTGTACCGAAGGTCTTACAGTACGCACACCACACTGGCCTCACAGGCTGATTGCACACTGTTTTACCAACAGTGTTCGACAGACCCCAAATGGTCACCCACCCAAGCGGTAGCCAAGTACGACAGCGCTAATCTTCGGTGATCTGGTGGGAACCGATGTTACCACTGTGGCAACGCCATTCGACGCTAAGTGGTTAGACACAGGGAGTGCTTCTTCGTACAGCCGGGCAGCTGGATTTGGCATTTGCCGGGCTGTAGTGAGATGTGTCTGGGCTAGTGGTCGTCCCACCGTAGAGCCTCCTGGAGCGTCGCTGTGCTGTGGAAAATGGTTTGGATCCACTTTTGCCTTGGACAGTAATTTATTTCTTGACTAGTCAGGTGTTTTGGTATTGGGAAGATGGCTGATTATGTGGGTAATACCCAATTTCATGCTTTGCAATTCCTTACGCTTTTACTTGTGGCGCTGTTCGCTGTGTATTTTAGGAAGTGCCTTTTAAGCTGTGATATGAAGATATATGTTACCTTCATTTTTTTTTAAAAGGAAAAGGAAATACAAAACGTTCCAGCTGATTTCCTAGCAAGTGTTATTTAAGATGCCTGTTTCTGGTGTAAGCTTGATCTTGATAAGGAATGAGCTCTTTCTATGATGCTAAGACTGAAATGTGTCGAATTTTTTCATTTTGTGAATACTATAAGGCATATAGGCAGTCGTTTTCCTAGAGCTCTGTCTGCGGGTGGAACAGCAAAGGAAACGAGTACTAGTGGTACAAGATACCTTCCGCCATGCACCGTAGGGTGGTTGGCAGGCTATGTATGTAGATGTAAATGTAGATGTAGATGTATAGAGTAGAATGTGCTGTCCTCTGCAGCAGGTGTGTGTGTGTGTGTGTGTGTGTGTGTGTGTGTGTGTGTGTGTGTGTGTGTGTGTGTAATGTAACACTGATGAGTGGTGTGAAATAAAGCTTTACGTGTAGTTTACTGTGCTTCAATCGTCTTAAACAGTAGAAAGTAGAGAGAAAGTGTTACTTACCACAGTTTTGCCAAATGGCACCAGTGTAACGGTGATACGATCTGGAGCCTGTCTATAAGCCGGAAGCAGCTGGTCTATGAAGAATCCTTTGCACGGTAGGCTCAGCGTTTCATAGTAGACGCCAACTGTCGCTGTGTTATCAGCAAATACCTGTAACATAATATCTTCCGTAACGACTGGCAGTACACATACATGATGGAAAAGAGCCACCGTTGTACAACAACCGAGTTTGAAAACTGCTGCGGAAGCAAAGGGAGCTTCATAGCAAATATAAACATAGCCAAAGCCTTGCAGACAAACAAAAATTACGCGAAGCGAAATGTAGTGTGAGGAGGGCTATGCGAGAGCCGTTCAATGAATTCGAAAGTAAAGCTCTATGTACTGACTTGGCAGAAAATCCTAAGAAATTCTGGTCTTACGTCAAAGCGGTAGGTGGATCAAAAAAAATGTCCAGACACTCTGTGACCAAAATGGTACTAAAACAGAGGATGACAGACTAAAGGCCGAAATACTAAATGTCTTTTTCCAAAGCTGTTTCACAGAGGAAGACTGCACTGTAGTTCCTTCTCTAGATTGTCGCACAGATGACAAAATGGTAGATATCGAAATAGACGACAGTGGGATAGAGAAACAATTAAAATTGCTCAAAAGAGGAAAGGCCGCTGGACCTCATGGGATACCAGTTCTATTTTACACAGAGTACGCGAAGGAACTTGCCCCCCTTCTTGCAGCGGTGTACCGTAGGTCTCTAGAAGAGCGTAGCGTTCCAAAGGATTGGAAAAGGGCACAGGTCATCCCCGTTTTCAAGAAGGGACGTCGAACAGATGTGCAGAACTATAGACCTATATCTCTAACGTCGATCAGTTGTAGAATTTTGGAACACGTATTATGTTAGAGTATAACGACTTTCCTGGAGACCAGAAATCTACTCTGTAGGAATCAGTATGGGTTTCGAAAAAGACGGTCGTGAGAAACCCAGCTCGCGCTATTCGTCCACGAGACTCAGAGGGACATAGACATGGGTTCACAGGTAGATGCCGTGTTTGTTGACTTCCGCAAGGCGTTCGATACAGTTCCCCACAGTCGTTTAATGAACAAAGTAAGAGCATATGGACTATCAGACCAATTGTGTGATTGGATTGAGGAGTTCCTAGATAACAGAACGCAGCATGTCATTCTCAATGGAGAGAAGTCTTCCGAAGTAAGAGTGATTTCAGATGTGCCACAGGGGAGTGTCATGGGACCGTTGCTGTTCGCAATATACATAAATGACCTGGGTGATGACATCGGAAGTTCACTGAGGCTTTTTGCAGATGATGCTGTGGTGTATCGAGAGGTTGTAACAATGGAAAATTGTACTGAAATGCAGGAGGATCTGCAGCGAATTGACGCATGGTGCAGGGAATGGCAATTGAATCTCAATGTAGACAAGTGTAATGTGCTGCGAATACATAGAAAGATAGATCCCTTATCATTTAGCTACAAAATAGCAGGTCAGCAACTGGAAGCAGTTAATTCCATAAATTATCTGGGAGTACGCAGTAGGAGTGATTTAAAATGGAGTGATCATATAAAGTTGATCGTCAGTAAAGCAGATGCCAGACTGAGATTCATTGGAAGAATCCTAAGGAAATGCAATCCGAAAACAAAGGAGGTAGGTTACGGTACGCTTGTTCGCCCACTGCTTGAATACTGCTCAGCGGTGTGGGATCCGTACCAGATAGGGTTGATAGAAGAGATAGAGAAGATACAACGGAGAGCAGCGCGCTTCGTTACAGGATCATTTAGTAATCGCGAAAGCGTTACGGAGATGATAGATAAACTCCAGTGGAAGACTCTGCAGGAGAGACGCTCAGTAGCTCGGTACGGGCTTTGGTTGAAGTTTCGAGAACATACCTTCACCGAAGAGTCCAGCAGTATATTGCTCCCTCCTACGTATATCTCGCGAAGAGACCATGAGGATAAAATCAGAGAGATTAGAGCACACACAGAAGCATACAGACAATCCTTCTTTCCACGAACAATACGAGACTCGAATAGAAGGGAGAACCGATAGAGGTACTCAGGGTACCCTCCGCCACACACCGTGAGGTGGCTTGCGGAGTATGGATGTAGATGTAGATGTAGATGATGAAGCTGCCTTACACGATAAAACGCACTGAAGACGGACAAAGGCAAGGTCTGGTTGTGAATTCCCTGGCGTAGGTAAAAGCCGTGTACGGCAGTCGCTTAGTGAACAAAATAAGAATGTCGGCCAGATTTGTGACGGATTCAGGACTTATTAGCGGATGCAACTTTGCACGGCGCTCTAATCGGAGCAAAATTATTAGATGTGGAAGTACCCTAAGGGAGCCCGCCCGGCTAGCCACGCGGTCTGTTGCGCTGCTTCCCGAGCGGGAAAGCATGCCGGTCCACGATACGAATCCGCCCAGCGGATTCGTGTCGAGGTCCGGTGTGCCGGCCAGCCTGTGGATTGTTTTTAGGCGGTTTTCCATCTGCGGCGAATGCGGGCTGGTTCCCGTTATTCCGCCGCAGTTAAACTATGTAGGCAATTGTTGCGCAAACACTGTTTCCACGTATGTGCACACCATAAGTACACTACCAAGCAAACATTTGGGGCTACACTCGTCTGGTATGAAACGTTTCCACGAATGGGGTGTCCAATGGGGGCCGAAGGTGGAACCACACAATAACCCTTGGTTTGGTGTATGGCGGCAGTATGGTGGGTGGACTGTTGTGGAGTTGCGGACCACTGCGGGTTATGGTGGGATGGAGCCTCTCCGTTGTTTCTAGGTCCCTGTTCAACAGACACAATACACACAAATGTTCAAATGTGTGTGAAATTTTATGGGACTTAATTGCTATGGTCATCAGTCCCTAAGCTTACACACTACTTAACCTAAATTCTCCTAAGGACAAACACACACACTCATGCCTGAGGGAGGACTCGAACCTCCGCCGGGACCAGCCGCACAGTCCATGACTGCAGCGCCTTAGATCGCTCGGCTAATCCCGCGCGGCACAGTACACACACACACACGCACACACACACACACACACACACTATGGGAGTGTTGATGAGAGGCTTATATTTTTCGTCATATTACATGCCGGGTGTGTCACCGAAGACACGGCACCCAATTTACAGGGCAGTGCAGTTAAAAGCGGTCCTCCTCACGTTTGAATGTGAATGCAGCATTTCGACTTCTGCAACAGAGCAAAGAGCTACAACAATGGACAGTGTTATGCAATAATCAACTGTTACTATTCTTCTCTCAGCATTTCAGCTTTTTCATTAGCGACACTGGAAATTCCTCTTTGCGGTTTGCAAAATGACTTTCTCGATAGAATGAAGAACTGTGGAAGCATGTGCGAAAACAAATTCGGTTAAGGAAACTCGCGAAATTTTCATGGTATGCTATCCGGATGAAGGACCACCAGCAAAGAGAGCAATACAGAGTCTGTGTAAGAATTGGTGCACCTACAGATCTGTGCAAAATGTAAAACGACAAAGAATTCCTTCAGTTTGCACACCAGAAGTTATTGCAGATATTCGCAGAAGAATTGTTCAGAGTCCAAAGCAGTCGACACGTAAATTGGCCCAACTGACGCATGTAACTAGGGTCGTTTGCCAGCAGATGTTGAAAAGTCGTAATCTGAAGCCAGCTCCTGTGACGCTTGTGCAGCCGTTATGGGAGGACGAATCAGAAACGTGTAGATTACTGCACGTGGCTTTTGAACAACATCAACGGTGGTTTGTCAGACCCTTTCTATTACATCATCAGTGTCCGCTCCGATAGCCAAGTGCTCAGCGTGACGGATTGCTATCCTACGGGTCCGGGCCCGATTCCCGGCTGGGTCGGGGATTTTCTCCGCTCAGGGACTGGGTGTTGTGCTGTCTTCATCATTTCATCCCCATCCTGCTCTCCCGTCGCCCAATGTGGTGGCGTCGAATGTAGTAAGACCTGCGCCAAGGCGGCTGGACCTGCCCCAAAAGGGGCCTCCCGGCCAGTGACGCCAAACGCTCATTTCATTTCATTACATCATCAGCGACAAATCTTGGTTTCATCTTTCCAGTGATGTGAATTCACAGGACACGAGGTACTGACCAACAGAGAGCCGTAACATTGTGTGTCAGCAACCTCTCCAAAATGGTTCAAATGGCTTTGAGCAGGAGTCGAACCTGCGAACGTAGCTGTTGTGTACATAGATCCGCGTAGTCAGTGCGTACACAAGTTTCCCACTAGAGCGCGCCCCGCTAAGCACCACAGCGCAGGCGCAGCGCTTGTCTGTCTCTGCACTACGAGATGGCACTGCCATAGAGACGGACCGAATTCTGCTTCCGCCGATCTGCGTATTAATATGTAATGCAGCCAATGAGATTGCTGCTAACGTAGAACCTTTTCTCCTCGCGGATCACACTCGCGCAGTGATACATGAACGCGCGAGGTATTATAACGAGAGTACAGACCACCGATTAGTGAGTCTGCATTTGTCTGTACCAGTCTGCATTAGTCTGTACCAGTCTGTACGAGTTCTACATTTGTCTGTACCAGTCTATAGTCAAGTTTCAGTCTGCGCCTAATAAGATTACCATATTCCTGCACATAGCCATGAAGATAAATGTATAGACACTTTGTCAAGTATCAGAGATATATGTGAGAATAAGATTAACGTACCAAGACCAAGGGAACTTCAGATTGTCCATTGTAAACAGCATCCAGAATCAAGTTACGTAATATCAATGCCTTTTTATTATTTTAATAAATGTGTGTGAAAATTAATCAAGTTCTGTTTAAAGTTGGTCACCGTCAATCTGCTGCTCTAAGCTGCAAGTGGCATTTCAATCGTCTGACCTAACGGCGGAAGATAAACACGCCACGATAAGACCACGAGACATATTGCTGACATTCGCCTACTTCGTTAGAGCAACAAGTCAAATAATCTGATGGTGTGTGTACCTAAGGACTTACAGTACGCACACCACAGTAGCGGTCGCGCGGTCCCCCACACTGAAGCGCCTAGAACCGCTCGGCAACACCGGCCGGCGCAACCACTCCATTATGAAAAAATTACCGTTTGGCTCGTCGTAACATGAACGCGCATCGTCTCATTCTTTGTGTGAGGTGTTCTCCGTTACTAACGATCATTTTATACGAGCACAGTAGCCGCGAGGAGTGGCCGCGTGGTTTGAGGCGCTTTGTCACGGATTGCACGGCCCCTCCCGCCGGAGGTTCGAGTCCTCCCTGGGGCATGGGTGTGTGTGTTGCTCTTAGCGTAAGTTAGTTTAAGTAACGTGTGAGCGTAGGGACCGATGACCTCAGCAGCTTGGTCCCTTAGGAATTTAGACACATTTGAACATTTTGGCGAGCGTAGTGCAGTTTCTGATTCGTGACCGGACGAGAACAGTGGACGCTATACACTATGGAAAGCTATATTGTACCTGTATCACAAAGAATCGAAGTTTTAAGGAAGTAGTTTTTCATTTCATAGATTTTCACCGTAGTTTAGCGTAGAGAAACCTGCAAGGAGAACGTATGTCGTGCGCTGGAAATACGTTTCTTACAAGGAGATAGTAATAGCGTTGCATTCCATACGAGTAATAGGTCGCATACCGCAACGATCTGACGTAATACCTTGTTTTAAATGCAGAACCTTATAGCCTTAGGAGTGCATGTGTTTATGTTCTCTCTTACTAATACCTTCTCGATAATGACCCCATACACTAGAATAATATTTTAGAATTGATGCCGCAGACGATTTACGTAAAAGGCTGCAAACTCCGTTCGTCTGGAGCTCCACCATGCATAAAGAATATCCGTTTCTTGTTCTTAACCGTCTGTTATATCATCACAACAGTTTCACATCTACTGCACACCGAAAAGGCGTGCTAATCTCCTCAATTTCGCGGATCTGGAGAAATCTTGTGCTCTTGGATGGGTACTGGACAGCAGTTACGTACTCGATTCGCTGTGTTCCTTTACGAAACGTGGAATGTAGAGGTCTTCTTCTGGTCAGCTGCAGATTAAATTGGTGACTGTGGCCGGCCGGAGTGGCAGAGCGGTTCTAGGCGTTACACTCTGGAACCGCGCGACCGCTACGGTCGCGGGCTGGAATCCTGCCTCGGGCAAAAATGTGTGTGATGTCCTTAGGTTAGTTAGTTTAAGTAGTTCTAAGTTCTAGGGGACCGATGACCTTAGATGTTAAGTCCCATAGTGCTCAGAGGCATTTGAACCATTTTTGAAGAAACATTACCCAGCGCAGATTTTTGCCAAGAGCAAGATTTATATGTTGTAGTTTCGTTTTCGAAATGTGGAGCTAGAATGCGCCCAGGTAATTACTACTCCTCACATATTCCATGCAATGCCCAATGTGAATGTAAAACGTCAGTTGTTTCCTGGTAGAACGAAGATTGTATTTAAAGCGGAATTTTATGTGGTCATGCAACAGAGCGGTTCCAAATTGTTCTGTTGTCACACGTGTTCTATCGATACTTATTAGCGCTGACTGTAAAGTACGCAGAACATCTGCAACTCCAGCACTCCAGTCCTCGGCCAGTTTGGTCGTTTCGCACGCCACCCCGGCCGACGCTCAGTGTCGCTGGCAGATGGCAGCGCCGCTCAGTCGGTCGTGGAGTAACTGCTACTCTCCTCGTTTTACTGTCACTGTTAATGCATGTCACCAAACCGAATATCGCATTAGAGTAATTTTGGGCCACCCTGTCGAGTGAGCACGTAAAATTCTACTTTAAGAAATGATTTCTGTTTATAATGGGAAACAGACCAAAGTTTGGTGCAGCATGGAAAACATGAAAAAAGCAGTACTTGTTTGGGCTGACTCCTGCTAGACATTGCGAAAAACGCCAACATAACTGTTGTAAGGTGTCAGGCAAATCCAACACCTTCCATGAAAACCCTGACATGATAGAAAATCCGGCAGTATGTCACATAGCTCCGAATAAATCCTGACATTAAATTAACCAAAGTAATACGATCAACGAGTGAGCAAATGGAATACCACAGACTAACACAAGAACGCCTAAATGCATATGATACCTTCCCACTGTGAAACAGACGCAGTTCCGAGGGAAGAAACGAGAAGCCAAGAGCAGAACCGTGTTAAGCTAGAAGGCCCTATGATAAGGGACGGACATCCACATCGCAGCTGACCGCCAGGACCACCCCCCAGCCCATGTTAAAAGATAGAGCCCTCCAGAAGAACAATATAGATCTTACTATAACACTAAAAGGGCTACACTAGCTGAAAGTTTTAGCGTGAGACTATACGCGTCTCAGTTACGTTGCAAACATTAAAAACATTGCCCCATCACAAAAAGTATAATGTTTCTCATTGGATGGACAGAATTTTTGTAGGCGGAGCTTAAGGTTAACATTGAGACCCTGATTGCTCAGTTGAAAACACAGACAGATAGCTTTTCTTAAACCAACTTCAGTAAATTGTAGTAAGGAGAAGTTAGAGAGAGTTGCTTCCGAGACGGCGAGGTGTGTGGAGCTGCGCCGCCCGCCGCACCCTGACGCTGCCTAACCAACGACAAGGTAATGAACACACGCGATGCCTCATAAGAGTCATAAGGCTTCACTCAGAACTGCAGAAGTCTCACATCCCCTTTTTGCGTAATACTAGTGTCGATCGTCAATTAAAGCTCATGGTATTCACATTTGCTACTAGAAGTTAAAATCTGAAACCCAATGATTTTTCTGTTATATAATTATTGAGAAGCCACATCAGCCACTGTAATTTACGACAAGTTAAATAAGTAATTAAAGATAATTGAGGGTCACTGTAGACCGTTTTGATAGTTTTCTCTTTTATGAAACTTAACTTAAACATAGATTATAGATGTGATATGGCATAGGTCATCCTTCGATCCATTGTAGAACTTGGAAACCCATTCAGGGAATATTCGTTCAAATTTTTGTTGAATGCAGTTGGTTTTTATCATCCTGTATTAAAATATTTCCTTTTATCAGTAATGCAATTTATAAACAATGTTTTGTGAGTAGAATAAAATTTCCAATGGTAAACTTAACTGCTTTTTCGACGTTATTTTACCAGCTAACTAAAAATAGGAAAGCCTTGAACCCATTCCACTAAATTTAGTTAGTATTAAGATTCTTTTACAGGGAGTGCAGTGGAGCTGACGCTGAAATCATTACGTATTTGATTATATCATCACTAGTCTCACTGAACTCTTCTGAACTCTACATGTCATGTGTGGTCTGGCGTCTCCTTACCAGCAACAGGTCCCAGGTTCAAACTAGTCAATTCCCTAAAAAACACGCTCAGAGCGTCGTTGCGCGAAAGTAGTAGGGAGACATGACTTAGAACAAACAGACACCACGCAGAATGTTAGACTGTTCGTAGGAGTCCGTGCTGGAGAATGATCTTCGACCAAAATACACCATACTGTAAAGCAGATCAAATTGTTACGTAATGTGATTTCTTCATATTATTGAATGATTTTGAATAAACAAAACATTTTGTCAATTTCAGTTATTAACTGTATGAAAATGCAAGTCGTTAAAACAAATTAAAATTCCTTACCAAAATGTGTAAGATCAAATAGAAAAATACTTTTCTTATTTCTCTATGTACCTACGTTTTTCAGGATATATCGTTTCGTATCTCTCTGCAAATTGTAGTTCATTTTCATGCGATTAGTGAGTGGAAACAAAAATATTTTATTTTCATTTAGACAAAAATGTTCAAATGTGTGTGAATTTCTAAGGGACCAAACTGCTGTGGTCATTAGTCCCTAGACTTACACACTACTTAAACTAACTTATGCTATGAACAACACACACACACACACCCATGCCCGATGGAGGACTCGAACCTCCGGCGGGAGGGCTTGTGTAAACCGTGACACGACGCCTCAAACCACGTGGCCAATCCGTGCGGCTTCATTTAGACAATTATGACACAATATCCTTGGTTAAAATTTCGATTTCATAGTAAACTAGCTTACTACCCGCTGCTTTGCTTATGTAGACTGTATGGTCTCAACAGTTTTTTTTTTATTTAATGGAATTATGTTTTTCACGAAACGCAACATCACCTAAACTTTCCACGCTAATTAAGGCCATTGAAGCAGAGTATTTTCCGGATATACTTCTGACCAAAAAGCGGTTCTGGTAGCTGGAGCCGGAGCTCCTTGTTAAACTTGCCTTATGAGTTCTCGTGGTGGCAGTTGCATAGAAAGTCTCATCCCCTAACATACGTTTTCTTACAAGTCACAAACCGATTTTCATAAATTTAAATTAAAAGAAAATTTTTTTATGACGAAATCCTTTCATAAAAATTTCATTCCCTATATCACTATGTCGGCAACGGCTTTTCCGCAGTGGATACACGAAATCCCGTGAGATCACCGAAGTTAATCGCTGTCGGGCGTGGCCGGCACTTAGATGGGTGACCATCCAGCCGCCATGCGCTGTTGCCATTTGTCGGGTTGCACTCAGCCTCGTGATGCCAATTGAGGAGCTACTCGACCGAATAGTAGCGGCTCCGGTCAAAGAAAACCATCATAACGACCGGGAGAGCAGTGTGCTGACCCACGCCTCTCCTATCCACATCCTCCACTGAGGATGACACGGCGGTGAGATGGTCCAGATGGGACACTTGTGACCGGAAGACGGAGTGCATACATCACTGTGTCAGAGGTTGTATTTCCAAAAAAAAAGCTCTGAAAAACATATTTCTTTATTTTTGTAACTGACAAGCGCAATACAAATTTTCACAGCTTTAGCTTTGAAAATGTTTTCATAGTGACACGTTTTATTTCCATAAAAGCTTAGGGGTTGAACTTCGAAATAGACAGAAACACTTATTTTTTATTTCTAGCTTGCAAGTCAAACTCCAATTTTCATTGATTTAAATTGCTCTAGTACTTCTTTAATGATTTATTTTCAAGAAAGCTTTCATTCACAGTTAGACCTCCATACGACATCCGCCCCATTAGCTGGGTGGTCAGAGCAACAGACTGTCATACCAAGGGGCCTGGGTTCGATTACCGCCTGGGTCGGAGATTTTGTCCGCTCAGGGACTGGGTGTTGTGTTGTCTCTATCATCGTCATCTAATTCCCATCGACGCGCAAATCGCCGAACCGGCGTCAACTCAAAAGACTTGCACCAGGCGACCGGTCTACCCCACGGGAGGCCCTAGTCACACGACGGTTCCATTTATCTCCATAGGAGTTAAATTTCCACAATTGCTAAAACACGTATTTCTTTATTTCTGATCAAGAAACCATTCGCCAATTTTGGTTGCTGGATACTTAGCAGTGATAGGAAATCTTTTAATCTTCAATTCCGACTTTTCCGTACTTTCATTTTACTTCCTTTTTTCTTCACTACTGGCCATTAAAATTGCTACACCACGAAGATGACATGCTACACATGCGAAATTTAACCGACAGGAAGAAGATGCTGCGATATGCAAATGATTAGCTTTTCAGAGCATTCACACAAGGTTGGACCCGGTGGCGACACCTACAACGTGCTGACATGAGGACAGTTTTCAACCGATTTCTCATACACAAACAGCAGTTGACCGGCGTTGCCTGGTGAAACGTTGTTGTGATGCCTGGCGTAAGGAGGAGAAATGCGTACCATCACCTTTCCGACTTTGATAAAGGTCGGATTGTAGCCTATCGCGATTGCGGTTTATCGTATCGCGACATTGCTGCTCGCGTTGGTCGAGATCCAATGACTGTTAGCAGAATATGGAATCGGTGGGTTCAGGAGAGTAATTCGGAACGCCGTGCTGGATGAACTGTGGTATCGTGTTGAAGCTGCATGGGCAGCTGTACCTGTACACGCCATCCGAGCTCTGTTTGACTCAATGCCCAGGCGTATCAAGGCCGTTATTACGGCCAGAGGTGGTTGTTCTGGGTACTGATTTCTCAGGATCTACGCACCCAAATTCTGTGAAAATCTAATCACATGTCAGTTATAGTACAATATTTTTGTCCAGTGAATACACCTTTATCATCTGCATTTCTTCTTGGTGTAGCAATTTTAATGGCCAGTAGTGTATTTATTCATTTTAGATCTGCTGCATACTGCATTAGAAAATAGATGCATGGCCACTAAACTAATTCTATAGGAAGTAAATTTGATTATGCGATTCCATGAGGACCCGTTTGTTAGGCATCAAGTATCTTGTAATTTTTTTTTTCATTGTCTTGATAAAATTGTATGGAGAAACGAGCGCTCATCACTCTTACAGTGATCCTCGAATTTCCTGCTAAGGAACGAAGGAAGACATTGGGAGGTACTTACTTGTGCGTGAAACAAGATGGCGAGACCGAACGCAGAGAGAACACCCCGTGGCAGAAACATCTTGGCGGTGTGGCGGCGGCGACAGTCCAGGGAACGGCAGCTCTGTCCATTTATACGCTGCCCGCCGGCTGGTGTGCGTCGGAAAGGAAACAAAACCTCACCGACGGGTGTTGCGTAGATACGCGGGTGCAGACCATGACCCGCGACTCGCAGCTGCGACGAGGTGACTCCGTGTCAAGCAGGAAGACCTGTAATCTCTCGCGAGGCGATAACACACCCCGCTACTGAGGTCAGCAGACTTATTCCATTGCGGAGCGGATAACTGGCAGACTCACGCGATCAAAGACCGCACCGTCCTTTAGGCAAGCCAGAACGGAAACTCGCAAAAACCACAGAATAACACTCGATCTTAAAAAGAGACTGGTCTGTATCATTTCCATAGAAAAGTTTGCATTCTGCCACGGGTGACATCTTAACAGAGAGAAACAAAGTAACAAGATATTAGTACTAGACGAGGAAAATTATGCATTACTTCAAATGGCTCTGAGCACTATGGGACTCAACATCTTAGGTCATAAGTCCCCTAGAACTTAGAACTACTTAAACCTAACTAACCTAAGGACATCACACACACCCATGCCCGAGGCAGGATTCGAACCTGCGACCGTAGCAGTCCCGCGGTTCCGGACTGCAGCGCCAGAACCGCTAATATGCATTACTCAATGATGTCAGTGTATCATTACATATTCCAATCAACGGTGCAAAAAACACTCTCCTTAAAATTAAACCAATAAACAGCGCTCGGTCGCTATTTTACCTAGGTTTCGGCCACTTCTAAGAGTGCCTTCATCAGAAATAAAACATTGAAACTGGC
The DNA here is from genome assembly GCF_023864275.1 of Schistocerca cancellata. NCBI lineage: Eukaryota > Metazoa > Arthropoda > Insecta > Orthoptera > Acrididae > Schistocerca > Schistocerca cancellata. The sequence goes on along the minus strand of NC_064635.1, from coordinate 96,711,792 downwards.
CTATAACATGAGCGCAAAGTTTTAGGGAAACATGTCTTTATAAGTTTAAGTACTGACTAGTAGTATAAAAAGAAAAGGCACAGTACTTACATGTCACGTATAAAGTAAATATTAAGCGATAAAGCTTTAGTGACAGAATTCTAAAATAGAAAACATAGAAGGCAACCCACTGTAGGCTGCTCACACCTATCGAGCTGCAGTAGCATCATACTTAGGCGCCCGGCAGGTGAACATTACGCCAAAAGTGCCATCTAGTAGCCGCAAATACAAACAGGCTTCTTAACATTCGAAATATAGACAGGCGAATATTGTGATGAGCATTATTTAATATATGAAGTAAGAGGCAATATTTTATCTGTCAGCAGCAGACGTGGTAACAGTTTGTCTACATAAGAGCTTAGAAGTACAGTTTAAAGCCTGAAAACGCCATAAGAATTACAAAGGGATCTGAATAACTCAGCGAGTAGAAATAACGATGTAATATGGAATGTAGATAATATAAGCCATTTAATGAACAAGAAATTATAAATCGACTTAGAAAAAATATTTCGGTAACTGCACGAAGGAACACGAAATCAAATATCAAGCAACGGCTTTATACCGTTGAAGAAGCTTCTATTACGTAGCTGTAGCTGCTCATTAAGAAGGTGGCCATTTCGAGAAAGATGTTTAAAAACTTTATAATTCTTCGAGAACATTTAATCTACGCCTTTCTTCTCAGTGTGCAGAATGCTTAGGCGAGTGACCTGTAATCAGAAGGTGGTCGGCAAAAGACTAATTCTGAGTGCTAGTACCATTTTTTCTTTAAAGATATTTGTATCTGACTGTAAAAGCACGTCTTGTTTGTCCTACGTAGTAAGAAGAGCAGGTGTCGCAAAGAATTTTATAGACACCAGAGTCTTTCAAAGGGGAACGGGTCGATTTTAAATTATGAACACATTTTTTTCAAACTATTATTGGTTGTAAAGGCAACATTACAGTTGTATTTATTACGAAGAAGGCGTTGTATCTGACAGAAGATGGACTCCAAGAAAGGAATAGAGAACTTCTTCTTTAGACTGGACTCAATGATGGAGGTGCCGAGTGTAGTAACTCTTTTAACAGTTTTCTTTTTAAGAATGCTATTCACTATGGCAGGTTCGTATTCGTTATTAACTGCTATCGTTTTGATTAAATTAATTCCTTCCTCGAATATTTCTTTCGACAATAGAACAGAAGCAGCTCCGTGAATAGCAGGGTCAAAGAAAGCGTTCTTATGAGATTGTGGGTGCATAGAAGACGCAGGTACGATCCGATCGGTTTATGTTTCTTTACGAAAAATATTAACTGAGATTTTATTTTCTTCTACCGTAAGCGTAAAGTCAAGAAAATTCTATTGAAGGGCCTCGTTTTCGAATTCGCTGGTGAAGGATATTTTCTCGTTCAAGTTCTTTGAAGAGATTGAAAATACGGTTAATGCCATCAAAAACTCCTTTGTAGATGACTAAAATATCATCGACATATCTGAAATAAGAGAGAATGCCTATCGCTGTAGCTGAGAAACGGTTGAAGAGCTTTACTTTTAGAGAGTTAATGAAAATTTTTAAACATCTTTCTCGAAATGATGGCCTCCTTCTTCATGAGCAGCTACAACTACGTAATAGAAGCTTCTTCAACGGTATGAAGCCGTTGCTTGATATTTGATTTCGTGTTCCTTCGTGCAGTTACCGAAATGTTTTTTCTAAGACGATTTATAATTTCTTGTTCATTAAATGGTTTATATTATCTACATTCCATATTATATCGTTATTTCTACTCGCTGAGTTATTCAGCTCCCTTTGTAATTCTGTAATGGCGATTTCAGCCTTTGAACAGTACTTGTAAGCTATTATGTAGACAAATTGTTACCATGTCTGCTGCTGACAGATAAAGTATTGCTTCTTACTTCATGTATCAGATAATGTTCATCACAATATTCGCCTGTCTATATTTTGACTGTTAAGTAACCTGTTTGTATTTGCGGCTCCTTGCCTTCTGTGTTTTCTATTTTAAAATTCTGTGACTAAAGCTTTATCGCTTGATAGTTATACGTGACATGTAAGTACTATGCCTTTTCTTTTTATACTGCTAGTCAGTATTTACACTTGTAAAAAACATTCTTTTCCCTAGAACTTCGTACTTATGTTACAGGCCAGTTTCAATGTTTTATTTCTGATGAAGATACTCTTAGAAGTGGCCGGAACCTAGGTTAAAAAGACTTCATTTTGCGACAGAGGGATGTTTATTGCTTTAACTTTACGTTGCAACTTCTAACAACCCTACAAGGTCAAAAATTAATTGAGATTGTAGTGTTGCTCACGCTGCTAAATATTGCAATTTCGGGCAACAACGAAGTTATATTATGTGGCAGGTGTCATTAGAGCACAGTTAATAAAGTCATTTCTTGAAATAATGGATAAAGTAGGCACTCATCTTTTCGTGTTTCCCACGCTGGTCTCGTTGTGAACTCATGGCTCAATCGTCGAAAATCTAGGTAGTGATGATTCCAAGCTCGGATGCAAAGAGGCCTAGGTGCTATTCTGCGATATTCAAAAGTTTTATAGATGTGTTTCATAAACCATTTTTGAAGATTAAACTTTTGCAAGTTAGGACAATGGTGATGTAAAAAAGTAATCAGCACTCCGAACTTAAGTTACACTTCTTTTTTTATTGCTTTTGTTGCAAATATCACGTAACTCGCTCCAAAACATCACTTCACAATATAAAACATACTTGAAAATATCTTCCTCACTGTTAAAGTTCACATTTCATAAACTGACTACAACTTGCGTCTTTTTAACATGACGAGCAAAACTTGACTCCCTAATAACCGCTTACGTGCCCAAAAATCAGAGTTACAAGTACGTCACTTATCGAGATGACAAAAGAAAGAATACACGTAAGAATAATACCATTGCAATGTATACATATCGATGTATCGAAGTACCTCTACATTAATGAAATCGAATCTGAATGTTGTCACAGAAATATGTTAACTATTTTACAGAAAAACAGTAGAATATTGCTGGTATCGAGAGGTTCAGTTGAGGTGCAGTAATGGTTATGTAATTCAAGTACCATTACAAACTGTCGCTGACTTTAAGATCTTTGCTTAAAGTAATTATAATAGCACGAAACACACATATCCTACACATCTGATAGTGCTTATATTAGTCCTCGTGGAGCATATGTGGAATTTCGATGAAGTGGAAGAGAACAATTTCCACAACTCACTAAAGCCATATTTTTTACATTTGAGGTCAATTTTGCAAGCAAGTAGTCCGATAGCAAAAGCCACACTAATTACATTTTCAAATCATGATACGGGTATGTCAATGTCATTACCTACCTTTCGCCAAACGTATTGCGAGTTCTTTGTTGCAAAAAATGGACTGTAAATCAGAGAGTAAAGTTTGATTATGAAATAACGATCATGTATTTTCACTTGTGGTTTGGCGCGTTGTAGCGTTACAAAATCAGCAGTCCTCCTGATATAGAACTCATATTGGCGAAAGAAGTATACGTCAGGGTTGGCAATATTTTGTTGTTTTCGGTGGCAGTATCTTCAGCGTAACAAGTTTGTTCGTAAAACTTGTATCCGACCAGGAATCACACAACAACAGGCTCTTTTCACTTGTGGCATTGTCGCCAAGGAATGAAGTTAGAAAACATTTACTGTGTTCTTTATTCATTTTCCCAATTTTGCCTGCCGCCTCATGAATGTTTCATGGGCAGGTTGTTTGAAGTTTGTTTGAAACATTCGGGCAAATTGCCACATCCCTCCTGAAAGCAGATGTACGCCTTGTCTGTCAGTTTTTCTATCACTCCAATTGTGCAGTTGTGGGCAGAGTTACGCACAGACTGCAACTAACTAGCCGCAGTTTCCTCTCCTCTGTGAGACAGTGCTGATGATGATGATCTTTCGTACTGGAATCGACTCGGGTCATCACTCCAAACATTTCCTTTCACTACAGCCTGCTCTGTCAAAAGCGTGATCACTGCCTCTATAGACTGTTGTGACTTCTGACGTATGCTATTATTGTGTTCTATGTCCTCGCGGGTGCCAAAGGTAGTAAAATGCCTGATCAATTGCCATATTCAGCTTTAAGGCTGACGACAAAACAATACTGAAGCTTTGAAATTGTCCAAGCCAATCATTTTAGACGCTTCTAGTGCCCACATTTGCAGATGCCAATATTGTAGATGCATACCATCTTGCTCTATCAAATTTGGATATTAGATGCTATTTTACGGTTTGTAATAGCGACAGTCTGTTTCCTTTGAAACGATCTCCTGCTCGCCTTTTGCTAGACGCATAATTTAAAAATAATCTGCAATTTGATTTACTTTTAAAGGACTTGTAGTGCCTCATTAGTTGGATATAGAAATTTAAATCTAGGCTTCAACAGTCTTTATGAATGTTCTCTAGTACGCTGTCATCAGTATCTTCTAAAACACTGGACCTCGACTGTCTGGGAGGAGACTGTTTGTACTCATTTTGACCGGACTCTCCATGTTGCTCTGGAGACGAACGTCTTGTCTGCTTGAACACCTACCACCAGATTCAGCTTCCATCTGTCCTTCAAAATCAGTGTATCTACTAGATCTACAACTTTGCTTCCGCAGTTTTTTCTCGAAGTTCAGGGCTTTATTGTGAAAACCGTACAACAAATTTATGAATTTAAAGAAAAATGTTATTATTATGTTAATTAGAGACGTTGACGCTTAATCAGTGTTGTAAGATTAGTGGTACATCATCATTGCTAAATTCATTGACTCTGGTAAAAGTGTGCCCATACACTGCACTAACCTCACTCTTCTTGATACAAACATGCCTTTCCAAAATATTGAGAAAGCAATTGCCAGCAACAGTATCCTTCGCTATATTTTAAAATCTAATAAAGCACGAGGTCGGGCCCTTTAAAAAGCAGGATCGTATTTACCAGAATTTGTTTATTTCGCACCGACCGTTATACATGGCTTTTTCACGAGTCCGCAAATGCAGTGATATTTATGTTTGTGCTAGAGACTCATTCAGCCAAAAAATAAACAGTGATCACATTTTAACAGATCAAATAGTTTTCAAAGAAATTTTGTAAAGTGAAGAATTATTAAAAACTGAAATTAATCTGCCAGAGACAGTATCTACTTTTCATGTGTTCTACAATCATTGAAATTGTATATAATGATACTGATTTTTTATAATGAGACTCATATCTCTTACTAGTAATCCAAATGTAATACCTTTTATTAACAAATACTTGCGTTTACTTATTTTTCCCAATACTCCACTACCAATCGGTGACTGATCGGGACCGAATACGAATTATTCACATGAGTCGACCAATATATTTTAGCATACAACACATAATCCTAGGAACATAATCGAGTTTCTGGAACTCACATCATATGACCGCCTAACAAGGAACCCCTTGAATGGGAGGTCGCTAAAGGCCAATGATGTTTACGCCCCACATATTGTCTACAACGCAACCAGGTATTGACTGCTAATGGTAGCAGAGGGAGGGACTGTGGGTAATCAGTGGTGAGCACAGCTTCAGGTTACGTTGGTAGTTAAATTGCTTAGTCAAGAAGAAACTCACATAAGTGATACAGCGCTAGTAATGTCGATACAAAGCACAGCAAAGGCAGAGACAAACAAGGCTAACATTGCGTTATGTCTACAACAGTTGTCGAAGTTGACATTTCGTCAGAAAGGAATCCAAAGAATGAGAAAGCAGTGGTAGATGAACTATTAGCGTTTCTGGAGATGAGTTCAGTGGGATGTGTGGTGTCGTATATGCTCGACTGTGGGGACGATGTACATGAGGAGTAGAATGACGACGTCAGGTGCTTAACAAGTGAAAGTGATACAGAAACAAGTATCGAGCCACGTAGTTCATGATCCTTGTCGGGCAGGGAGCTACAAATCCCGTCTCCAGTGAAACGTACTAAAGGACAATATTTGTCCAAGGAGCGGGCACTAAACATAATTACGCACTAGGAAGATGACCCGCAGCATAGTAAAAGAACAATTACGAACAGATTTAGAATACTTCCGCCGCAGAATGACCGTGGAGGGCATTAGAGAAACTACGGATATTCAAAGCAGGACAAGGCCTACTTATTACAAAAACTGGTGTTTGCGCGTTTGAAGGATGCTCCTACAGTTCACCGGATGTGCGTAATAGTAAGCCACTACGTTATGCACATAAAATTGCGCGCGACATAGATTACAGGGATTTGGAGGGAAGCTGTGGATGGTTACATAACTTCAAACAACACTACAGAATTGGAAGACGTAAGACAACGAAATTTCAATTTGATGATGCGCATAACCTTCGGAATCGGCCCGAAAATTTGTAAATGGTATAAACAAACTTATTCCAGCGTTCCGTCAGGAATCTGTTTTCAGCTCCGACCAATCAGGATTTGAAGAGGAAATGCATGTGACAATAACCCCGAAAATTAGAGGCACCAAAAGAATATTTCAACATCAGTTAACATTATAAATACAATTATGTCGACTATAAATCTGAATTGTAAACTGACTGGAAAATTATTTATGGCGCTGCGAGAGATTGGAGGTGCCCTGCCCGCTACGATTCTTTCTCGTGTGAGTGATCTTGCAAGGGCAGTAGGAACGTTTAGGTCACAGCAAGGAGGGCCAGCAGAATGGGCATAAGAGAGCTATAGTTATGGTTTGAGCACTGCTTTTGACCTATAGCCGGTCAAAATAACATGCTTTTGGAATGAGATTTCCACTCTGCAGCGGAGTGTGCGCTGATATGAAACTTCCTGGCAGATTAAAACTGTGTGCCCGACCGAGACTCGAACTCGGGATCTTTGCCTTTCGCGGGCAAGTGCTCTACCATCTGAGCTACCGAAGCACGACTCACGTCCGGTACTCACAGCTTTACTTCTGCCAGTATCTCGTCTCCTACCTTCCAAACTTTACAGAAGCTCTCCCGCGAACCTTGCAGAACTAGCACTCCTGAAAGAAAGGATATAGCGGAGACATGGCTTAGCCATAGGCTGGGGGATGTTTCCAGAATGAGATTTTCACTCTGCAGCGGAGTGTGCGCTGATATAAACTCATAGGAGACGAGATACTGGCAGAAGTAAAGCTGTGAGTACCGGCCGTGAGTCGTGCTTCGGTAGCTCGGATGGTAGAGCACTTGCCCGCGAAAGGCAAAGGTCCTGAGTTCGAGTCTCGGTCGGGCACACAGTTTTAATCTGCCAGGAAGTTTCAACATGCTTTTGCTTCATTCCTGGTCTACGTATAAAAATCATATACCTTTTAAGCAAACAGTTCATACCGCCTGGAACCGCTGGACAAATTCGGCCTCAGGATGTTCGCTTTTCCCGTGCCTATAAAACGGATTATCGCACTACGTCCAGCTACACCTTAAAGGACAGCCACTTTCACGATATGTAATACATATATACCATAGAAGGGCGATCTCTGAACCTCCCAGACCCTCATTTTCTGTCACTTTCAAGTGAGCCTTACTGGTGTTTGAACAGGCCGTCAGGGCGCTACGTGTTACGCTGCTGACGGCCTCTGTAATAGTATTGGGTTTCGGATGCTCTGTATATAAAATATTTGTCATAAAAGAGAGGAACAGACGTCAAGTTGTAGTTGGTAAAATGTTATGTTTTTGTAATGTGCGTCTACACAAAGACTCTCGGATGTATTCAATCTCATATTTGATAACCATTACCAAAACCCACTTTCGTGTATCCATTTCCCCCCATTTTTTAAAATGTAAAGTTAGGTCCCTTAGGTATTTGTATCGAAGAATCAGATTGCGTGAAGGCAATCCGGGTAAAATGTCAGGCTCAAGCCACCTTTGCGTAATCAGACATTATTCCTCCTGAACACAATCGTGAATCGACGCAACGCACTTCAAAACTCTGCTCTCTCTTTCTCTGAATTGCACCAAAGTCCGCTAAGAAATTGCTGTGAGTGCAGAATCTAGTATAAATAGCATTATCATTATTAACATGGTCTAATCATATGCATCACAAGATGCATCGAAGGAGTACACCTACGCGGTAGCGCGCCTTTGGGACTTCAGACTGGTTCTGATAGGTCTATTATATTACACGATTCGCGCGGGATATACCTGTCGCGAATCAGCGCATGCGCTCTTAGCTTCATTAACGCATGGAACACGAAGGAGACTGTTTTGTTGCAAAGTTTTCATGCAGACTAAAAAAAAATTTCTAAAATAAATTATTAAATTATATACTTAGAGAGGAAGCTGATCGCTATATTAGAGAAAGATGCATGTTAAACGCAAAATACAATTTCAAGAATGAAATTGTCACTCTGCAGCGGAGTATGCGCTGGTATGAAACTTCCTGGCAGATTAAAACTGTGTGCCGGACAGAGACTCCAATTCAGGACCTTTGCCTTTTGCGCGCAAGTGCTAAAATACAATTACTTTTATTTATACCACATTCACAGCCCGCACGGTGTACACAGTACTTTTTCCGAATTGACACTTCAATCGAACGACAAGCAAACTCAACAGAGCTCTGTGGAAGAGACAAGTTCAATCGATTCCCATGATTCCAACATGTTCTTCATAACAATCTTGAAAAATTGGGGTCTGCTGACACGGTTGGGATCATGAAGTCCATGAATGGCTGCAGATGGTCTCCAAGCAACTGGATATAAACACTACCAACCAATGATCAGTTCAGTCGGACCACAGGACTCACCAGGAAAGTATTTGGGCTCGAACAAACACAAATACACTAAAATCGTGTGAGAAATAATGTAAAGTGATACTCCTCTTCTGCAAAACTCTGCAGTCGTCCGTTAGAGGCCTCTGCGTATGCCATGCAGCATTGCACACCGACCTGCCGGTACGCCAGTCGGGACCAGTAGGGACGGCGCAGTGTGCCTCTCAGGTTGCCTTTTGTGACATTATTTGTGTATTGAAGCGTCAGATGGCTCGGCGATTGGTAATCAATCCTGCTAATGTATTGCGATTGGTTGAGATGAAGTTACGAAGAACCCTTCTTTGTGAAGATGGTATTGGTGTAGAAGACGAATCATTCTCATGTTTTCTGGTATCTATTATAGTGCAGAAATATGAGCATAAGTTAGAAACAGATACTGTTGTACCACTAGCACATAATGATGATGACAGGGATGATAATGACGAACAGCTCACTGCAGACGGTAGTGCTACGGCAAGCGCGGGAAGAGACGATGGAAGCAGTGCCAGTGAATACCAACCGTCTCCCAAGAAGAAGGTTAAAGTTGCAAGTATCATCACGGCGATTGATAACAGCACACTGGAGAACATGTACGATGATTATTACGTAAGAGGTTTCGATACATACGACAAGCTTCTGAAAAGATACTCTAAAGTGAAGTCTAAAAGCAATATTAAAAACATACTGGATTACGTGGCAAAGAAAAGAGAAGGAAATACAGTTTTCAAAGGAAATCGTACACTGCTGTTCAAGACCATCAAGGAGCGTGTAATGGCGAAATTCGATGAAGCGCGAGAATGCGGTTCCGCCGTTCATTATTGGCATTTACAACATTGGGCATTGGACGTAGCCAGAAATCTCGGGTGTACAAACTTTACAGCTTCACTAGGATTTATTATTAATTTGAAACAGGAGTTTAGGATAACATCACGCCTTATCACTATGCTCCAAGCACGAAAAGATAACGATGACGAAGAAGAGCTGATTGAAAGAGCTCAAACGTTTGTTGCTGACGTCAATGAGCATGTCATGAGAGAAAACATCGATATTAGTTCTGTATGGAACTGTGATCAGAGTCAGTTCAACTATGAACTTTCCTGCGACAGAACACTATCCATGAAAGGGGAGAGAAACACTGTCGCGATGTTGCAATCAGTTAACTGTGCAACACATAGTTACACGACCGATGTTGTTATATCAATGGACGGATGATTGGCACACAAACTCTATATCTGTTTCCAAGAATCCAGTAGAAAGTTTGGACCCCGCGTGTCAAGGGAAATAGAAACGCGGTGCCCTCCAAATGTCGTCGTCGATCCAAGTGTGAGTGGGAAGATGACGAAACAACATCTGAAGACGTTTTTTCTGTCAGTTTTGAATCCAAATTTGTCGAGAAAGTCATTAGTACTTTGTGACTCTTGGTCTGGACATAAGGATGAACGAGTACTACTGGAAGCATCTGGCGGAAAACATGTAGATTTAAAAATCATTCCGCCTAAAACTACAAAATATGCACAACCTCTGAATGTGTATTTCTTCAGGCAATATAAAATATATGCCAAGAGAATAACAGACTTCATTAAACTACGTTCCAGTAATATTCAGCCGAAATTGCACGACAGATTTTTTTATCATGAATATGCATTCTGTCATTTACAATCAGTTATCTGCGGGAGTATACAGACCAAATCATCGAAAAGCGTGGCAGAACGCTGGCTACTATATTGGTGAACCAGTGAACAACTTCAAAAGTGTCAGTGACGTGCCGTTCAACACTGATATTATAGAATGTGCAAATACGCCATGCGATCAACTTGCATTTCTTCACTGTGCGTTTTTCAGTCATTCGTATTGCTCGGAGCATTTTATTGACATTCCGCATTTACATTTATAGTTAACAGTTGCATACCAATGCTGTATGTTGGACTGGCCAACGCCAATGGGAGGGGGTCAGCGGCTGACGCCACAACCATCACACATTACTTATGTATTTCCATAATTTTGGCAGATTAGAAGATTAAAATGTTCATTATTATTACTGGGAAAGGGTTCTGGGACATTTTTAGTAAAAAATAAATAGTTTTTTACACTTATTTGTAGTAATTTCACAATTACAAGGATTGCTCAGTTCACATTCAGAACACTTTACAATACGAACTACTTCCTGCAAGGCAGATATACTTCCTGCAAGAAGTGCAACCCTTCATGTACTTACGGTCTTTGCTTCTGGCGCATAAGTAACAGCGTCCTTTCTTTGGCAGATTATGCACAGCTGCACGTGTTACTTTCCGTCGCGGCTCCGTAACGTTGTTTCCTTTGCTCACAGCACCTTGATTTTGATTACAGTCATACCCAAAAGTTGATAACGCTGTAGTGTATTTTGAGTGTAGGCCTACAGCATTTTGAGCGCGTCTTTTCATGTTGAGGTCACAAAGTTCACAAGCAAGATCTTTCAGGTACTTCTTTCTTCCAGTACTGACTGAGCTTTCGGATAGTTCACCACTAAATGTATTGTCTGAACTCTCAAGCAAATTCCTAATTCCGTCATCTGTCGATTTCATGTTCTTGTACATTCTGTCAAATGCCACAAAGATATTACCTTCCGCTCACCACACTGTTTACCGGTTGACTGCGAGTGGTGATTGTTGACCGTATACTCCTTCAGTTATAACAATCGCTGTAACTCAACAATGAGTGTAAACCAAAAGTTGTTCTTATTGTCGATTGTAGCAATTATAATTATGATAAATGTCATGTATTTATTAAATAAACTACTGAACATGTCAGGAGTTTTAGCCTAAAAACTTCGTTGGTGTCAGTTACTGACCCCACCCAATGGTATGCAACTGTTAAGATTGCTGCATTGCGTATGGCGTCTACAATTACATCTACAGTGATATCTAGAGCACGACTGCAGAGTTTTGCAGAAAAACGACACCCACCAGCACATTTAGAGGTACATAAAGATACTGTAACCAAACGTCTATACAGATCTGTTTGTTCGGGCCCAAGTACTTTCCTGGTCAGTGCATGCAACCCACACCATTTTGGAGCGACCGCAGTGTCTTCTTGACGGGTCCATGGCTTCGAGAGGTCTGCGCGACACTCGAACCCTCCTGTCAGCTCTTACCAACTGAAATCGGCTCTCATCTGACCAGGCCACATTTTTCCAGTCGTCTAGGGTACAACCGATAGGACCACGAGCGCAGGACAGGCGCTCCAAGCGATGTTCTGCTGTCACCATTGGCACTCGGTCGGACGTCTGCTGCCGTAGCCCATTAACGCCATATTTCGCCGCACTGTCCTAGCGAATACCGTCGTTGTAGAACCCAAATTGATTACTGCTGTTATTTCACACAGTGTTGCTTGTCTGTTAGCACTGACAGATCTTCACAAATGGCGCTGCTCTCGGTCGGTAAGTGAAGGCCTCAGGCCGCTGCCTTTTCCGTGGTGAGAGGTAATGCCTGAAATTTGGTATTCTGCACACACTATTGACACTGTGTATCTGGGATATTGAATGCCCTAACGATTTCCGAACTAGAATTCCCATGGGTCTAGCTCCAACCACCATTCAGCATTCAAAGTCTGTTAATTCCCGCTGTGAGGCCATTAACTGCGTGGGACATCTTTTCACATGAATCATCCAAGTCCAATGACAGCTCCGCCAATGCACTGCCATTTTATACCTTGTGTTCGCGATACTACTGCCATCTGTATACGTGCATATAACTATCTCATGTCTTTTGTCACCTCAGTGGATATACTGAATCATCAAAAAGTCAGTATAAATATAAAAACTTAATAAACCACGGAATAATGTAGACAGAGAGGTAAAAATTGACACACGTGCCTGGAATGAAATGGGGTTTTATTAGAACAAAAAAAAAAGTATTTCTAGACGTGTGAAACATCTCTTGCGAGCGTCGTTTGGCGATGATCGTGTGCTCAGCCGCCACTTTCGTCATGCTTGGCCTCCAAGGTCCCCAGACCTCAGTCCGTGCGATTATTGGCTTAGGGATGCTGAAAGACAACATCTGACGCCAATGCCTCACCATAACTCCGGACATGCTTTACAGTGCTGTTCACAACGTTATTCCTCGACTACAGCTATTCTTGAGGAATGATGGTGGACATATTGAGCATTTCCTGTAAAGAACATCATCTTTGCTTTGTCTTACTTTGTTATGCTAACTATTGCTATTCTGATCAGATGAAGCGCCATCTGTCAGACATTTTTTGAACGTTTGTATTTTTTTGGTTCTAATAAAACTCCATGTCATTCCAAGCATGTGTGTCAATTTGTACCTCTCTATCTACATTATTCCGTGATTTATTCAGTTTTCAAATTTATACTGACTTTTTCATCACCCTGTATATGTGTTTGTATGTACAGCTTTCAACCAGGAGCCAACAATAGATCAACAGATGCTTGTCCTTCCACCTCAGTGAGGTTCGAGTTGACTATTTTTGTACAGAATGGAAACAAGTTTTTTTTTTTTTTTGTAGAACGGGGGAAATGTATTGTAAAATAAGTTCTACGTAGACATTCTTTCATAACGAAAATAAATTGCTGAAACTTATTCTAGTGCAAAATAGTGTAAGAAGAAGCAATTTATTCCCCTCCACCATAATATCTGAGTGCTCTAAAAGCTTTTAGTCGAAGCAGGTAGAAGAAAACCTATTCAATAAAAATGTGCTGTCTATTAACTTGCTGGAAGGAAACTTGTGTTACTTTTGAGTTTAATAATGGAACCTTCTAATTCAGTAAGTTTCAAATTATTTGACTTTCTATCTGTCAAAGGGGGACAGAAATGAAAATAATCCAATTTTATGACGATATGTTACACATAAGTTACTGTTTAAGTGCGTAAATAGTAAGGTACACTTGGAGTTAAGTTTCTCCTTGACAACTGCTATTTTGTAAAAGACTTTCTATTTTAGTGATGCATGAAATTTAATATGGGAGACTATTACTAACTCAAATCTGTATATTCAAAACTCAAATTTTCAGCAAATAGACATATTTACTAATTAATTTGCGACGTGAATCTAAAATGACTGGTGCCAGAGAACTACCAGGACCGATGTCCTCTGCAGCTTGGTCCCTTTAATCCTTAAACCAACCAACCGACCAGAGAACTACCTTTTAGGTTAGAATCAGTATTTAGGCATTATGTTTAAAAGAATTCAAAATAGCAGGGGAACTCCAAAAATGCTTAAGAATGTACAGAGGAGCAAGGTTAGCTTATTTCGTCAAAATATTAGAAGATTGGGTAAGAAGAGCTTTTTGTCTACTATGAAAATTTAGAGATCTCTGAAAAATAGAAATCCTATGCCTATCTGAGCAACACATAATCATGGGTTTACACATAAAAGATTACACTGTAGCGGTGTACTCACGCAGAACTAATATGGGAGAAGGAAGAGATGTTACATATTTACATAGAACACAAGTTCAGAAACGTAGAAAAAAGTAGATTTTGTGGTGATCAGCACATATAAGTGTATCCTTTGAATTAATACTGAAAAATAATTTACTTTTGATTCTAACTGCATGTCGATCCCCACTGGGAAAGTTTGAACAGTTTATGAGGAATCTAGATTCTTTACTATGCTGTCTGTCAGACAACAGCAAGATGTTAATAGTCTGTCTAAAGGGCTCTGATAGGAAAAGTGATATGGAAACCTTATTTGGGTCCTAAAAATTAAACTCAGTAATTAACTTTCCAACAGATGGATAAAGGCAGTAGGGCCTTAAGTGTTATGTTCTCTTCATTAAAGCTCAAAGTAAGACAATTATTGTTTATTCAGTAATAAACACTCTCTCTGATTATGATTCACAGTTAGTATAAGTAAAATAGTGCCTTGAAGTATAGATACTCCTCAGTGGAAATCAGAATAATTAATGACCCTAGGAAAAATGTCCTTGAAAATACTTTACAAGAGGTTATCTTTATAATTAACCAAATAATAACATAAAATTTAACCTATTTAATGATAACTACATATAGTTTGAAATTAGTTTTCCACATAAGCTGATCAGGAAAGACATTAAACAACCACATAAAAAACTATGGATCATTAAAGCGATTAAAGCAGCTTATGAAAGGAAAAGGGAAATGTATGTGTTGACAAGAACAGGTAGAGATCCTATGGTAGTTGCAAACTACGAAAACAAATCAAAATTACTAAGATAAGTCATTAAGAAATCAAGGAATATATACATAATGTCAGGAATCATTAATCTGACAACAGAGTTAAGGCTGTATGGAATGTAAGGAAATGACTAACAGGACAACCAGCCACAGAATGGTGTAACGTCACTACCAGACTGAATGGAAGGGCTATAAATGATGAGTCACAGGTAGGAAATGTAACTAATTATCATTTCGTAAATATATTAGAAAGTATAGGGAAACGCAGTTCAAGAGAAAAATCGCTGTGTTGTAAAAGCAACTCTCACAAAATTCAGTAATATGAATCTATCACCAACTTCTCCTTCTGCATTTAAGAACGTTGTATATACGCTCAACAATGAAGTCTCATCTGGGTTTGGTGGTGTTTTCTACAGGGTACTAAACATTCGTTCAAAAATGGTTCAAATGGCTCTGAGCACTATGGGACTCAACTGCTGAGGTCATTAGTCCCCTAGAACTTAGAACTAGTTAAACCTAACTAACCTAAGGACATCACAAACATCCATGCCCGAGGCAGGATTCGAACCTGCGACCGTAGCGGTCTTGCGGTTCCAGACTGCAGCGCCTCTACCCGCACGGCCACTTCGGCCGGCACTAAACATTTGTTCCCGTACAATAAACCCTGTCTTATCTTAAATATGCAATGTATCACTGAGGTACTGAAATGTACCCTTGTCAAACCCCGCATTAAGAAAAGTTATGAGAAAGAAGTTAATAACTACCGACCTGTGTCACCACTGACATTTTCCAAAATTTCTGAGGTGATGTGCTCTAGATTAGTATCTCACCTAAGCAACAATAATATCTTTGGCAAATCACAGTTTGGATTTCTGAAGGATTGTTTTACTGAGAACGCCATTTACATGAGTCACCAAACTTTACAAACATTTAATAATAAATAGCGCCAGTTGGTATTTTCTAAGGCGTTATCTAAGGCACTGGGCTGTGTGTAGCACAGCGCTCATCAATACAAATTTTGGTTTTATGGGATTGATGGTACAGCTAACCAATGGATATGTCGTATGTAACCAAGATAATGCACAAATATGTACTTAGTAATACAACTTGTGTGATCTAGGGATGTTATTCTGACTGGGGAGCAATCTTAAGTTAAATATATAGAAAAAAGCAGAATTATTTCTTTTTCTAGATGACATTAGTATTGTAATCAATCGAGGCATATATACAGAAACAAAAGAAATGGTAAACATTGTTCTTAATACCGCCACCGATCGTTTTTCTGCGAATAGTCTGAGTCTCATTTTTAAAAAGACAACATATGCAGTCCTGCATACTCAGTGGTAAGTGTAAGAGTTGGCGAGCGAATAATAAATTTCATGGAAACTTCAAAAGTCTTAGGTGTCCACATTGATGATAATCTAAACTGGAAAAAGCACATTTTGCAACTCGTAAAACAACTTAGTTCAGCGCTATTTGCTTTTCGAATCATGAAAAAGGTGCTCACTCAGGATCATCTTGTAGACATATTTTTAAGTATTCTGAGTACTGCTTGTTATAAATAATACACAATAGTTCAAAATAAACAGTGATGTACATAATTACAACATCAGAAGGAGAAATGACATTCATTACTCCACATTAATGCTGTCTTTGTCTCAGAAAGGGATGTACAATGCTGAAAACAAAATTTTTGGTAACTTATCCAGTGACAACAGACAGAAAATTAATATTTGAAAACAAACTGAAAATGTTTCTCCTTGACAGCTCGTATTTCGCAGATGAATTTCTGTTATTGTAATGTATAGAAGAAGGTGCTTGGTAGGAATCAGTACCTCACATCTGTATGTTAAAAAAATTGTGAATATTCAGCATGCAGCGGCCGAGCGGTTCTAGGAGCTTCAGTTTTGAACCGCGTGACCGCTACGGTCGCAGGTTGGAATCCTGCCTCGGGCATGGATGTGTGTGTCGTCCTTAGGTTAGTTAGGTTTAAGTAGTTCTAAGTTCTAGGGGACTGATGAAATGGCTCTGAGCACTACGGGACTCAACTGCTGTGGTCGTAAGTCCCCTAGAACTTAGAACTACTTAAACCTAACTAACCTAAGGACATCACACACATCCATGCCCGAGGCAGGATTCGAACCTGCGACCGTAGCGGTCTAGGGGACTGACGACCTCAGATGTTAAGTCCCATGGTGCTCAGAGCCATTTGAACCAACCATTCAGCATGCAGCAATATTTAAGAACTAAATTTCGATGTGAATGTAGAACGACTCGTTGCACTTCACTACGATTTGACGTGCAAATGGTCCATGGAATATGAAGCTAACTAATTAGGCAGTAAGCAGCTAAATTCTAGGAAATTGTAAAAGGAGAAACTAGAAAACTGAAAAACGAAGTTTGTGCTCTGAAAAAGAAATCACGCGGGGAACTTCCATTCGGTTATTGGCGATAACACCACTTTAAACTGACATTATATGATTGAGGAAAACCGGTCTGTGTTCAGTAAGCATCTTCAGGGTTATCTGCCTTTGGAAAAAACTTTGCCAGTTGAAATTTTTTCCTGCAGACATGAAAGTTCGAACATCTATTTGTGGCTGTTTTCTTCTATATTGTGTTAAACATAAGAATAGACCTGATGTAAACATTACACCGTGTATTCTTCCGCGTTATCTAGAAACTCATTGGATTTCGTTTCACGTGAAGCGGAAGCCACGCTGTCTCGAGTGCACAGTCAAGTACTGTAATGAGGATAAGTTTTATGGTGTGCGTTACGCGCACATCGACGGGACAACAGCTTTACGCGCTATTGTAACTTGGAGGTCAAAGGTCAGCCAACAGGTCCGCGTGACCTGCAGCTGCAGTTACGACGTAAAAAGACACTAGCACAGAAACAGTATAGCTTCGAATGTCATTTAAGGGGAGCCGGAGGTGGTCAAATCCAAAAAATTACGATTCTTTTTTTTTTTTTTTTTGCTACCGAAAATTAACTTGAACATTCCTCTTTAATGTAAACTTTGAATTATTTTTCTACTCGCCCTAGAAGTGGAGTTATTACCATTTTCCCCCACGCCTGCAGAGGAAATGGGCGGCCGCTGAATGCATCTAACACCCTCTCGCGACTTCCTGGCGAACTGCTTTGGATTTTCTCGGCCTGTTACGCATACAGAGTCTTATGTTACGCATACAGCGCCTTATGTTATGCATACAGCTTACTCCTATTTTCCTCAGAATTTCGAACATCTTGCTCCATTTAATATTGTCGTACACATTTGTTCTGGTTACGATGCAACGTTTTAGTAACCGTGTATATAAGAAGAGGAAGAACGTAGGGAAAAGAAAATTAACACTAATACCAAGTTGCGATACTACAATGAATAAGAGCGCGGAACATCGTCTCTTTGCTGTGTTCTGCCTGGATATCTGCCCCCCCCCCCCCAAATTCTATCAGTCCCTCCAGATCCTTGAGCGTCATGCACTCCGCCTCGCCTTCCGTATCTGCCTCCCGTCCCCCACGCGGATCCTCTATGATCTCATTCCTTTCCCCCATCTGCTCCTATTCCTCGAACATATCCGCATCCTCTACACCTCCCGCCGTCTTGAACCCCCTCACCCCCTGGTTGCTCCTCTCCTCTCCTCTCCCATCCTCGCCCCCTGCCACGTCTTCACCGTTGTCCCCCCCCTACCCACCATCTCTACACCCTCCATCTCCTTTCCCAAGGTGGCTTCCGTCAACTCCCCCTCCCGGATGATGCCCTCTCTCCCTCCATTTATCCTTCCTATCAACTCTGATCCTCCCTCCCCCTCCTTTCCTCTGTCCTTTCCCTGGGCTCCCTCTTCCCCCCCACTTCCGTCCTGTTTCCTCCCCACTCCACCTCTCCCTACCTCCCTTCTCCTCCCCAGTCCTTTTGTATTCCTCTCCTCTGCATAACCCCTCCCTGTCGCGTCTGCCCCCTGCCCCTCTTCTGGGTCCTCATCCTCCTTCAGCTCCTTTCCCGGTTCCCCCCCCCCTTCGCTTTTACTCTCCTTTCCCCCCTTTTTGTTTTCCCATCTTCTGTCCAGTTTCCCCCCACCTGCTCTCGACTGTGGTGTCACATTTGCCGACTTTTTCGTGCAGTGTTCTAGTGACTATTCAGTGTTGTTTGTCTTTCACGTGGTGCGAACAGAAACCATGCTGTCGCTGGGTGTGAATTTTATATCCTTTGCGAACAGAATCCAGACTGTCGCCGTGTTTTTTAATTGTCTATTGTTTTCCCTGTCTGCTCCGTATGTGTGTTTATTCGCTTCATCATCCCTCTGTTGTTTGTTTTAAGTTCCCCGTTTTCTTTTCACCTTGTTACTCACTAAGTCCCCGATTGTATCGCCTATTTTTTATTATTATATATTCTCCTGCTCTTTGTCAGAAAATCTGTAGGCTGCAGAGCGGCATACTAAGCTGCTGCCAGCCCGCCCCCTTCGGGGGGAATTGAAATTCAATAAAGGAAAAAAAAAATCTCTTTGCTGTTTACCGTTTCGAATTAGTTCAGTGTTGCTCCTGTTGTTGGTAGCATTATACTTCTTGTGTAAAGCGGGTAATATGCAGTATGTACAAGAATCAGGAGGGAACAATAAAACTAATTTTTCATGACTTAGCACAGCCAGAATTGTTACACAAATGTCTACACGGAAAGACGCAGAATCCTAATAAGAGCGTAAACAATTTGATTTGGAAAGTGATTCCTGTAAGGGTGTTTGTAAGCATAAAAACACTGCACTTTGGCATTTATGATGCAATAGCAACCTACAACCAAGGGGACAGTGTGAAGTGTGAAGTTCTGAAGGCATTAGGATTTACAGCTGGGGTGAACACTGTACGAGCACTAAGAAATATTGACAGAGAAAGGATAAGAGGAGCAGAAAGAAGAGAAAGGCATATGAAGTATGATGGAACAACAGGCCAGAAAAGAAGACAGAAGAGGAAGCTTTTGGAGGATGAAGAAGAAGACCCTGATAATCCATCCTATAGTGCAGGAATGTATTGAGAAACTTTGATAGCCATTTCCCATAAATTAGAATTTTTCGAATATAAGGAACATTTTCTCAAAATCGACTCAAGCTAGAGAGATGAAATTTTTATACAGCACTCCTAGTGGTCAAAATTACATTGTAACACAGCCATTTGGCAATATGTTCAGTAGTTTCATTTCAGTTTAATTATAAAGCAACTATTTGTAAAAAAATTTGGGTCATTAATAAAAAATAATTGGAAGGAAACTAGAATAGATACTCCAAAATCCCTCTGTCATAACTGCAATACTAAACCACTCTATACGTAAAAAAAATTCAAATTTTTCTATTTGGTAGTTTATTCTTAAATGTTCCTCAAACTTAGCGATTTTAACATGGGCAGCATAGGCACCTACGGCTCCCCTTAATTTTTAAACAGAATGAAATAACATTCGGCAAAACTCCAGTAATACTGCACGCTTCCTAGAGGACCAGACGGAGACCATAAGATGCTCTCGTTCCTGCTAGAAACGATAAAAGTTCCAAACTTAAACAAAGGGTAATTTTTCTGAGCGACATTTGTTTGACGCAAAAAAATGCAGGAATTTCACAGTGAAGTTAAATATTTAACCCACCAAAGGTATCTCTTACTCTCAGTCGTCTGGTAATCTCTCAATTTCTTCCATATCGGAATCTTGTTTCAGTACTGGAACTGTTATGTGCTACGTTGAAAACGAGTTCATCAACAGAATTCTCGAAGCCCTCGATACGTCACATTTTCTCCTCTTCTTTTACGACGTTACGTTCTCTATCCCACCAGCATTCGGCAGTGATGTTGGGAGACCTCGGTCCATTAGTTCTAATACTTCTGAGAGCTTAAATGTCTTGTCATTTCTCCCGAAAATTCCCTTAACTTGGCTCCAGATCAGCTATGTTGGGTTCATATTGCAGTAGTACAGTGGCGACTGTAAAAATGTAGCAACTGTAAGGTGTACTCGATTCTGTGAAAATTGTTGTCGATGTTTCGATGGCATCACTCTGGCATAATACGAAGGACAAAGTCCAAATAAGGAAAATTTGGTATCTCATCTTTGTCTCAAAAATTTAATTTGTTATGTTTTCTTTATTTAAACAACCTTTACTAAAAATCTTTTATAAAATATATTTAGTTAAGAATTTATAACTGCAATGAAATTGTAATTTTGTGTACAATACGTACTTACCTGCATTCTCACTAAAAATAATGATTAGGTATGCGTTAAGTAGCATATAATTAATGAATTTTATATTTAAAAGATGTACGTGTTTAAATTGAACGAAAGAAATTACGACCAAAGCGAGCTAAATTTTAACCTTCGATCTGTGGATTGTAATCAGTTACTATTTTGCAACGCTATCGACACAGCTGTGCATTGCGTTTTGATAGACTCCTTAATTAAATACAATTTCTTGGAAAAGCTCAAAACCGATTTTTCTCTGAAAGCTTGTGATAAACATTAAGAACAACCTATTTCTCGGCTCTTTCTAACCCATACACGTGTTTCACCACGGAACGGGAAGCAGCCTCAGCCATTTTCATACTGAGTATTAACAGCGCGCCAATCAGAGCACAACGCTGCAGAGGCTGTGACTATACACTGTTTTTGAAATAAAAACTACACAGCTGAAGCGTGACTAAGAAACACCTTGATGGCTATTAATACAGGGTGATCAAAAAGTCAGTATAAATTTGAAAACTTAATAAACCACTGAATAACGTAGATAGAGAGGTAAAAATTGACACACATGCTTGGAATGACATGGGGTTCTATTAGAACAAAAAAATAAAATAAAATAAAATAAAATAAAAAATAAAAATTCACAGAATGTCCGACAGATGGCGCTGGACAGCAAAACTGCTACCGTGACGAGTGAGAAGTACGCCGATATGTTACATAATCGCATAATCCCCAGCCTGGCTGATAAGCACCTGCTGGAACGTACGATGTTTAAGCAGGATGGCGCTCCACCCCACATTGCTAGAAGCGTGAAAGATCTCTTGCGCGCGTCATTTGGTGATGATCGTGTGCTCAGCCGCCACTTTCGTCACGCTTGGCCTACCAGGTCCCCAGACCTCAGTCCGTGCAATTATTGGCTTTGGGGGTTACCTGAAGTCGCAAGTGTATCGTGATCGACCGACATCTCTAGGGATGCTGAAAGACAACATCCGACGCCAACGCCTCATCATAACTCCGGACATGCTTTACGGTGCTGTTCACAACATTATTCCTCGAGTACAGCTATTATTGACGAACGATGGTGAACATATTGAGCATTTCCTGTAAAGAACATCATCTTTGCTTTGTCTTACTTTGCTAGGCTAATTATTGCTTTCTGATCAGATGCAGCGCCATCTGTCGGACATTTTTTGAACGTTTTTATTTTTTTGGTTCTAGTGATCGTGATCGACCGACATCTCTAGGGATGCTGAAAGACAACATCCGACGCCAACGCCTCATCATAACTCCGGACATGCTTTACGGTGCTGTTCACAACATTATTCCTCGAGTACAGCTATTATTGACGAACGATGGTGAACATATTGAGCATTTCCTGTAAAGAACATCATCTTTGCTTTGTCTTACTTTGCTAGGCTAATTATTGCTTTCTGATCAGATGCAGCGCCATCTGTCGGACATTTTTTGAACGTTTTTATTTTTTTGGTTCTAGTGAAACCCCATGTCATTCCAAGCATGTGTGTCAATTTGTACCTCTGTATCTACATTATTCCGTGATTTATTCAGTTTTCAAATTTATACTGAATTTTTGATCACCCGGTATATTAGAATATGTAAATGTTTCATTTACCGTAACTTCCGCCCCAATAGTTGAGTGGTCAGCGTAACGGATTGCCGTCCTACGGGCCCGGGTTCGATTCCCGGCTGGGTCGGGGATTTTCTCCTCTTAGGGACTGGATGTTGTGTTGTCTTCATCATCATTTCATCCCCATCCGGCGCGCAGGTCGCCCAATGTGGCGTCGAATGCAATAAGACCTGCACCAAGGCGGCCGGACCTGTCCCCTAAGGGGCCTCCCGGCCAATGACGCCAAACGCCCATTTCCATTTACCGTAACATTGTAATAAGATATCCATCATACAAGTAGGACTCACTTCCAAGAGTGTAACAACACCAGTGTACGTATACTACTGCTACTAGCCAGTCATTTTGCGTTTGTTTACGTCAGGTTTATTCTTATGACGAACAAAGTCAAATTTTATTTATTTCAAATGGCATTGGCTCATATAGACGAACACGAGATTCCGAAACACAGGACAAAATTGAGTTACAGTTACTTTTTACACCATATGTGAACATACGGCAATTTGTTAAATTAGTGTTTGTACTCTTTGTTAACATGTATACTGTGTAATTCAAAATTAAGCTTATCTATAAAATACTTAAATTCACTAACGAATTCGGTAGCAGGTACAAAATCAAAGTAGCATTTAAGATCGCATTCACAAAGTCTAATTAGTTTACAAATATATTTATAGGTATCATAATTCAAAGATCTTTGAACTAATCGAAGCGGAAAGTAAGAAACAATTTCAAGTTCATGTAATGTTTTCGGTCTCTTTTGTATTTTACAGGGTGTCCAGAAAAGGGCTCCCTGATATCAAAATTAAATATCTCGAAAACAAAGATCGATAGAGGAATGCAGTAAACGGTATGTTTATTGTGAAAGCTGTAAGAAGTCTATACAGCAGTTTGAAATAATAGTTACAAAAGCTGCTAACAGATGGCGCTGTACGCTGTACAGCTCATATCGTCATAAGCAAGTGAAATAATCGTATGAAAACAATCTTTGCAAACAATCACATCACAATATTTTCAAAATGTTCACCATTGGCACTACAGAGGTGGCGAAAACGAAGAATGAAATTCGCCATCACATTTCGTAGTGTCTCAACCGAAATGGATTCACATGCCACAGAGATCGCCGATTCAATCTCGTCCATCATGGCAGGATGCTTCGGGTAGACCATGTCTTTCACTGTGCTCCACAAAAAAAGTCACAGGGAGTCAAATCCGGCGAATATGGAGGACAATCCATGCCTGCACCAGTAAATTTAGGATATTCCAAAGCAATGACTCTATTCCCGAAATATTCCTCAAGAAAGCGAAACATATGTTCGGTCCGATGTGGTCGGGCTCCATCTTGCATAAACCATTCAGTACCTGGTCGATCCTCTAACGCTTGCTGTGTGGCGACAAATTGTTCCAAAATTGCAACGTAACGTGCACCAGTGACCGTTTCTCGAATGAAAAAAGGGCCAATAATGCCTCGGCTGCATACTACAGCCCACACAGTAACTTTAGGGGAATACAGGGGTTTCGCTTCACACTAATATGGCTTTTCGGAACCCCAAAATCGCCAGTTCTGCTTATTCACGTACCCATTCAGGTGGAAGTGTGCTTCATCTGTAAACAAGATGCAGCCAACACCAAATCCTTCACTATCAATCACTGTGAGCATCTGATTAGCAAAGGCAACCGTTTGTTACACAGCTCGTACGGGTATGGCCTCATGCGTTTAAATTTTAAATGGAAACATATGTAGGCTCTTTCTCAGTATTTTCTGCGTGCTGGAACGCTTCAAACCAGTCTCAGATGCAATTCTACGGACGGATGACATTGGATTTCGCTGAATAATTCCAGAAACGGTGGCGATATTTTCAGGCGTAACTGCGGTTTCCTTGCGGCCAACATGTCTCACTAGATCATCAGTTACGCTGCCTGTTCGTTGAAATTTTGCGAAGAGCGTACGAATGGTTTTCGCATAGGGTCCTTTTGGAACATTAAATCGTGCTTGAAAACTTCGCCTTGTTGCCGTATGACTCTCTTCTAACCTATGGTACTCTAGCTCCAGAAAAACGCGTTGTTCAATGGAGTACATGGTTTTAATCTCTTCTTCGGTACGCTAACCTCATTTCACGTTTCAATAGTGGAACTGATCGCTCTGGGCTTCGGATCACTATTTATACTAGGCATTACGTATGGCGATTACAGCGCCATCTGTTAGCAGCTTTTGTAACTATTATTTCAAACTGCTGTATAAACGTCTTACAGCTTTCACAATAAACATACCGTCTACTACATTCCTCTATCGATCTTTGTTTTCGAGATATTTAATTTTGAAATCAGGGAGTCCTTTTCTGTACACCATGTACATACTCCAATTACAAAAGTTGTATGCCAATCATATCTCTTCATAAATCGCTACTGCTAGAGGTAATTAATTTTGGTAGGTATTTTATGCTGCCTGCTATTAAAACACTATTGATGACAACTGTGTTCCGCTTATGACGAGCGTTAAGAGGCTATTGGGCATAAGGTGTGTATTACTAGATAGTTCAGTCTAGAAGTCCTTTATTCTTAATCTCCTCGTTACATAACGACGGCCACATTTATTATGACATAACTGCAATCTGTCGATAGCGGTCACAGCGACCCGCAACAGCGGGCGAGAAAGAATATGGAAACAACAAAAAACACAACACGTTGCCATGCTTAATACGATATAGGAAAACCGTTGGCATTTAAAACAGCTTTCAGTTGTCTCGGAATGGATAAATACAGGTTCTTCATGGCTTTCGCGAGACTTTTATACCGTTCTTCTTGCGAAATAGTGACAAGTTCAGCTAACGATTATGGAAGTGGATAGGGACTGGTACGTGGGTGCCTTTTCGTACCACACTTACACACCAGAATCATGGCTGGCGGTCACAATTTATAATTAAAACAATTTACTGACATTACACCTTTTAAGGAATTTGACAATAACAAATTGTGGACGAAACACTAGGTAAAGCTTTGCAAATACCATTATAAACCCGACGTACTCAGTACTCAAATAAACAGTCCCTTAAGAGATACACTCCTGGAAATTGAAATAAGAACACCGTGAATTCATTGTCCCAGGAAGGGGAAACTTTATTGACACATTCCTGGGGTCAGATACATCACATGATCACACTGACAGAACCACAGGCACATAGACACAGGCAACAGAGCATGCACAATGTCGGCGCTAGTACAGTGTATATCCACCTTTCGCAGCAATGCAGGCTGCTATTCTCCCATGGAGACGATCGTAGAGATGCTGGATGTAGTTCTGTGGAACGGCTTGCCATGCCATTTCCACCTGGCGCCTCAGTTGGACCAGCGTTCGTGCTGGACGTGCAGACCGCGTGAGACGACGCTTCATCCAGTCCCAAACATGCTCAATGGGGGACAGATCCGGAGATCTTGCTGGCCAGGGTAGTTGACTTACACCTTCTAGAGCACGTTGGGTGGCACGGGATACATGCGGACGTGCATTGTCCTGTTGGAACAGCAAGTTCCCTTGCCGGTCTAGGAATGGTAGAACGATGGGTTCGATGACGGTTTAGAAGTACCGTGCACTATTCAGTGTCCCCTCGACGATCACCAGTGGTGTACGGCCAGTGTAGGAGATCGCTCCCCACACCATGATGCCGGGTGTTGGCCCTGTGTGCCTCGGTCGTATGCAGTCCTGATTGTGACGCTCACCTGCACGGCGCCAAACACGCATACGACCATCATTGGCACCAAGGCAGAAGCGACTCTCATCGCTGAAGACGACACGTCTCCATTCGTCCCTCCATTCACGCCTGTCGCGACACCACTGGAGGCGGGCTGCACGATGTTGGGGCGTGAGCGGAAGACGGCCTAACGGTGTGCGGGACCGTAGCCCAGCTTCATGGAGACGGTTGCGAATGGTCCTCGCCGATACCCCAGGAGCAACAGTGTCCCTAATTTGCTGGGAAGTGGCGGTGCGGTCCCCTACGGCACTGCGTAGGATCCTACGGTCTTGGCGTGCATCCGTGCGTCGCTGCGGTCCGGTCCCAGGTCGACGGGCACGTGCACCTTCCGCCGACCACTGGCGACAACATCGATGTACTGTGGAGACCTCACGCCCCACGTGTTGAGCAATTCGGCGGTACGTCCACCCGGCCTCCCGCATGCCCACTATACGCCCTCGCTCAAAGTCCGTCAACTGCACATACGGTTCACGTCCACGCTGTCGCGGCATGCTACCTGTGTCAAAGACTGCGATGGAGTTCCGTATGCCACGGCAAACTGGCTGACACTGACGGCGGCGGTGCACAAATGCTGCGCAGCTAGCGCCATTCGATGGCCAACACCGCGGTTCCTGGTATGTCCTCTGTGCCGTGCGTGTGATCATTGCTTGTACAGCCCTCTCGCAGTGTCCGGAGCAAGTATGGTGGGTCTGACACACCGGTGTCAATGTGTTCTTTTTTCCATTTCCAGGAGTGTAAATATAAAAAACTTAATGTGCCAGGCATTTATAGAAATGAAAACAATTACAAGTAAAGGTTGACTTAATGACACTTATATAACATGATGTTGTTGTTGTGGTCTTCAGTCCTGAGACTGGTTTGATGCAGCTCTCCGTGCTACTCTATCCTGTACAAGCTTCTTCATTTCCCAGTACCTACTGCAACCTACATCCTTCTGAATCTGCTTAGTGTATTCATCTCTTGGTCTTCCTCTTCGATTTTTACCCTCGACGCTGCCCTCCAATACCAAATTGGTGATCCCTCGATGTCTCAGAACATGTCCTACCAACCAACCGATCCCTTCTTCAAGTTGTGCCAGAAACTCCTCTTCTCCCCAGTCCTATTCAATACCTCCTCATTAGTTATGTGATCTACCCATCTAATCTTCAGCATTCTTCTGTAGCACCACTTTTCGAAAGCTTCTATTCTCTTTTTCTCTAAACTATTTATCGTCCACGTTTCACTTCCATACATGGCTACACTCCATACAAATACTTTCAGGAACGTCTTCCTGACATTTAAATCTATACTCGATGTTAACAAATTTTTCTTCTTCAAAAACGCTTACCTTGCCATTGCCAGTCTACGTTTTATATCCTCTCTACTTCGACCATCATCAGTTATTTTGCTCCCCAAATAGCAAAATTCATTTATTAAGTGTCTCATTTCCTAATCTAATTCCCTCAGCATCACCCGACTTAATTCGACTACATTCCATTATCCTCGTTTTGCTTTTGTTGATGTTCATCTTATACCCCCCTTTCAAGACACTGTACATTCCGTTCAACTGCTCTTGCAAGTCCTTTGCTGTCTCTGACGGAACTACAATGTCATCGGCGAATCTCAAAGTTTTTATTTCTTCTCCATGGATTTTAATACCTACTCCGAACATTTCTTTTGTTTCCTTTACTGCTTTCTCAATATACAGATTGAATAACATCGGGGATAGGCTACAACCCTGTCTCACTCCCTTCCCAGCCACTGCATCCCTTTCATACCCCTCGACTCTTATGACTGCCATCTGGTTTCTTTACAAATTGTAAATAGCCTTTCGCTCCCTGTATTTTACCCCTGCCACCCTCAGAATTTGAAAGAGAGTGTTCCAATCAACATTGTCAAAAGCTTTCTCTAAGTCCACAAATGCTACAAACGTAGGTTTGCCTTTCCTTAATCTTTCTTCTGAGATAAGTCATAGGGTCAGTATTGCCTCACGTGTTCCAACATTTCTACGGAATCCAAACTGATCTTCCCCGAGGTTGGCTTCTATCAGTTTTTCCATTCGTCTGTAAAGAATTCGTGTTAGTATTTTGCAGCTGTGACTTATTAAACTGATAGTTCGGTAATTTTCACATGATAGAACCACTTAAATAAAAACTAGTGCAGAAATACTGATTTTTAAAAACAAATGTTCACGTGCTGAGACGTGTTAGTAAAAAATTACTAGGAAGAGCTGCACAAGGAACTCAGCGGATGCTATGCAGCTTAAGGTTTAGCCTGCTGTCAGCCCGTAATATTTAAGGAAACTGTTTCATATAGGAACAGGTTACATACAATATATATTTATATACATCTACAAGATAACCCACCTTGTCGGAAGGAAGATAAATACCAAATTTTGAAAGGCGGTTTGTGAACAACTCCCGGTAGTGGCCAGGTTCTTAAACACTGCCAGGCCTAGACCTCGGACGACATTTCACTCCCCGCCAAGGTGCTGGCACAATCAAAAGTTCCTGCCCGAATCACAAAGACATTCCAATAACTCTGAAACAGAAACATTCGGCAGAACCTTTGACTCCATATATGGGTAAGTGTGTAAAGGAACACATTACACTACTGACAAATCGCAGCTTTGACCTTAAGCATTTTACCCATAGACTACTGTATTAATAGAGCTAGCTTTGAAAACGCTAACATAAAATCGTTTGATTACAAGGGACACAAAACACTAGTTAAACTTCTGACAAATCTTTCAAATAACGGCCACTATTTAACTAGGCCAACTGAACTCTTCCACACCATCTTAAAGTTCGACTACGAAAGTCTCACCGTAATAATAAAGTTTAAATGGCTCTGAGTGCGTCGGTCAACAAAAGAATTACGACCACTTACTTCATATCATGTACACAATACGAGGCAGCGGGTTCCACAGCTTCACTGCTTCACTTCAAATTTTGTTCCCAGCGAAGTCACAGAACTTGTATCTCCAAGCTGCCCATGTCGCCCAAACGCCCGATCAATTTCACACCACGACATATAACGGTCATCAAACTCTTTCGGCAGCCATTGACACTGGTCTCCCCGCGAATGTCACGAGATCTCGAGGGTTACCCGTCGAAGGCTAACAACCAACTCGCTTCGCCCGCCAATCCGGAAGATAACACACGCGAAAAGCAAAGATAGCTTAGCTCAACCACAATCAATCTCAACGATACATGAACAAAATAACACTGGCGCCAGCTCGCCACGGCTCAGGGACCACGAATGCTTCCCCCAAAGTAGTATATTGAAATCTGATGACTGTGATGGAACCCTATCGTCTTGGACCACACCATCACCATTGGGGGACGAATATTGATAGGCCTGATAAGGCAAAATGGTCACTTAATCCTTGACAGTAATGTGACATTGTAGACTAACACCACAATATATCGCACTCCGTCGTCAGGCCACGAGTGACCTACCGGGACCATCCGACCGCCGTGTCATCCTCAAGGAGGATGCGGATAGGAGGGGCGTGGGGTCGGCACACCGCTCTCCCGGTCGTTATGATGGTATTCTTGACCGAAGCCACTACTATTCGGTCGAGTAGCTCCTCATTTGGCATCACGAGGCTGAGTGCACCCATCCAAGCGCCGACCACTCCCGACAGCGCTTAACTTCGGTGATCTCACGGGAACCGGTGTATCCACTGCGACGAGGCCGTTGCCAACACCACAATGTGGCTGCACCGGGCACCTCTCCTCACGTTTCACTCTTGGCAGTAAGGAGTCTGCAACATAGGCTTCAGAAACAGACGTAAACTCGGCCAGGAGTTGGAAACAGTGTAGAATAAGATTCATCCAAAAAAATGATTCCTCCGTTTCTGCATAGTCCAAGTTTTGTGACTTCCTGATACGAGCATTTGCGTCAATGATGTGCGGTTTTGAAATTCCAGCTCACCCTCGAATTACCAGCTTACGTAGTTTCCTTCGTGTTGTTTTCGAGTTGACACGATTCGCGATGGTTGATTAGTTGGTTGGTTGGTTTTGGGGAAGGAGACCAGACAGCGAGGTCATCGTCGGTCTTATCGGATTAGGGAAGGACGGGGAAGGAAGTCGGCCGTGCCCTTTGAAAGGAACCATCCCGGCATTTGCCTGGAGCGATTGAGGGAATTCACGGAAAACCTAAATCAGGATGGCCAGACGCGGGATTGAACCGTCGTCCTCCCGAATGCGAGTCCAGTGTCTAACCACTGCGCCACCTCGCTCGGTCGACGATTCGCGAGTGTAACATTCAGTTGTGCAGTGATTTTTGGCATCGGTTGTCATTTTTCGTGACAGTCCTCTTCAAATGACTGTCCGTGACAAAATATACTTTCGTCCGCACCGAGACTTCAGCGATGACGTTTTTCCGCTTTCTCTCTGTAACCAATATAATTCTTCGATACAGTCATGTTCACACACTTCGGCTACCTCTGTTACAGAAGCATCCAGCATTGACGGTGCAATAATTTGCCCACGTTCGATTTCACTTGTCCCCGACATAATACACTCTCGTCTACGTGGGGCACTGCAGTAATCACGACTGAGACTTGCAACGTGTTGATGACATTTCACTGGTGCCTTTCATGGTCAAATGCGACAGTGCAACGTCCAGGCATCAGTAGCAGCTGTGTCTATGTTAAATTATGAGACTAGGTCTGGATTCAAGAGTGAATTATCTTGCGAAAAGTGTATACTGTTTTTACAAGTAAAAAACTTTTTTGATGTGATCAGAGCTAGCATACTGAGAGAAAGTTGAATGTTAAGATACACCCGGCATAGGTGATTATTAATTTTGCTCGGTCAGCATAAATTTCATTCTAGCAGTGTATGGCTTTATTCTTGCAGTACAGGCCGTGCAGCCTGGATTTATAGCCCCCGTTGGTGGTAATTGCAGCACAGTATAGGTATTGAGATCCACCCGCAGGACATGATAGATAGTTTAATTTGTGGAAAGGGACCAAAATGAGTGGCTGTCAGTTACACTCCAACATACTACTTTATTCATTTGACAAACATTACAAGAATAGAGAAAACATTAAAAACAGAGCAAGCCAAACATTAGTTTTAGAACTTAATTCCCGGCTAAATGCGCCTTTTAATCTCACGGCTCAAGGGCAAAACAACTTTAATTTAAAACCGGCTGAAGGCCAATAACTTAAGACTCGAACAGGAATTTGAATTTAAAAGGCAGAAAGCCTCATCTTAAAACATTTACCTAAATTAGGCTGAAGACCCAAAAAATCTAACGCCCTAAGGGCAAAACAACTTTAACTTAAAATCGGCTGAAGGCCAACAACCTGTTGGCTCAAAACAGGCATTTGAATTTTAAAAGACAGAAGGCCGTATCCTAAAATTTCTTTAAATCAGGCTGAAGGTGCAAACAATCTCACGCTAATTTAATTTAAAAATGGGTTAGAAGCCATACATAAACAAATAACAATGGCAAATAAGGAAACGCAGCACATTAAATGGCGCCTGGAATTCAAACACTAATGCTCGCTTAGGTGAGACAGGCAGTCGGGCCAACAATTCTCAATCCGACGGCACCCCAACCGACAGACAGTCAACGGACCAAGCAACAGGACACCCCCCGCTCCACCCGACCAGCACACAACAGGGAGTTCAATGGAACAACGGAGAAGGTATCGACGCCCACAACGAATTACACATTCAGCTGTCAACTTCCACGCCATGCTGGACAGCCACAACACGACGAGGAAAATACACTGCCTGAATTTACGTCAACGTCCAGGGCAGGTAACCGGCCACAAGGCAGAAGTTTCCGCTGGTGCACTTCAATTAAAAAATAATCAAGTTAAGTTCAACTCCACAGGAAGGCGGCTAGAATTTCGCCAACTTAAAAAAAAAAAAAGAACATGTTGTTGCTAGCGGGAATGTCCCAACAGACCACAACGAAATTCAAACGACGCATAATGTGAATAGTTGGGGCTGGCTGGTAGATTAAGTAAAGACTCCACTTTTTTGTCCGGGATGCGTGAGTCAAGGACCTTGTAGCAGTGGGAACAGCCAGCCCCTCACACTCCGACCAGAGTGTGCTCCCTGCCGCCGTTGGATAAGCAGCTGCAGCAGCAAGTCGTATACTCCTAGCTCACTCATTTGTTACATAGTTTAATTCTTAATTTCTTTGCGTGTTTTTGGTACTTGCATTGTTTAATTCATAAATTTCGGGCGTATTATAGTATTTGAGAGTTGTAGCATCACGTTTTAGTACTCGAATAGTGTTAAATCGCGTAGTCTCCTTCCGCCGCCGAGCAGTGTGTCAGCAGTGCACAAGTGGCAGCATTACTGCATTTACTAGGCAATCTTGTATTTTAATAACCGCTTCAATTTTGTGTCGTTTTGTTTGCGCTCTCTGTAGATTAGTTCAGACGTTCTTTGCACAAGTTTTTAGCATGGATAGGGACTGCAACTGCTGTGTTCGGATGCAGGCTGAGTTGGCATCCCTTCGCTCCCAGCTTCAGGCAGTGTTGGCTTCGGTCACACAGCTTGAGGCTGTTGCCAATGGGCATCACTGTGGGGGTCCGGATGGAGGTTTGTCGGGGACGGCCAGCTCGTCCCACGCATCCCCCGATCGGACTACGACTGTGGTTGCCCGGGATACTGCCCGCATTGAGGCTGATCCCTCACCTGTGGTAGAGTGGGAGGTCGTCTCAAGGTGTGGCAGGGGGCGAAAGACATTCCGGAGGGCTGAACGGAAGGCCTCTCCAGTTTGTCTGACGAACCGGTTTCAGGCTCTGTCTCAGGCTGATACTGATCTTCAGCCTGACATGGCTGCTTGTCCTGTTCCAGAGGTTGCCCCTCAGTCTGCAAGATCCGGGCAGTCGCAGAGGGTGGGCTTACTGGTAGTTGGGAGCTCCAACGTCAGGCGCGTAATGGGGCCCCTTAGGGATATGGCAGCAAGGGAGGGGAAGAAAACCAAAGTGCACTCCGTGTGCATACCGGGGGGAGTCATTCCAGATGTGGAAAGGGTCCTTCCGGATGCCATGAAGGGTACAGGGTGCACCCATCTGCAGGTGGTCGCTCATGTCGGCACCAATGATGTGTGTCGCTATGGATCGGAGGAAATCCTCTCTGGCTTCCGGCGGCTATCTGATTTGGTGAAGACTGCCAGTCTCGCTAGCGGGATGAAAGCAGAGCTCACCATCTGCAGCATCGTCGACAGGACTGACTGCGGACCTTTGGTACAGAGCCGAGTGGAGGGTCTGAATCAGAGGCTGAGACGGTTCTGCGACCATGTGGGCTGCAGATTCCTCGACTTGCGCCATAGGGTGGTGGGGTTTCGGGTTCCGCTGGATAGGTCAGGAGTCCACTACACGCAACAAGCGGCTACACGGGTAGCAGGGGTTGTGTGGCGTGGGCTGGGCGGTTTTTTAGGTTAGATGGCCTCGGGCAAGTGCAGAAAGGGCAACAGCCTCAGGGGTGCGGGGCAAAGTCAGGACATGCGGGGACCAAGCAGCAATCGGTATTGTAATTGTAAACTGTCGAAGCTGCGTTGGTAAAGTACCGGAACTTCAAGCGCTGATAGAAAGCACCGAAGCTGAAATCGTTATAGGTACAGAAAGCTGGCTGAAGCCAGAGATAAATTCTGCCGAAATTTTTACAAAGGCACAGACGGTGTTTAGAAAGGATAGATTGCATGCAACCGGTGGTGGAGTGTTCGTCGCTGTTAGTAGTAGTTTATCCTGTAGTGAAGTAGAAGTGGATAGTTCCTGTGAATTATTATGGGTGGAGGTTACACTCAACAACCGAGCTAGGTTAATAATTGGCTCCTTTTACCGACCCCCCGACTCAGCAGCATTAGTGGCAGAACAACTGAGAGAAAATTTGGAATACATTTCACATAAATTTTCTCAGCATGTTATGGTCTTAGGTGGAGATTTCAATTTACCAGACATAGACTGGGACACTCAGATGTTTAGGACGGGTGGTAGGGACAGAGCATCGAGTGACATTATACTGAGTGCACTATCCGAAAATTACCTCGAGCAATTAAACAGAGAACCGACTCGTGGAGATAACATCTTGGACCTACTGATAACAAACAGACCCGAACTTCTCGACTCTGTAAGTGCAGAACAGGGAATCAGTGATCATAAGGCCGTTGCAGCATCCCTGAATATGGAAGTTAATAGGAATATAAAAAAAGGGAGGAAGGTTTATCTGTTTAGCAAGAGTAATAGAAGGCAGATTTCAGACTACCTAACAGATCAAAACGAAAATTTCTTTTCCGACACTGACAATGTTGAGTGTTTATGGAAAAAGTTCAAGGCAATCGTAAAATGCGTTTTAGACAGGTACGTACCGAGCAAAACTGTGAGGGACGGGAAAAACCCACCGTGGTACAACAACAAAGTTAGGAAACTACTGCGAAAGCAAAGAGAGCTTCACTCCAAGTTTAAACGCAGCCAAAACCTCTCAGACAAACAGAAGCTAAACGATGTCAAAGTTAGCGTAAGGAGGGCTATGCGTGAAGCGTTCAGTGAATTCGAAAGTAAAATACTAGGTACCGACTTGACAGAAAATCCTAGGAAGTTCTGGTCTTACGTTAAATCAGTAAGTGGCTCGAAACATCATGTCCAGACACTCCGGGATGATGATGGCATTGAAACAGAGGATGACAAGCGTAAAGCTGAAATACTAAACACCTTTTTCCAAAGCTGTTTCACAGAGGAAGACCGCACTGCAGTTCCTTCTCTAAATCCTCGCACCAACGAAAAAATGGCTGACATTGAAATAAGTGTCCAAGGAATAGAAAAGCAACTGGAATCACTCAACAAAGTCCACTGGACCCGACGGGATACCAATTCGATTCTACACAGAGTATGCGAAAGAACTTGCCCCCCTTCTAACAGCCGTGTACCGCAAGTCTCTAGAGGAACAGAAGGTTCCAAATGATTGGAAAAGAGCACAGGTAGTCCCAGTCTTCAAGAAGGGTCGTCGAGCAGATGCGCAAAACTATAGACCTATCTCTCTGACGTCGATCTGTTGTAGAATTTTAGAACATGTCTTTTGCTCGAGTATCATGTCGTTTTTGGAAACTCAGAATCTACTATGTAGGAATCAACATGGATTCCGGAAACAGCGATCGTGTGAAACCCAACTCGCTTTATTTGTTCATGAGACCCAGAAAATATTAGATACAGGCTCCCAGGTAGATGCCATTTTCCTTGACTTCCGGAAGGCGTTCGATACAGTTCCGCACTGTCGCCTGATAAACAAAGTAAGAGCCTACGGAATATCAGACCAG
Source organism: Schistocerca cancellata (assembly GCF_023864275.1). Lineage (NCBI taxonomy): Eukaryota > Metazoa > Arthropoda > Insecta > Orthoptera > Acrididae > Schistocerca > Schistocerca cancellata. The sequence continues at coordinate 96,676,028 of NC_064635.1, read as the reverse complement.
CTGTGTGGCTGGATTGAAGAGTTTTTAGCAAACAGAACACAGCATGTTGTTCTCAATGGAGAGACATCTACAGACGTTAAAGTAACCTCTGGCGTGCCACAGGGGAGTGTTATGGGACCATTGCTTTTCACAATATATATAAATGACCTAGTAGATAGTGTCGGAAGTTCCATGCGGCTTTTCGCGGATGATGCTGTAGTATACAGAGAAGTTGCAGCATTAGAAAATTGTAGCGAAATGCAGGAAGATCTGCAGCGGATAGGCACTTGGTGCAGGGAGTGGCAACTGACCCTTAACATAGACAAATGTAATGTATTGCGAATACATAGAAAGAAGGATCCTTTATTGTATGATTATATGATAGCGGAACAAACACTGGTAGCAGTTACTTCTGTAAAATATCTGGGAGTATGCGTGCGGAACGATTTGAAGTGGAATGATCATATAAAATTAATTGTTGGTAAGGCGGGTACCAGGTTGAGATTCATTGGGAGAGTCCTTAGAAAATGTAGTCCATCAACAAAGGAGGTGGCTTACAAAACACTCGTTCGACCTATACTTGAGTATTGCTCATCAGTGTGGGATCCGTACCAGATCGGGTTGACGGAGGAGATAGAGAAGATCCAAAGAAGAGCGGCGCGTTTCGTCACAGGGTTATTTGGTAACCGTGATAGCGTTACGGAGATGTTTAACAAACTCAAGTGGCAGACTCTGCAAGAGAGGCGCTCTGCATCGCGGTGTAGCTTGCTCGCCAGGTTTCGAGAGGGTGCGTTTCTGGATGAGGTATCGAATATATTGCTTCCCCCTACTTATACCTCCCGAGGAGATCACGAATGTAAAATTAGAGAGATTAGAGCGCGCACAGAGGCTTTCAGACAGTCGTTCTTCCCGCGAACCATACGCGACTGGAACAGGAAAGGGAGATAATGACAGTGGCACGTAAAGTGCCCTCCGCCACACACCGTTGGGTGGCTTGCGGAGTATAAATGTAGATGTAGATGTAGATGTAGACCACATATGGACGCCGCCAGCGGCCCCAGCCAGACACACGCCAGGGAGAGTTCCTCGCTGCTCCATGCCAACCGACCAACTGCCCGCACACGGCACAGCTGGAAACTATAAGCGCGAGGCCAAAGATAGTACAAGGGTGCGAGTATCGATACACGCTGCTATTGCCACTTGCAGAGAGAGAGAGAGAATAACAGCATAATCGCGATAACCGAGAGAGCCTAATCACAGAATAGCAACCAGGGTTTATTGCAAAGCATGAGTCAGCCATGGCTCAGGTATATTGGCTATCCAAGAAACAATATAGAGTTTTTTCTCATCTCCAGTTTAGTATGCTCAGAAGGAACTGTATATACCTTTTCATTATCCATTTCAAGATACCTATGATCAAAGTATCACGTCGTCAGCCAGTTCCATCATTTGGTAAAGTGCCCCCTTTGAGTCTGCCAGGTTCTTCCGTTTCTGCCGATCTTGAGCTTCACGTTGCTAGTTAAATCCGGATGTCTTCTTTAAATCTCTGTGTCACCTGCCAGGTGGTCTCCCCTTTGGTTATTTTTGGTAAACTGCGCTCCAATCTAGTGCTTGTTTTGACCGCCTGCCATCTGTTCTTCGAGCGACATGACCAGGATAGTGGCATTTCAAGGTACTCACTCCCTCTATTATGTCACTGTCCTTTGTTCTCTTCTTCATATCAGCTGCTTTCTGTTTTCTTTGTGTAGGAAAACTCTGACGCCGCGCGGGTTTAGCCGAGCGGTCTTGGGCGCTGCAAAAAATGGCTCTGAGCACTATGGGACTTAACATCTGAGGTCATCAATCCCCTAGAACTTAGAACTACTTAAACCTAACTAACCTAAGGACATCACACACATCCATGCCCGAGGCAGGATTCGAACCTGCGACCGGAGCAGCTGCGCGGTTCCAGACTGAAGCGCTTACAACCGCTTGGCCACATCGGCCGGCTAGGGCGCTGCAGTCATGGACTGTGCGGCTGGTCTCGGCGGAGGTTCGGATCCTCCCTCGGGCATGGATGTGTGTGTTTGTCCTTAGGATAATTTAGGTTAAGTAGTGTGTAAGCTTAGGGACTGATGACCTTAGCAGTTAAGTCCCATAAGATTTCACACACATTTTAAACATTTGACAACTTTGACCGTCCCCTTTCTCCTTGGGCTGCTATTACTTTTCTGACAACGAACTCATTTAGAATGAAATTTTGTGTGCGCTGATATGAAACTTCCTGGCAGATGAATGAATCCCCCAGGCTGTGGCTAAGCCATGTCTCCACAATATCCTTTCTTCCAGGAGTGCTAGTTCTGCAAGGTTCGCAGGAGAGCTTCTGTGAAGTTTGGAAGGTAGGAGACGAGGTACTGGCGGAATTAAAGCTGTGAGGACGGAGCGTGAGTCATGCTTGTGTAGCTCAGTTGGTAGAGCACTTGCCCGCGAAAGGCAAGGGTCACGAGTTCGAGTCTCGGTCCGTCACAGCGTTTTAATCTGCTAGGAAGTTTCAACGAACTCATTCAATGTTCGTGTGTCACAGCCGTTACTAGCAGTATACTGCGGGCTTTCTAATAAAAAATTATTGGTGGCCCTTAACTAGGTGCCCTCAGACTCAGAGTTGAAATATTAAAGGTTTTCGCTTGATTCGTTGTCTAGGGGCTGGGATACGTAGTTGGCGCATTACATGCCAAATACTGCTGAGTCTACAGGATACAATATGAATACACACATGAATGGAAGGGTCGAAGGTTGCTATCACTCGGCAATTGCGAATTTTGAATGTTAACATAGAAATTTATAAATGAAAGATTGCAATTAAATAAAATCTGCAGGTACTATTTTAACGACTTTGAATGATGAGTACGCTAGCATAAGTGCCTTTAAGAACGCCATTTATTACTCCAAAACACTTATTGGTGTCGATGGCCCGGCAATTAAATAAAATATAAGTCGAATAACAGGGAAACAATAGATTCCTGCTTCACGTATTTAGTTATGAGCAACAACATAGCTCGTGATATATTCACTTCTAAAAGCGTACTACGTCTTCACTGAAGACGCCACGGAAGACTCACAAAGTGCACTCCCGCGACCACACGCAAACTGCTCAACACTCTCCAAGTCTTTCCTGCGACCGTCCATCTCGAATTCCCGTCCAGCACTCTCCCGCGTCCTCTGCGACCCGATGCTCCTCCCCCACTTCCATACAGTCTCTCCATCGGCTTCGGTAGTCGCCTACCGTAGTAACGAGCGCTGTGATTGGCTAGATCGCTCCCGCCATGTCTCCAAGCCAACGTACACTCACAAATATATTGAAACACATACGAAACACTGGATTTACTTTTAAATAACTTGCAACTAAAGAAATATTCCTACGGCTGGACTGTAAACACGATCTAACACACATTATTAAATACAAAAACGGATTAAATAAACATGTTGTTGTTGTGGTCTTCACTCCAGAGACTGGTTTGATGGAGCTCTCCATGCTACTCTATCCTGTGCAAGCTTCTTCATCTCCCACTATCAACTGCAACCTACATCCTTCTGAATCTGCTTAGTGTATCCATCTCTTGGTCTCCCTCTACGATTTTTACCCTCCACGCTGCCCTCCAATACTAAATTGGTGATCCCTCGATGTCTCAGAACATGTCCTACTAACCGATCCCTTCTTGTAATCAAGTTGTGCCACAAGTTCCTCTCCTCCCCAATTTTATTCAATACCTCCTCATTAGTTATGTGATCTACCCATCTAATCTTCAGCATTCTTCTGTAGCACCACTTTTCAACTATTATCTTCTTGTCCAAACTATTTATCGTCCATGTTTCACTTCCATACATGGCTACACTCCATACAAATACTTTCAGAAACGGCTTCCCGACATTTAAATCTATACTCGATGTTAATAAATTTTTCTCCTTCTGAAATGCTTTCCTTGCCATTGCCAGTCTACATTTTATATCCTCTCTACTTCGAGCATCATCAGTTATTTTGCTCCCCAAATAGCAAAACTCCTTTACTACTTTAAGTATCTCATTTCCTAATCTAAATCCCTCAGCATCACCCGATTTAATTCGACTACATTCCATTATCCTAGTTTTGCTTTTGTCGATGTTCATCTTATATCCTCCTTTCAAGACACTGTCCATTCCGAGGCCAGAGTCATAATGCCTCTGTATTTTCTAAAACACAGTAAATATTTGACCAGTTTCTTCATGAATAGGACATATCGGATATAAACAAACACATAGACGAGGAAATATATTTGTAAGCATGCTGCTACCGTTTCTCCGTGTAACTGTGGAGTACTTATGGCCTGACGCGATCAATAGTAATCGGCCACTTTGACCCCCAATAACTCATGTACTATTCAAGTTACAATCCTGTAATTCATACCAATTTAGGTTTACACTAATAGCTTTCTAAACAATGGCTCTGAGCACTATGGAACCTAACATTTAGGGGTCATAGGTCCCCTAGACCTAGAACTACTTAAACCTAAGTAACCTAAGGACATCAGACACATCCATGCCTGAGGCAGGATTCGAACCTGCGACTGTAGCAGCAGCGCGGTTCCGGACTGAAGCGCCTAGAACCTCTCGACCACATCGGCCGGCAATAGCTTTCTTAAGACACGTTGATCGACATATTCAGATGAACCATATCATTTTGGAAATTCGTTGCTGGGAGTTACTTCTATAATTTACAGTCAGATACTAAACTTTAAACTAATAAAGATATTGAAAAACTGATTACACCATCAGAATCTTCGTGCAAATATTGGTAATATATGCGTCTCTTTTTAAGGTATCATGATTCCTGTGGCTATTATTAATTTCTACGTGATGAAATGTCTGCCATTATGGTTTCACAAAGTCCGCCATTTTTGGCAATCCCGGCATACAAATCTCCTTCATCGATACGAAGCACAGTCGCCGGCCGGGGTGGCCGAGCGGTTCTAGGCGCTACAGTCTGGAACCGCTACGGTCGCAGGTTCGAATCCTTCCTCAGGCATGGATGTGTGTGATGTCCTTAGTTTAGTTAGGTTTAAGTAGTTCTAAGTACTAGGAGACTGATGACCTCAGAAATTAAGTCCATAACGCTCAGAGCCATTTGAACCGTTTGAACAAAGCACAGTCCTCGACACAGCGTCAGCATGGAATTCCCAGCCACGCGGCCGGCCTGGACCACGTGCTGGAGCTACCCCTCTTGCTCCAGCTAATGTTCGGTACCACGTGGTTGCTGACGAGCCCCGGCTTGCCGAACATCCCATGCGGCCACGCCGACTCCGAACTCAGAATATTTTCAGGGTGCCACAACTCGCCCATTACTCCACAGCACATTGGTATAAAACTGTTTTCTTCAGCTCGGCCGACATCTTTGACTTTAAAACTGAGGAGTATCTTCCATAAGCTTACCCATCTAATTTAATAAGTCGAAATGTTTCTGGTTTTTAGGTGTCCTTTCGTATTTAGCAAATATACACATTCTGTGATTTGTTGCATACTTTCAGCAGACACATTTCCCTCTAGTGCTCATTCATTCATTACTATCTTCTTATTATCATAATTCATTTGTAGGCCAACTTCAGAGCAGACTGAAACAAGTTCACTAACCGTTATTTAACGGTCTTCTATTCTATATGCAGCTAGTACATCATCAGCGAACCTCAGCTTATTTAATCTCTTTCCCAGAATTTTTACACTACTGGACATTAAAATTGCTACACCGCGAAGATCACGTGCTGCAGACGCGAAATTTAACCGACAGGAAGAATATGCTGTGATATGTAAATTATTAGCTTTTCAGAGCATTCACACAAGGTTGGCGCCGGTGGCGACACCTACAACGTGCTGACATGAGGAAAGTTTCCAACCGATTTCTCATACACAAACAGCAGTTGACCGGCGTTGCCTGGTGAAACGTTGTTGTGATGCCTCGTGTAAGGGGGAGAAATGCGTACCATCACGTTTCCGACTATGTTAAAGGTCGGATTGTAGCCTATCGCGATTGCGGTTTATCGTATCGCGACATTGCTGCTCTCGTTGGTCGAGATCCAATGACTGTTAGCAGAATATGGAATAGGTGGGTTCAGGAGGGTAATACGGAACGCCGTGCTGGATCCCAACGGCCTCGTATCACCAGCAGTCGAGATGACAGGCATCTTATCCGCATGGCTGTAATGGATCGTGCAGCCACGTCTCGATCCCTGAGTCAACACATGGGGACTTTTGCAAGACAACAACCATCTGCACGAACAGTTCGACGACGTTTGCAGCAGCACGGACTATCAGCTCGGAGACCATGGCTGCGGTTACCCTTGACGCTGCATCACAGACAGGAGCGCCTGCGATGGTGTACTCAACGACGAACCTGGGTGCACGAATGGCAAAACGTCATTTTTTCGGATGAATCCAGGTTCTGTTTACAGCATCATGACGGTCGCATCCGTGTTTGCGACATCGCGGTGAACGCACATTGGAAGAGTGTATTCGTCATCGCCATACTAGCGTATCACCCGGCGTGATGGCATGGGGTGGCATTGGTTACACGTCTCGGTCACGTTCGCATTGACGGCACTTTGTACAGTGGACGTTACATTTCAGATGCGATACGACCCGTGGCTCTACCCTTCATTCGATCCCTGCGAAACCCTACATTGCAGGAGGATAATGCACGACCGCACGTTGCACGTCCATTACGGGCCTTTCTGGATACAGAAAATGTTCGACTGCTGCCCTGGCCAGCACATTCTCCAGATCTCTCACCAATTGAAAACGTCTGGTCAATGGTGGCCGAGCAACTGGCTCGTCACAATATGCCAGTCACTAGTCTCGATGAACTGTGGTATCGTGTTGAAGCTGCATGGGCGACTGTGCCTGTACACGCCATCCAAGCTTTGTTTGACTCAATGTCCAGGCGTATCGAGGCCGTTATTACGGCCAGAGGCTGTTGTTCTAGGTACTGATTTCTCAGGAGCTATGCACCAAAATTGCGTGAAAATGTGATCACACGTCAGTTCTGGTATATTTGTCCAATAAATACCTGTTTATCATCTGAATTTCTTCTTGGTGTAGCAATTTTAATGGCTAGTAGTGTATTTCCTTTGTTTTCAAATCTAATTTAGAAATTGCTTTTTCGAGGACTGTTGTAAATAGTTTTGGAGATATGGAGTCACCTCGTTTTACCTCCTTTTAGAGAGAAAATTAACTTCTTTCTTGAACTACAATTAGTAACGCTATGGATGTTTTGTATATGTCGTAAAAACTTTAATATAGCCTGTTGTATTCCTTCCTCTGTTAGAGCCTCAAACACAGCTTGGTGACATCGAATCGAATGCCTTTCGAAAAACTATGGAGGCAAGGCAAAGGGCTCGGTGATACCCATTTGCTCTACTAATTGTTTCGCGTAAAGTGAAGATATGATCGACTGTGTTAAATGTTGGGCACAGCCCAGCTTGCTCAATGGGTTGGTCACGGTCAAGTCAAAATTACATCAAAACATTGTTCAGTTTGAACAGGAGGCTGATAGGGCGATAGTTCTTTATATCTTTAGTACTACGTTTCTTATGCATTAGGGTTATTATGGCTTTATTGCAAACTCTTGGGAATTTTGCACTATGCAAATAATTTGAAGAATATTTTAGCTAAATGTTTTAGAGATTCGACATGCATCAGCTTTAAAGTATTGACAGAGAGGTCGTAAAGGAGCGGCTTCTTTTATCATCTTGTCTATAGCATGTTTTATTTCTGAGGGAAGTATTACTGGGATCTGGGAAGCAGAGGCATTCAATTCGTCACTGCATTTGCTGTACAGCTTACTATAAAAACTTTCAATGTATTCGAGTATTTCTTTCTTATCCGTAATTTGGCCTTGGTCTGTGTCTAACGCTATTAGCTGATTCTTTCCAATCGCAAGCTTCCGCTTGGCTGCCTTTAACGAGGTTTATTTTCAAGACTGACTTGTAGCTTATCTTCTTCATATTTCTTGATTTCAGCTTTCATGCACTTTCTCAGAGCCTTGCATCCTTCTGGATATTCCACCTTGATGTTGTCTGTTTCTCCTTTCATATTTGTTCCCTTGTCCACTAAAGTTACCGTTTTATTTGTCAGCTTCTTTGGTTGGCTTTGAGAGTTGCGAAAGCCACCACCCACTTCTTCATCTGTTGTGATTAGTATCTTTGTTACTGCTCCCGCTTCACATTCTCTTACTTTTCTCTTAATTTTTTCTTGAAATTTCCCTTTCCCTGCTTCGAGAGTATTAATCATAAAATTTTCCTTTTTCCTTTAATTAGTTTCAGTCTTTCACCTGTTCCATTCAGTTGAAATCTTGTTCTTATTAATTTATGATCACTGCTTGTATTGAACCTGTCCAGCAAAGTGACATCTTTGACGTTTTGACTCCTGATGGTAAGAATGAAGTGTTACTAGAATTGTCGCGATATCGGGACAACTGCGAGGCGTTCCAGTATACAGAAAGCCTGTACTGCTGAAATGTCAAAAAGTCAGCCCCTCCCCTTACGCCAGCAACAACAAAATGTACAAAATGAGTAATTAATGACAACACAGAATCAGTCTTCGACTTCGGAAAGTAGGGGGAATCCGACCGTAGGATAACGTCGGTGGTGTAAGCAGCGATGGAAATCATGGTGATGAGCAAGTTGATTCCGCAGCCAGAGCCAGTTCGCCAGATGATCACTGAAGAAAAATTTGTGCGGAAGCGTGACCAATTAACCGCATGGTCAACACTAAGTCCAATCCGGTGTAGATGTTCATTAGTAGGTAATGCACTGATGAGAGAAAACATCATGGCAACCTGCTTAATAGATTGTTTGTCCATCATTGGAATGAATACATCATTGGTACTGCCTACCAGGTAACCAACACTTCTTTGGTAGGTATGCAGCGTTAGATGTCTACGCACAGGTCACGTAGTTCGCGTAAATAACGGGCTGCTGATTTGCGCACACATCGATGGTGCCCGACAGCGACACAGATAGATGCCATAGGATTTACAAGAAGCGAATTTCGTCGCCGAGACATCATCGTGAGTTCGCTATAATGCCCCTCAAATCGCTGTATCACCGTTTTGGCTCCGAGACACGGCCAGTTATACTGCTGAAAGATGACATCGCGCCGAGCGGTCTAAGGCGCTGCAGTCATAGACTGTGCGGCTGGTCGCGGCGGAGGTTCGAGTCCTCCCTGGGGCATGGGTGTGTGTGTTTGTCCGTAGGATAATTTAGGTTAAGTAGTGTGTAAGCTTAGGGACTAATGACCTTAGCACTTACGTCCGATAAGACTTCACACACATTTGATTTTTTTTATGACATAGCCGTCGGGGAGGGCATCCAGCGTTAAGGGACGCAGGTGGTTCGCAGCTGTCAGTGTGTCTTCGATTACTACACGGGTCCCATGCAAGAGCAGGAGAATGTCTCCCATGGCATAATACTTCTCCAACCAGCCTGCGTGCATTGTGCGCTGCACGTTTCGGGCCGCCGTTCATTTCGATGACTGCGTTTGTGGAGACTACCATCGACCTAGTGTAGCAAACTTGTGATTCAGCCGAACAGCCGACACGTTTCAATTGATCGACGGTCGAGTCCCGATGGACCTTTGTCCACTGCAATTGTAGTAGACGATGTTGTTCGGTCGACATATGGACACGTAGGTGTTGTCTGCTGCGGAGCTCCACGTTCAACAATATGCGATGAACGGTCTGCTCCGAAACACTTGTGCGTACACCAGCATTCTACACTTTTGACAGAGATGCTACACACCACCATCTATCCTAATTTACAGAGCATACAAGCCTCCGAACCCCACGTTGTGTGAGGAGTCGTGGACGTCCAAAGCCGCGCATGATTAGCCGAGCGGTCTAAGGCGCTGCAGTCATGGACTGTGCGGCTGGTCCCGGCGGAGGTTCGAGTCCTGTGTAATTCTCCCTAGGATAATTTAGATTACGTAGTGTGTGAGCTTAGAGACTGATGACTGTAGCAAGTAAATCCCATGAGATTTCATACACATTTGAACATTTTTCGACGTCCAACCATGTAGCACCTAGTGGTAGTTTCACTGTCTTCCTACCTCTTTTCGCAGATGCTCGCTAGAGTAGCACGTCAGCATTCTACCAGCTTCGCCGATTTCGAGATAGTCGTTCACAGGCTCTGCATAATAATAATTTTCCCTTTGTCAAACTCGCTTATCTCATTAGATTTTCCCATCTGCAGCCCAAATCTCCCGCCGGTGTCTGCTCCACTTACAAACTTTCGTTTCCTCGTCTTGTGCCCGCAAAGACACCAGGCGGCGTCCAAAATCGCGGTTCGTTTGGTTACAATGTTTTAGCTCTTCAGAGTAAGTTCTTAATGTCTTTCTACCAAGAGAAAGCCACTCCCACCATATGAATGGGGTGACATGATGGTCAGTACTAGAGGTCGGTGGTTCTCTCCTGGACTGATTCAAAGAGTTAGATCCTTTCAAAGGGAGTGATGGATGACGTGGAAAAAAGGAGTAGTAGCTCTTTAGATCCGAAAAGCGTCTACACTGATATCAGTGTGTGGAACAAATATTCAAGGAAGACTACCCAGTATGCCAATAGACGCGCCGGTCCCCAGCACGAATCCGCCCGGCGAATTTGTGTCGAGGTCCAGTGAGCCGGCCAGTCTGTGGGTGGTTTTTAAGCGGTTTTCCATCTGCCTCGGCGAATGCGGGCTGGTTCCCCTTATTCCGCCTCAGCTAATGTCGGCGATTGCTGTGCAAACAAGTTCTCCACGTACCCGTACACCACCATTACTCTAGCACGCAAATATGGGGTTACACTCGTCTGGTGTGAGACGTTCCCTGGGGGGTCCACCGGGGGCCGAACCGCACAGTAACCCTGGGTTCGGTGTGGGGCGGCGGAGGGGTGAAGTGGACTGCGGTAGTCGTCGTGGGGTTGTGGACCACTGCGGCTGCGGCGGGGACGGAGCCTCTCTGTCGCTTCTAGGTCCCCGGTTAACATACAATACAATACAATACAATACAATACAATACAATGCCAATAGACAGTATGGTGCAGAAAATGCTGCAAAAAATGTGGTGTATATTATGTGTTATGTTCACTGATGTGCCAGAACATCATGAGAACTTATCTAATAGCCCATATGTTCACCTCTGGCGCGGTTAACAGCGGCAACAGTACCCAGAACTATTACCTCTCGCTGTAATAACGGCCTTGATACGCCTGGGCATTGAGTCAAACAGAGCTTGGATGGCGTGTACAGGTACAGCTGCCCATGCAGCTCCAACACGATACCAGTTCATCAAAAGTAGTGACTGGCGTATTGTGACGAGCCAGTTGCTCGGCCACCATTGACCAGACGTTTTCAATTGCTGAGAGATCTGGAGAATTTGCTGGCCAGGGCAGCAGTCGAACATTTTCTGTATCCAGACAGCCCCGTACAGGACCTGCAACATGCGGTTGTGCATTATCCTACTGAAATATGGGGTTTCGCAGGGATCGAATGAAGGGTAGAGCCACGGGTCGTAACACATCTGAAAGGTAACGTCCACTGTTCAAAGTGCCGTCAATGCGAACAAGAAGTGAGCGAGACGTGTAACCAATGGTTCCCCATACCATCACACCGGCTGATACGTCAGTATGGCGGTGACGAATACACGCTTCCATTGTGCGTTCACCGCGATGTCGCCAAACACGGATGCGACCGTCATGATGCTGTAAACAGAACCTGGATTCATCCGAAAAAATGACGTTTTGCCATTCGTGCACCCAGGTTCGTCGTTGAGTACACCATCGCAAGCGCTCCTGTCTGCGACGCAGCGTCAAGGGTAACCGCAGCCATGGTCTCCGAGCTGATAGTCCATGCTGCTGCAAACGTCGTCGAACTGTTCGTGCAAATGGTTGTTGTCTTGCAAACGTCACCATCTGTTGACTCAGGGATGGAGACGTGGCTGCACGATCCATTACAGCCATGCGGATAAGATGCCTGTCATCTCGACTGCTAGTGATACGAGGCCGTTGGGGTCCAGCACGGCGTTCCGTATTACTCTCCTGAACCCACCGATTCCATATTCTGCTAACAGTCATTGGATCTCGACCAACGCGAGCAGCAATGTCGCGATACGATAAACCGCAATCGCGATAGGCTACAATCTGACCTTTATCAAAGTCGAAAACGTGATGGTACGCATTTCTCCTCCTTACACGAGGCATCACAACAACGTTTCACAAGACAACGACGGTCAACTGCTGTTTGTGTATGAGAAATCGGTTGGAAACTTTCCTCATGTCAGCACGTTGTAGGTGTCGCCACCGGCGCCAACCTTGTGTGAATGCGCTGAAAAGCTAATCATTTTAATATCACAGCATCTTCTTCCTGTCGGTTAAATTTCGCGTCTGTAGCACGTCATCTTCGTGGTGTAGGAATTTTAATGGCCAGTAGTGTATGAAAAAATAGGAAGAATGAGTTAGTTTTATAATTTCCTAAACTCTTGTTCAGAATTTGTTTGTGGTATTTTTAGTTCTTTCTGGCGCAGAAATGTAGAACATTTCAGAAGCCTTAAAACTGCAAGTGATGCAACAGAAAATTATTAGTCCTCTTGCTGCAGTCTTTCAAAACAGGTTATGTGGTAAAAATGACCATGAATGAGAAAGAGAAGATGGTCTCTTTCATTTATTTTACCAAGCGAATAGTGAATGGTAAGTCATGAAAAAGAGATCATTCCAGTGAGTGAATGGTTCTAATCCTATCCCATAAAACAACAGTTTTGCTCACCTCTAGTCCAGACAACGTGCCAACGAACACACTATGATAATAGTTGAATGGGTATGGGCAGACCACGGTGTCATTTCGAGCAAGCAGGAGTTGACCACTTGCCGCCTCCAGATGGCTCACCGCAATATAAAGTACTTGAAAGTGACTCAATGTGAAATGAATGCGAGCTGTGTCAAAAGGCTAAGCAAGACTCACTAAACAGCTGTCTTGCTCTACAGTTATTACCCTCTACAGCTCCCTATAGTACCGTGGAAGTCATTCCCTGCTCTGTTAACAGATGTACTACCATCCTGTCCCTCCTTCTTGTCAGCGTTAACCAATACATTCCCTTCTTCGTCTATTCTGCGGAAGACCTCCTCATTCTTTGCCTTATTAGTTCACCTAATTTTCAACATTCTTCTGTAGCATCACTTATCAAATGCTGCGGTTCTCTTCTGTTCCGATTTTCCCACAGTCCGTGTTTCACTACCGCACATTGCTATGCTCCAAACTTACATTCTCGGAAATTTCTTTCTCAAACTGAGGCCTAGGTTTGATACCAGCAAACATCTCTTGGCCAGGAATGCCCTTTTTATAAGTACTAGTCTGCTTCTGATGTCCTTGTTCGTCCGTCATTGGTTATTTTGCTGCCTAGGTAGTAGAATTCCTTAACTTCACGTACTTCGTGACCATCAGTCCTGTAAAGTTTCTGGCTACTCTCATTTCTGCCACTTCTCTTTACTTTCGTCTTTCTTTGGTTTACACTCTGACCGTACTCTGTACTCAGACTGTTCATTCCATTCAACAGATCTTGTAATTCTTCTACACTTTCACTAAGGTTAGCAATGTCATCAGCGAATCTTATCACTCATCTTGTGTTTTTATCCCACGCCTGTCTCACACCCTCTTTACTCCGTGCACTTCGTTTCTTGTCTTCCATTCTTAGTGTTACCTCTTGATCCTTGTTCATATTTCGTATTACCAGATTACTAGTTTTTGCCCATAGCTTACCCCTATTTCTGTCAGAATTTCAAACTTCTTGCACCATTTTACACAGTCGAACGCTTTTTCCAAATTGATCGTCATCCAACAGATTCTCTATTTTCTTTTACATTCTTCTGTATATTATTCTTGTCAGCAACTTGGATTCATAAGCTATTTAACCGATTGTGTGATAATTCTCGGACTTGTCAGATTTTCCAGATTCGGAACTGTTTGGATGATATTCTTCAGAAAGTCTGATGGTATATTGCCAGACTCACACATTCTACACATCAACATGAATAGTCATTTTGTTACCACTTACCCAATGATTTTAGAAATTCCAGTGGAACGTTATCCATCCCTTTTGTCTTATTTGATCTTCAGTCTTCTGAAGTTCTTTTAAATTTTTATTCTAACACTGGATCCTCTGTCGCTTCTCTATGAATTACTGTTTCTTCTCCTATAGTTCATCCGACAAGTGTTGTCGGTTTTGGTTTGCTGTCGATTATGATAAGAACAAACGTATCACTAATCTGTTCATTAGTAAGTCACTCTTTGCCCTTCGTTCCTATTCATTACGAATCCTACTCACGTTGTACCATTTTCTGCCACTGTTGATTTTACCCTTATCAGATCAGAAATCCTTTCGTTCTTTCCATTTCACTTCACTTACACCATATCTAAATGGGATACCCGTGGTCTAGGGGTAGCGTCTTTGATTCGTAATCTAAACGTCTTCGGTCCCAGGTTCGATCCCCGCTACTGCCTAAATTTTGATAAATAATCAGCATTGGTGGCCGAAGACTTCCGGCACAAGAAGTCAGCCTCATTCCGCCAACGGCCTTGTCAAAGAGGGCGGAGGAGCGGATAGAGGTTCAGGGAACTCTCTTGTCCTAGGGGTGGGAAATTGCCCCTAAAGGCGGAAGAATCAGCAATGATCAACGACATGAGGATGCAGAAGGCAATGGAAACCACTGCATTAAAGACATGTAACGTGTATCCACAGGACATGTGTCATGATGATCTGTCCATTGGCAAAAGATTCCGGAATAGTCCCCCATTCGGATCTCTGAGAGGGGACTGACAAGGGGGATGTTACCATGAGAAAAAGATTGAATAATCAACGGAAGGATAACGTTCTACGAGTCGGGGCGTGGAATGTCAGAAGCTTGAACGTGGTAGGGAAACTAGAAAATCTAAAAAGGGAAATGCAAAGCCTCAATCCAGATGTAGTAGGCGTCAGTGAAGTGGAAGGAAGACAAGGATTTCTGGT